>NW_026712250.1:947746-1547746 GCF_030504385.1 Musca domestica | reverse complement strand
GTGTGTGAAAAAAATAGGAGTTCTATATTTACGACCGTTTGTGTGTCTTTTGTTTAAAACATTTCAAAGTTTTTTTTTTCTAAGTAGTTATCAGCACAGCACACAAAAAAACACCTCAAACATTTGCCATGTACTCACGTATGTGAGAGTGAGTGTGTGTGTGAGAGTGTGTTGAATATGCATTAGTTTTGATATATAAGAATTAAATTATATTGCGGAACAGTGGCTGTCGAAGATTTGATATATTTTCAATTTATACGGGGAACGCCTAAAAGTATGCACCATTCTTTGAGAATTTTTCCCCAAGTATATTTTATTCCGGCTAGATATCTAAATTATTGGTTAGTTTGCAAAATTTGATCATTGAGGTCCTTGTTGGTTTAGTAATGCAATTCCCAGAAATTTCGTCTCGTTCAACACCTAAAACTATGCAGCATTCTTTGAAATTTTTATAACGGAAAATTTACTGAAATGCATGCGAATTTTTCAAAATTAACTCCATAGACCTCCATTCAGAACCAAACCAGTTGAGCAATGCAATTCTCAAAAACCTCACTACTTTGAACACCTAAAATTATGCACCATTCTTTTACATTTTTGTTTGCGACAAATTTTCTAAAATATTTGATAATTTGCAAAATTAGCTCCATAGGCCTCCATGCAGATCTAAATTGTGAAATGATATTGAGAAATGCCATATCCAGAAACCTCACTTCTTGGAACCCCTGAAATTATGCACCATTATTTTATATTTGTTTTAGTATCACCACTTTATGACAACTAAATCTCTAAATAAGTTATTGATTTTTAAAATAAGATCTGTTGGCCCCAATTTACATCCAAAACTTGATAAAATATTCCAATTTCCAGAGCCTCACTCCTGCGAACCCCTAAAAATATGCAACATTCCTGGAGAAATTTCTCCAGAATTTCTATGAAATTCGGATGTAAATTGGGCCGCCATACAGTGGTCATGGAGAAATTTCTCCTCCATAACCACTGCATGGCGGCCCAACTAACATCCGAATTTCATAGAATAATCCAATTTCCAGAGCCAGGTTCGCAGGAGAACCCCTAAAAATATGCAACATTCCTGGAAAAAATTCTCCTCCATGACCACTGTACGGCGGCCCAAATATACATCCGAATTTCATAGAATAATGCAATTTCCAGAACCTCACTGCTTGGAACACCTAAAACTATGCACCATTCTTGGAGAAATTTCCCCTCCACGACCACTGTATGGCGGCCAAATGTCGTTAAGTCTTTTTAGTAGTTTAGGGAGCTAGAAAAGTGAGCTACTTTTTTTTTTGGTTGGGTTCTTGCCTTCTCTGCCTTCAACCAAAAATACCCATGCACGACGACGACGACGACATGCAACATTACCATCATCGTTGTGTGACTGCTTTCGCACTCATCCTTCGTCCTTTGCCAGTTATACCGGCAAACCGAGACTTTTGCCACCGCATGGAGCAGTGCAAGCTCCCCTATGGCGTTGCAAAACGAAAGAAAGTCGAAAAAAAACCAACCATTGACGGAATGGCAAACGGAAAAAAAAAGTGGCAAAACGCTGGGTAAAAAGGTTACTGAACGTACATGAACTATACGGGCAGAGCGCATTGAATCGCTTTGGATTACATGTCATGCCAAGCTCTTCCATCACAAATGGTTTGCTTTATTGTTGTTGTTTGTATTTTTTTTGGTTTTTGGCGAATAATTTCCTAATTTTTTTCTTCTCCGAACTTTTCTTAACGTGCTGTTGAAAAGTGATTAGCAAATGGATTTTATGGCATGGGAAGATGAAGGAGACCAAGAAGAACAAAAATTAAATAAGAACTTATGAAATTATCCCCGAAGGCGGGCGAAGGGTATGAGGTACCATTAAAGTTGGTGACTAATGTAATAACCCATTGAACTAGAACTGCAAAGAAAAAAACACTCCTGTCTCCTTTTACCAGGATATTTTTAAATAATTCGAATGCGACATTGTTGCCGCTCTCCATTTCCCTCTCTTGGTATTACCTCTTTAAGAGAGAATGCCATCTGTATTTAAGGTAGGGGCAACGAAGTTTCAACTATTACAATTAGTACAGGAAAACTTTAACAGCTATCAAGAAAAGTTTCTTCTTTCTTAGTTGGGTCGGAAGGGAAAAAAAATAATTTTTTTTTCAATTAAAAGACAATTTAATGCAAATCCTACGGCGAAAGCTTTAAAAATGAATAAAAGTCGTAAATTTTTCTCGGCTCTCCTGAGATATCCCCATCCCCCGGCCAATGCAATGGAAATCATGTTAACAAAACCATGACATTTTCACAGAGCGACTCATCAATGGCCAGCCATCACTTTGAGGAATTCGGGGTTTGTTTAACCACACAGTGGCGCCCAATCGGACAACCTCTAATGCCGTGAAGCAACATTCCCAATAAAGAGGAAGAGTTTATGGGAGAAAGAGTTTATTGGAGAAATAGCTTATGGGAGTGTAAGATCCCCTGAGCCAAAGAGAGAGAGAGAATTTGGTTTGTTTTTACGGTGACGAACACCGACGCTGAAGACCTTGCGCGAGAGGAAGAAATCTTGTTAACAATCCGTGAAAATTTCACAGAGATGCCAGTCATCACTTTGAGGAGTCCGGGGTTTGTTACCAGACAGTGGCGCCCAATTGGACAACATCTGATGCCGTGAGGCAACCTTCTCAATAAAGAGATAGAGTTTATGGGGGAAATAGGTTAATATCCCCTGAGGCAAAATGAGAGAGAGAGAGAAAAAAAATTGTTTGCTTTTACGGTGACGAATATGGATTGACACCGATCCTGAAGACCATGCGCGAGAAGAACAAATCATGTTAACAAGGCCATGCATTTTTCACCGAGAGGCCAGTCATCACTTTGAGAAGTTCGGGGTTTGTATACAAAGACAGTGGCGCCAGATCGAACAACCTCAGATGCACAGAGGTAGCAGATAATTTTCCTACTTTCCAATTTCTTGCGATAGTCCTTCCCTTCAGCTTCAATAGAAATCTTAATAAGAAGTCCTCCATTTTTCACTCAGGGAACCATAAACCACTTTGAGGAGTTCGGGGTTTGTTTAACCAGACAGTGGCGCCCAATCGAACAACCTCTGATGCACTGAGGCAGCTGATAATTTTCCACCTTCTCAATTATCGTCCAGGCAATGTAGGGTACTAAGTCTGTTGAATTCATAATCTGGCAGTTTATAACCTTGGCGACCTTGGAAGGGGTTGAATGGCCAGAGAGCCAACAAAGTGTCCAGAATATCCCCTCAGAGTCAGATGGTACGCAAAATACTGGGTTTCAAAATATTGAGAGAGAGAGAGAGAGGGAGAGAGAGATAGAAAGTGGTTATGGGAGAGGTTATCCCCTGACGTAGGAAAAGAGAGAAAAAAATGTATTTCTTATTACGGTAACGAATACGAATTAACACCTTGAAGGCCTGAAGACCTTGCCCGAGAAGACGATGTATCTCAGCCGATCGTTGACTCGCCATCCTGACACCCGCTAACAATCACCGTCATTTTCCTCTCCCGATTTTATTACTCTCTGATTCCATTATTTCTACCGTCTTGCCTATGATTGGGCGCCACCTTGAAAAGACTTTCAAGTCTATATCCTAACCAAAAAAATGCCTCTCCGCTGATCTTGGACTAAGGCAGGTCCGGGCAGAGTGCCGCACTTTCATGCTCTCCCAATTTTGCTACTCCTTGATTGCATTATTTTTAAGTGGTTTTAAATGAGAGAAATACGCTCACCGAGAGCATGAGTGCCTGCATTTGCCTTTTTTGAGGCCATCGACAGATATTTCCTTTTGGGTCGGAGACAATTTTTTGCTGTCTCCATGCTGATGACTATTGTTTGATCAATTCCATTGACATGCAGAGCTTTTACCCTCCTTTCCGGATGTTAGCTATACGAAAACTGTTACAGACAGTTGACGCAGAGATCATATTTTTGGTTTCTGATTGGGCACCACATTGGAAAGACTAGAAAAGTCGCAACTCTAACCGAAGAAAAATGTCTCTCCGCTGATCTTTGACTAAAACAGGACCGGGCAGACCACTTTCGTGCTCTCTCAATTTTGCTACTGCCTGATTGCATTGTTTTTCAATAATTCTGAACGGAGTGAGCGTAAAGAGAAGTAGACTTGCCGAGAGCACGAGTTTTTTCATTTGCCTGGCATGGAACTAAGGCCATCGACATTTACAGATATTTTTTTGAATCAGAGACAATTGGTTGCTGCCTCTTTACCGATGACTATCGTGGCTCTACAAAGAATACAATGCCTCTTAACCAATCTTAAACATGCACATATATTACCCTCCGTTTCAGATGACAGGAAAATTAGACGCGGAGACAATATTTTTGGTTTTTGATTGGGCGCCACACTTGCTAGTTTCTACTGTAACCAAAGAAAAATGCCTCTCCGCCGAGCATTTACTAAAGCAGGACCGAGCAGAGAGTTGCTATATTATATTCTCCCAATTTTTTTAAATCGCTGATTGCACTAACTCTAAACTTCAAACCAGGGCTGGGCAGAGAGCCGCAGATTTAAGTTCTCACAATTTTTTTATTCTCTGATTACAAGGTTTCAAATTGGTCTGATTGTGAGAGTGAAAAAAATTACGCTCGCTTAGAGTTCGCGTAATTTTATTCGTCTAGACTAAGGCCATGGGCTTCACAACAACATTTCTGCTGCCTTGCCATCAATTGGGCGCCACCTGGATAAGTCTTTTGGATCTCTATCCTGACCAAATAAATTGTCTCTTTGCGTATCTTTTAATTTCTTCGATTTTGTGGACTCTGAGAATTTCTCTAGCTGAGAGTATTTGAGTCTGCATTTGCCTGCCCCTGGTTCAGAGACAATTTATTTGCTGCCTCCTTGCCAATGATTGGGCGCCACCTTAAGATGACTATCAAAACAGTACTCCCACCACAGAAACCACTGGCCCTCTACCGATTTCTGACTAAGGCCATACGATTTCAACGATATGGATCTCAGGGTGGCCACTTAAATTTTATCAGGAACAGTTGTCTTCGAGGTCATCTGTTTACAGACTTCGATTGCATTTTGACCAAAGTTGACTTGCGGCACCAGTGTCTTGTCATCATAACTAAAAAGTTCGCAGGCCTGACCAGTGGTTTGTAGACTAAAATGTTCGAAGGGCTGACTAAGCATTGGTTTCGATTACACCTTCGTAGGGGACTCGTAGGCACCCAAATTTGGGTAGTAAGGCAGCATGGTTTTCATTTCCAGCTTGGGTAATAAAGGGGAATTGGTCTACAATTGCTTGAAGATAGCGCTAAATCGGTCCTCCAAACCATAAAATTTAGCGAACACGAAAGGCTGACATGCTGGCACAGGTCTGATTTAGAGGCAGGTATTGGAAACCAACTGGTCTCCTTCGTTCTCTCATTTTGCATGAGAGCATAAAGAATGATGCTACATCCTTCTCTTATGCGATGCTTGGGCGCCACTTTTCGTTGTATTGAACAATTGTTCCCTCTTTTGATGCCTGGGCGCCACCTTAGGCCCAGAGTACGGGATATCCGGTACATTTTTTCTTCTTTAATATGCTTGGGCGCCACCTTACGTCCAGAGTCCATCCGTAGTTCGATTAAAGATTTTCCCAACAAAAGCGTCTTTGTGGGCATTAAAACTTTCGCCTTGGGTAGCCTCATTATGCCCACGCCGCAATTTGCACCTTCCATGGAGGTTATATTTTTGGATGTCTTAGGAGAAAGCCAGGGAGTGGACTGATTCGAAGACTATCGCCTCCCATTCACTGCCTTCTTTTGCGAGGGCCATATTGGGGGCAACCTGCATCTTTTCTTTGACTGGGACTATTGATTTTAAGCCATTTAATTGTTTCTTTGTTGATGCTTAAGGATTTAACTTTTGCCGAAGTTCGGCTGTGTGGCAGGCGTACTTATGGTTTTTATTAATTGGGCCAGGAGCAGAGAGAGAGAGAGGCGGGTTTCGATCCTTATGGGTAGTTGGAACAGGTTATTGTCGAGCTTACATAACACATTAAGGCTATTCTCAATCAACAAATTTGTCCTATTTGTGATAACGTGACCTAACGAATCTATGCGCCTTAGAGTATGCACCATTAATTTGTTAAAATTAGAAACTAAATGAAATTTCATAAAAATGCCCCCTAAAATATTGAAAATTGTTCCATATTCTCGCAATTAAACAACATAAATGCCCTCCACTACCTAGCTCCAAGGATGCATTTCCAACTAAGTCTGAACCCAACTTTCCATGCCGTCCAAACTTTGCAAATCATTGAAGTTGGGCCACACTAATGATGCCAAGAAATGCCAACAACAAGAGGCTCGTTTGCATTTTTCCCAGAACATCTTCACGATGAAAAGGAAAACTTAAAGAAACCCTATTCGGCAGCAACCACTTGGGGAAATATTTCTTAAATCCGAAGATTAAAAAAGAAACCCTCTCCCTTCCAGCCTGGCATGGAACGGGCGAGCAGCTCCATTATTGGGAGAAAAACAAGTGCCAAAATCCAAAGCAACAAAAAAAGAGAAGCGGATAACAAAATACCAAAACGTGTTGGGAAAGTTAACAATGGCCAGACAATACGACAGGAAAACAATGGTCCGGAATGTTATTTCGTTGGTTGGTGATGGCAGTGGCATAGACAAAGGACGATGGCTGACTGCCTGCCTGCCTATCCTGGTAGGCCATAGACAATACATGGAAATTGTTGTTTATTTCTCTTGAATGAGCCATTCCTCCCGAAACCCCCCTCAAAAAAAGGAAAACACAACTATCTATCGGCCCATAATGAGGCAGCATTTAAGTAACTGGGCTAAGCCATAACAATTGTTTAGGGGGGAAAGGCAGAGGAAACTATAGGAAAAAACATCAATTCTGGCCAGTTTGCAAAATTGCATTTGCCAGCCATCCAGCCAGCCAGCCCAAGGAAAAAATGAAACTCAAACGGAACTGGACGGACAACTTCCTTTTTTTTTTGGAAAAGATTTCCGCACTGCAAAACGAAGATACTTATAATGGGCATGGATAATAATAGGAATTGAAAATATATACAAAAGGAAATTGTTATATAGCGGAGGGGCGGGGAGGGGAGATGGGGATAGAGAGAAACAAATCAACAGAGAAAAATGAATAAAATACCAATAAAAAAAAGCACAACATTTTGGGGAAAACTAAATTACAGGATAATGAGAAAGGAAAATTGTTTTGTCGAAAAGGGGTTGAAAAGGAAAATTATGAAAAAAATTACGATTATCCGGACGGGGAATCGAATTATTCGGTATGTTTTTTATGAAGTATTTCTATTAATTCTATAGAAAATCTTATTATAAGCAAAGTGTTCCCATGAAAATCTTATTATCCGTAGAATTTTTTATAGAAATAATCTTTTATTTGGAAATTTTTTATTAGAAAAATTCACTATCCATATTTTCTATAGAATATGCCATTATCCTGTAAAAAATGTCACTAACCGTAAAATTTTCTATCGAAAAGTCCTTTATCTGCAACATTTTTTTGGAAAATCTCATTATCCGCAACATTTTTTTATAATAAAATTTTATTATCCAGAACATTTTCTATTGAAAATTTCATTATCCGCAACATTTTCTATAGAAACTCCAATATCCGCAACCTTTTCCAACGAAAATTTCATAATCCGTAACATTTTTTGTAGATAAGTTAATTATCCGCACCATTTTCTTTAGGAAATATCATTATCCGGAACATTTTCTTTAAAAAATGTCTTTATCCACATCAATTTCTGTGGGAATCTTCATTATCCGCAAAATTTTCATTTCACTGTCACTATCTGGAAAATTTTCTTTAGAAAATGTCACTATCCGCAACCTTTTTCAAAGAAAATTTTATTATCCGCATCATTTTCTATAGAAAACTTCATTATCCGCAACATTTTCTTTAGAAAATGCCATTATCCGCAACAACATTTTGTTATCCGCACCATTTTCCAAAAAACATTTCATTATCCGCAACATTTTCTGTGAAAATTTCTTTATCCGCATCAATTTCTGTGGAAATTTCATTATCCAACCTTTTCTTTAGAAATTTTTATTATCCGCAACATTTTGTGTCATTATCCGAAACATTTTCTACCGAAAATGTCACTATCTGGAACATTTCCTATAGAAAATTTCATTATCCGCAACCTTTTCTGTAGAAAAATTCATTATCCACATCAATTTCTGAGGGAATTTAAATAAAAGTTGATAAGATCATTATCCGAACCATTTTCTTTAGAAAATGTCATTATCCGCCACCTTTTCCAACGAAATTTTTGTTATCCGCATCATTTTCTATAGAAAACTTCATTATCCGCAACCTTTTTTTAAGAAAATTTTGTTATCCGCAACATTTTCTGTAGAAAATGTCATTATCCACATCAATTTCTGTGGAAATTGTCATTATCCGCAACATTTTCTTTAGGAAATTTTATTATCCGCAACATTTTCTTTAGGAAATTTTATTATCCGCAACATTTTCTGTCATTATCTGAAACATTTTCTATCAAAAATGTCGTTATCCGAAAACTTTTCTACCAAAAATATAAACATCCGCAACATTTTCTTTAGAAAAATTTTTTATCTGCAACCTCTTCTAAAGAAAATTTCATTATCCGAAATATTTTCGTTAGATAAGTTCATTATCCGCAACATGTTCTGTAGGAAAAAATCAATTTTCGCAACATTTTCTACAGAACATTTCATTATCCGTAATATTTTCTGAAGGAAATGCCATTATCCGCAGGATTTTCTGAAGAAAATTCGATTTTCTGAAAAAATGTCAGTATCCGAAATATTTTCTATAGAAAACGCCATTAACTGCTGCATATTCCAAGGATATTTTATTTATCCGCAACATTTTAAATGTTATTATTCGAAACATTTTCTATAGAAAATCAATTTTTTTTTTCAATTGAAAATCTGCAATTCGCAACATTTTCCATTGAAAATCTTCGTATCTGTGATAAGGCGAAATTTTCTCTCTCTTTCCTTGCAACTTTGAAACAAATGCCAAAGCTTTTTTCAAGAAATTCACCGCAAAATTGAGAATTAAATACAAAAACTCTCTCATACTTTCTCTCGCTCTCTCTTTCTCTTTCTCACTGTCACAGCTTTCCATTCACCACACCAATAACAATAACAACAACTAGACTTTCACAAGTGTTAATACTCATAAAAGTATGACTTCATACTTCTTGCACTGGAATTGGCACGTGTCCAATTTATTCCAGGACCTACGGAGACTAAGAAAAAAATGCCGCTTCCACACCCCACACAAGTGACGGTGACAAAAGCAAAAACAACACAGCTGTTTCCAAATTGGAAGTGTGCGGCAAATTTCCAAATATTCCCTGAATACACATGGCCCCCCTAACAGAACAACACGATTTGTTAAAAAAGGCAGAGATTTTCTGTGGCTCCCTGAGTGTGAGAAAGAGAGAGACACAGAGTGGGGAAAGTAAAGCAACAACTACAATTTAATTGTATAAAAAGCCGGTTAAATACTTCAAACGGAAGAAAAACTAAAATGCTTGTCCCTTCAAGCAAAGGCAAACAAATAAAAGGAAGCAACGGTTCTTTGAGAAATACAGGAGAAAACAACAAAACACACACACACACTCACTTTAGAAAGAGAGCCACAAAATAGCCTCCTCAGCACTTAATCATGCAACACATGTCACGCTACTCATTTGGAGAACAAATGAGAAACACCGACAATTGCCAAAGCCATACAAGAACAACAACTTTGATTTGTAATGTAGTCGATGTGTGTGCGTGTGCATATGTGTTTTTTCCTTATGTTTTGTTGTCATTATTACCCAAGTGTCCTGTCAGTTTCATTTGCTTCGTATGGTGTCGGCCTATATGCGAGTGTGTTGGTGTGAGCATGGCATACATTTGTTTATCTCTGTGAAACCGTTTGTTGGCCCGTATTTGTTTATTAATACGACGTTCCTGATGGTCGATTATTTAGTTTTAACATTAACGGGAACATACGCTACAACAAGAACAGCAACAAAAACAAACAGCAAATACGTATTGTAGTTGTGAACTAATAAAGAAACTATGGCATATTGTTTATTGGCTTTACTTGCTGTTGTTTTTCGTTATTAAAGGGACGGTGTGGCGTAGGGCAACAGTAAAGAATGCCATTTCTGTGTAGGAAATGCTGTAGTTAATGGGATTTTCTAAGGAATTTTAAAAAATTATTTAATTTTTTTAATAATAAAATAAAATAATGAAAACTTAATAAAATTAACTTATCTACAGAAGATACAGGGTGAGATAAAAAAACTGCAACAAAGTTAAACACCATAATTTTTACATTTTTTTTTTTTTTAAATTTTATTGAATGAAAGCAAAAAATGTCGGAAATAGCATTAAATTTTAAAATAACTTTAGATTTGTTCGAATTGTCCACCTTTGGCACGATTTATGGCCTTTAAACGGCCAATGAAACCGTCACACGCTGCCCGAATGTTGCTCTGCGGTATTTTGGTCCATTCCCGCAAACCGCTTGCTTGAGATGATCGACACTTTGGTATTTTTTAGTGCCAACCTGGCTTTCCAAAATACTCCAGACACAATAGGCCAACGGATTGATATCCGGAGATGTTGGTGGCCATTGTGCGCTGGACGAATGAAGCGAGGAACCTCATTTTGTAACCATTCTTGGATGGGTCGGGCTGAGTGTGATTGTGCTAAGTCCTGTTCGAATGTCCAAGGTCTGCGGCCAAAATGTTTGCGTGCCCAAGGCTTTAATACACCCTCCAGAATATTTTCGCGATAGTATTCGCCATTTATTCTGATTCCAGGTCGATTAATACGAGCATTATGGCGGCCCACACCATCACCATGGCCAGCGCTTGAGTTCTGCTGACCAACCGAAGGTGCACATTTTCAGCTGACCTCTTTGGCAAGTAAACTTCGATCATTTAGTTTGTTTACAAACTACTGGAGAACGAATGTTTTCTCTTCGAAGAAAACCAAATTCGGCAGTTCACCACTTTCGGCCAAGCGAAGCAACTCTTTAGCTTTTTTGAGCCTATTTTCTTTGTGTTGCGGTATAAGTTCAACGGCTTAACCCCGAGATCATTCTTCAATATTTGCCGAATGGAATATAGCGATATGTTTAGCTCACGAGCAATTTTTCGTCCATTGCGAGGCGGGTTTCGATCAAGTCGCTTCAATACTTTTCGAACCATTTCTGCTGTTGTTGCTGTTTTCTTCCGTCCACTTCCTTGACGTGTAGCTACGCTACCATTATCACGGTAACGAGCGGTGCCCGAGACACAAAATATTCATTCTCATTTAAATGCTGGAGTGCTCTAACGATAGCCATTTGTGGTTTTCCAGCCAAATATAAATAAATCACACCATCACGCCTGAATTCCATCACCAATAACTTTTGTTCTGGAAAATTCTCACCAAAATGCTTTTTTACGTTTGTAAACAATATAATGAGCTAACACTGGAATAATTTTAACAGCTGTCGGACGAGTGGCTTAGAAGTGACAGCTGTCTGAAGTTGGTTGCAGTTTTTTTTCATCTCACCCTGTATCAGTTATCTCTCGCATATTTCCTTATTTTCCAAAAAATGTTTTGGAATTTTTTTCCCTTTTACCACAAAAACATATTCATATATCCGTGAACACCGTATTCTATGAATATATGTCGAACGAACCCCAATTTTCCATAGAAAATCTGACAAAAATCCCATTTTCCTCTGAACAATTATTGCGAATTTCCTGCGAAAAAATATTGCGAATAAACCTCCATTCTCTGGAACATCTGTCAGATAATTGGGCTCTCCCTTTTTAATTATTATTTTCTTTTTTTGCGTTTTTTATTTTATTATGCCTTTCTACCCCTTAAACCTCCCATAAAAAATATGCTATAAAATCCTTCGCATAAAAAATGTATGTCTTTAATTTATTCCGGATGACTGCAACTAAACCAATGAGATTTGCATCTAACCTACAATTGACATAGTCAAATCCATTTCCCCACACACCACTCCTCCCCGCTGGGCGTCTTTGTCTCTTCCGTCAAAGCAATGAAAACCCCCCACACACAATTCATCATTGGTCGGCCACAAAAGACGATAACAATAAAACGTTTTAAACTTCGTAATAAAATAACAGTGGAGAGGCGGAGAGGCAGAGAGCGAGAGGAAAAGAGAAGAGAATCTCTACCCACAAATCCATTCAAGATGTCAAACAAACTTGAGGAGAATGTAAATCATAATCTGACAATATCAATATATCCTTAAGACAGACTCAAAGGAGATGGAAAGGATATTTAACAAGAATAACAAAAACAATGTGGGAAAAAGAAGCCAAAGTACTAGGGGCGCAACGAGAAGTTTTTGAGGACGGCAAGTGATGAAGGAAATCAACGGATAATAAAATCCTTTATTGGAATTATTTGAAATGGTATGATTTTGTAAGTTACAATAGAATCCAATCTCCCTCTTTGATTGTCAACCCTATTCTCTACTCGGCTCGACTGGAGTAATGTTTAGTGAGAAAGGAAAACCAACCGAATGGTTTTGCTGTTGATTCAATTCTAGTTTTTATTTAAAAATATGTTTCTTAGGTACTACTGAAATTAATCTAACTTAACCTAATCGCAGCCACACAGATTTTATGTAGAAAATATTGTGCATAACTAGGTTTCCTCTACATCCTCCCTTTCCTTAAAAAATATTGTGGATAAAAAAAAAGATTTTTCTGTATAAAAATATTTTTAGAAAATATTCCAGAATATTCTAGGAAATATGTTTTCTAAAAGTATCGATTTTTATCGCCAATATTTCCAATAATCGGATTTTGTATAGAAAATCAGTAGGTTGAAAATGGCGGAGCAGAGAAAAAGCCGATAAAAGTGTAACAACTTACTTTTGGTGCTGCCAAGTTGCAATGTTGTTACACTTGGTAGTACTGTACAAACAAAAGCCTTGTGTTTGTGGCTTTACTAAAGCATTTCAACTTGGCAGCACTAAAAGTGCAATACCATAGTTTTAAATGCTTTTGCTCTGCTACGCCATTTCCCACCTACTACTACACTTTTTTTTAAGAAAATATTACGAATTTTCTTGTTTTCTATAAAAAATATTGGAGATTGTTTATTTTTTCTTTTTCAAAACTACCTATGGTAGAATTAAGAGTCATGTGTTTAGAATTTTTTCAAAAATTTGCATTTGACAAAATTTTATTGTCAAAATGTATATACAGGGTGAGATAAAAAAAACTGCAGCCAACTTCAGATTGCTGTCATTTCTAAGCCTGGAAAACCACAACTGACTATCGTTAGAGCACTCCAGCATTTAAATGTGAATAAATCTTTTGTATCTCATACCATCGCTCATTACCGTGATACTGCTGGCGTAGCCCGTAGTCAAGGAAGTGGACGCAAGAAAACAGTAACATCAGCAGAAATGGTTCGAAAAGTAAAGAAGCGACTTGATCGAAACCCGCGTCGCAGTGGACGAAAAATAGCTCGTGAGCTGAACATATCGCAATATTCCATTCGGCAAATATTGAAAAATGAGCTCGGGCTAAAGCCATTGAAATTCCAACGAAGTGCAAGAACTTACACCGCAACAGAAAGAAAATAGACTCAAATGGGCTAAAGAGTTGCTTCGCTTGACCGAAAGCATAGACAAATGAAAATATAGACAACGAAATGCTCTCACCGTTTATCTTCGAAAAAAATCGGATCAGCAGATGTCGTCCATATCGTTTCAGGGGTTTGAGTGGGAATTTTGAAGTCACTCAATTCAAAAATGTTAAAAATAACAAAAACTGTAGGATATTTGTCAGCTGAAAATTATTTTATAATAAAAGAAATGTGAAAAGTACGTGACGACATCGAAAAATATGGGAATATTCCAGTGAAATTCTTGAAAAACGACAAAATGTGTTTTCGAAGTCGAGTGGCTTGAACGCGTAAATCAGCATGTTGACTATGCAAAACATGATGAGAGCCATCTGGAAAAAAAGACGAAACTAACTTTTCGTTGTCTATATTTTCATTTGTCTATGCCGAAAGTGGTGAACTGCCGAATTTGGTTTTCTCCGATGAGAAAACATTCGTTGTCCAGCAGTTTGTAAACAAACAAAATGATCGTGTTTACTTGCCAAAGAGGTCAGCTGAAAATGTGCACCTTCGGTTGGCCACCAGAACTCAACCGCCAGCCATGGTTTTGGGACGCCATAACAGCCAATGGTCGCTCTCCGCTCGTATTAATCGACCGTGGCATCAGAATAAATGCCAAAATATTCTGGAGGCTGTATTAAAGCCTTGGGCACACAAACATTTTGGCCGCAGACCTTGGACCTTCCAACAGGACTCGGCACAATCGCACTCAGCACGCGCCACCCAAGAATGGTTACAAAATGAGGTTCCTCACTTCATTCGTCCAGCTCACAATGACCACCAAAATCTGCGGATACCAGTCCGTTGGACTATTGTGTCTGGAGTAGTTTGGAAAGCAAGGTTGACACTAAATACTACCAAAGTGTCGATCACCTCAAGCAAGCGCTTCGTCGGAAATGGGCCAAAATACGGCAGAGCAACAACACGGTTTCATTGGCCGTTTTAAGGCCATAATTCGTGCCAAAGGTGACCAATTCGAACAAATCTAAACTTATTCTAAAATTTGATGCTATTTCCGAGCTTTTTTGCTTTCATTCAATAAAATTTAAAAAAAGAAATTAAAAATACACAAATCAGGTATTGGAACCTGTTGTCTATGCAGTAAAATTTGAGAAGGTAAATTACGAAAAATGCAGAGATGGGTATGATTATTTGAAATGATCTCACCTTCTTTATTTTACCGTGAAACTCTCAAGTAACGGATTTTTTCTCCAAAAATCTGTAAGAAATTCTCTCTTTTCCTAAGATATAGACGAATAAATGTCCTTCCATGCATGTTGAGAATTTCTTTCTTTCCCAGTCACCTGACTTCGATGACTGCCACCATTTAAAAGTTAAACACTTGAGCTATTGTTCGACTAACTGTAAAGTGCGGGTTTCCTTCATTTCACTTTTCCTCTTTAAGGCCGCCATTGAACGGAGGGCAGCCATGGCATCAACAAGGCTGGCTGTGGCAAGTTCTTTAACTCAGTCATGGGATTTTGAGCTGAGAGCTCAACACAGGCTGCACTGAAAGCGAAAGAAATGCTAGTGTATTTGACACTTGCGTTTTCCTGAAACGAATGGCAAACAAAAAAAAAATAGCGCACAGAAATGGGTGACGATGAATGCCAGGAGAATGGCTTGAGTTAAGTGACAATACAACCACACAAGAAGAACAAAAAAAAAAACAGCGAGAGATGAAATAAATGTTCGGCAGCTAAACCTCTGGCCCCTAGCAAGTCATCATCGTCATCATCAGGATGGCGCAAAAACGTTTGTTATTTGGTTCCTTTGCTGTCACAACAACGTCGACGACGATGACGATGACGATGATGAAGTCTTTGAAGGACCACCAACCAGCAAACAACAACAAAAATAAAGGATGCCAAACACAACTATGATGGACCTGCTCTGCACTGGGTGACAAACTGACGAATGCCAGCCTAACTGACTGAAGTGTCATTGTTATCAGTCATAACCATTTAGGAGAATGCTATGCCATGCTATAGGTTTGAATGGCTGCACACAGGAAACTAGCAACGACCCAAACGCAACCACACAATCGGCAAGCCGAAAATGGAATCGCAGCAGCGCCAACACCACAAAAGAATGAAAAGGAATAGGATTGAGATTGCTTTGCTTGCTTTTCAGGGGTATTTCCTTTTTTCTCTCTTTTTTTTTTTTTTTTTTTTGAGGGTCGTCGCAGGATAAATCTCATAATTGAGATTTAACATTTGCAGTTGAGCCGTGAACGAAAGGATGCCACATAATTGTCACTTGAAATTCGATTATAAACGTTTTAATTGTTTCTTCCCGTTGTTGTCGTCGGGTCTCAAGTGAATCGGTTGCTGGAATTATGAAATGATTTGTTCTAAATGTTAATTTAATGACAACGTCAGCTTGGGGCGGTTGGGGGGTGATTAATGAATGTCTAGTGGTCCGATAATGAGTTATGGGATATTAAATTCCCACGCTGTCAATGAAGGAGGGGAAAGAATACTCAGAGGCTGATTTCATTAGGAGAACTGTGGTGATACTCTTTTTATCCGTTAGTTGTTTGTGGGAGAGAGGCGTAATAGTTAACATAGCCATGAACAAAATTTAATGTGAGAAACGGGAGATAAAAGAGAAAATAAACAGTTAAACTAAAGCAAAATCAGAATCTGATACAATTTTTCTAGGAAATTTGAATTTTCCGGGGGGTTTGTAATACATTTTCAGAAAATTTACGGAATTTCTAAAATTTCTTTAGATATTGAAATAAATTTTCCCCATTTTTTACGAATCTCTGCACATTTTCCAGCGTAGAGAGAATCTGCCCAACATTTGAAAAATTTTACCACACATCTGCTGAGAGCTTTATTAAAGCCTTTAATCAGGGGTGCTCAAGAAGAAATATCTGTTTTCAGTCAAATTTCTCTTTGCTTATTTAAATCAAGAACAAAACAGTGTTAAGTCATTATTTATACAAATATTATTTATCCATTTGCTTCATAAATTAATTTGGCAAACATTCGTGTTTAATAACAATTAAATAGAACCGTAAAATATAAAGAAAAACAGAATTTTAATTTTCTCTTAAATTATCTCTTTTTTCTCTTCATGTTCTAGAACACGGTTTTGAGCACCGCTGTTTAATGTTTGTTCCCAGCTCTTTGGAATAATGCTCTCCCATCAATTCGCTCTTAAAATTTTGTTGTTGTGATCTTCACACGAAGTGAACGTAAATTTTACGTCGTAAAACAACTGTTTCTCTTCTGCTCGGCAGTCACAGAGAGAGAGAGAAAACTTGTTTGGCTCACACACAAAATGTCAACATTTTTAAAGAAAGTAATTTTCTGCACAGAAGGAGAAAGGATAATCCGATTTTGCTCCAACTTTGCAAATCCTAGTATTTTCATCAGTGCTAGGTCAGCTGCGAAAATGGACAATATTGGTCCACTCCATTAAGGACCTCCCACACGAAGTGTCAAAATTTTGAATAATTACAACTCTTATAAAATGTGATGTAAGTATCGGATTGTCTTCAATTTACACACATCACAATGTTTTTATTAACACAAGGTCTGGTGTGAAGATGGGATATGTCGGTCCACTCCTTCTGGTACCTCACCCACAAAGGGTCAACATTTTAAATATCCATGAAGCCCATAAAAACGCGAAATTAACATCCGATTTCATTCAGACTTGGCACATCCCAGTATTTTCATCAACACAAGATCTGTTATGAAAATGATAGAGATCGAACCATTCCTTCTGGTACCTCCCCCACAAAGGGTCAAAGTTTTGAATAATCAAAAACGATCATAAAATCCGAAATAAGCATACGGTTCTCTTCAAATTACAAACCTCACAATATTTTTGTTAACCCAGGGTCTGGTGGGAAGATGAGATATATAGGTCCATTCCTTCTGGAACCTCCCCCACAAAGGATCAACATTTTGAGTAACCATGAATCTCATAAAACACAAAATTAACATCCGATTTTATTTAGACTTGGCACATTTCAATATTTCTATCAACACGAGATATGTTATGAAAATGATAGAGATCGGAACATTCCTTCTGGTACCTCCCCCACAAAGGGTCAAAGGTTTGAATAACCAAAATGTTTATAAAGTCCGAAATAAGCATCAGGTTCTCTTTATATTTCACACATCACAATATTTTTATTAACCCAAAGTCTGGTGTGAAGATGAGATATATCAGTCCACTCCTTCTGGCACCTCCCCCACAAAGTGTCAAAATTTTGAATATCCATGAAGCTCATAAAACGGGAAATTAACATGCGATTCCATTCAGACTTGGCACATCTCAACATTTCCATCAACACAATATCTGTTATAAAGATGGTAGAGATCGGACCATTTCTTCTGGTACCTCACCCACATAGGGTTCAAGATTTTGAAAAATAAAACGCTCAAAGAAAGCGAAATAAGCATCCAACTCTCTTCAAATTTCACACATCCAAATATTTTTCCTAACGCAAGATCTGTTGTGAATATGTTATATATCTACCAACCCCTTCGGGTACCTCACCCACAATGGGGAACAATTTCCAATGCATATATCTGTCATAACTTGTGAAAAAAGTCGGGGATTCGTTACAACTTTCTATATCTGAATATTACTCTTAACCAGATATCTGATATGAATATATAATTTACCGGAATTTATGATTTCGCATAAAATTGGATATAAATATTCTATTTCCTTCAAATTTTGCCCAAACAAATATTTTTATATGTATTAGATGAAGTATGAAAATGGAATACTCCTGTCCGCTATATGTGCTACCTCACACAGATTTCTACATTTTTCAAAAATTATCACATATCTCATATAAAGCGAAGGAAGTAGTCGATATAGTCCAAATCTGGCACATTGTAAAATTTATATCAGTCTTAGGTCACATACGAATTAAGGCTGGCGGTATAAATCTGTCTACCAAACCGACTGATACTATTTTAATCCGAAAAAAATATAAACCCAGGGATACTTAGTGTAGAAGAGAGACCTACGATTTTTTTCCATAGTGTACTCACATTATTATCCATGCCCTACATTTTTATCCATACTGCATTCGACCACTCTATTTTTGTAATTTGTATACATATGCTTATCCACGGCAAAAAAATGTTGAGGCACATTGTTATCCGCCTCCTTAACTCGTATCCACATTGTTATCCACGCCATAAATTTTTCTCCCTGAACGTTATCCATAGCCTTAACTTTTGTCCATAATTTTATACAAGGCTTTAATTTTTAGTATATTATTAACCACGGCCTTTAATTCTATACATAGGCCTTGCATAGCCATAGTTTATTAACTCTTTTTCCTTTAATTATTTCCTTTAAGGACCTAACTGGGTAATTTCATGATGACAAAGATCCCACCCTGGCACCCTAATGCCATTACATTTCCATTGTGGAAAATATCTCGTTTAAGTCATTAAAACCTTTCCCTAGAGAAAATACCTTTCTATCCTTTGTTAGCCATTCAAAGCCCCCCGTTTTCCCCGCTAAATCGCATATAGAACTAAAATTTATAGAAAAATCCACCATATATATTGTGTTTGTATGTGTGTACGTATGTGTGGCAGTTTGTGTTTCACAATTGAAAATCTAGAAGCACATAAAAAGGCAAAGAAACAATCTTTTGTTTTGCTCTTTTTTTTGCTGCTGCAGTTCTTTCCGTTTGCATTCCACTTTTTTTGCTGCTGCTGCTGTTGTCCTCTTCAATGGCTTTTTTTCAAGGATAAGTAGCTTTTGCAAGCATTACGTTTTTAGTTGTTTTGTTCTGCATTTCAAATGCAAAAAGGGTAAATATTATAGCCTAAAAATGTTGAAAAGAATGGAAAAAGAAATATTGAAATGTTCACGAGACGTGTGTTGTGTTCTTTGATCAATTTTCATGTTGCAATTTAAATGGAAATAAAATTTAAATGAAAATGGGGTCACGATGCCAGATATTCTTATTAAACCGTATTCAAGAGAATTTTTGTCTTTGACTTGAGATAAAGAGTCCCATTTATCTCTCCCCTCACTTTTGATGAGATTTAAGTGCCGCTCTCTTCGAATCAATTACTTAATGGTGCATTGCAGGGGTGCTCAAAACCGTGTTCTAGAACATGAAGAGAAAAAAGAGATAATTTAAGAGAAAATTAAAATTATGTTTTTCTTTATATTTTACGGTTCTATTTAATTGTTTTTAAACACGAATGTTTGCCAAAATAATTTATAAAACAAATGGATACAAAATATTTGTATAAATAATGACTTAACACTGTTTTGTTCTTGATTTAAATAAGCAAAGAGAAATTTGACTGAAAAGAGATATTTCTTTTTGAGCACCCCTGATTGTTTACATCCGTTAAACCTCTCTCTCCCCCAAATGTTTTCTTTGATAATTGAATGGATCTCCTTTTGTTTTTTTGTTTTTCTCAGAAAAGAGCGTTACTGTTTAAATTTGATATCTTTGTTATTTTTTTTCGTTCAAATGTTAAGTTACAAAGAAGAAGAACAAAACGTGTAATAAAGAATAAAAATTCGCAAACGATAACAAGCTCCGGAATTAACACTGCAACGGAAAACATACATTTTCATGAAAATCCACAAAGAAAAGGGAGAAAAAAATAATCTACAAGAGCACAGTGGCGCAAGTGGGAACAAAGGGGATGGTAACAATCATAATCATTATTATACAATAGCAGTAGATAACAAAAATTGACCCTTTGTGGGGGAGATACCAGAAGGAGTGGACCTATGTATCCCATCTTCACACCAGACTTTGGGTTAATAACAATATTGTGATGTGTGTGATTTAAAGATAATTGGGCTCTTATTTTATATTTTATTAAATTTATAATTATTCAAAATTTTAACCCTTTATGGGGGAGGTACTTGATGGAGCGGACCGATATTGTCCATTTCCGCACCTAACCTAGCACTAATGCAAATATTAGGATTTGCAAAGTTGTAGCGAAATCGGATTATCCTTTCTCTATCTGTGCAATAAATTATTTTCTTTAAAAATTTTGATATTTTGTACGGGAGGTAACAGAAGGACTGGAGGAATAGTGCCCATCTCCGAACTTGATCTAAGTTTGACAATAATATTACGATATACCAAGTTTGGATCGAATTGGGTACTCCCTTCGAGAGTTATCGTGCACACCAACTAGGCAGATGGACGGACGGATGGACATCGATTGATCGACTCCAAATGCCCTGAAACGGATTTGATCCAAAGAGACCTAGAGTCTAAAACCGTTATTTCGATGAGGCACGTTTTGGCCGTATCAAATGATATATACCCTCTATAGCCATATGGCTGAGGGTGTAATAACGATAATAAATATACCTACAATAATAGCAATACTAATCATAACTGTAATAATAAGAGAGTGAATGAGAGAGAGAAGTAAGTGTAAACCAGCGCTGCTCAAGAAAAAATATCTCTTTTCAGTCAAATTTCTCTTCGCTTAATTAAATTAAGAACAGAACAGTGTTAAGTCATTATCTACACAACAAATATTTTTTATTCATTTGTTTATAAATTATTTTGGCAAACATTCATGTTAAAAAACAATTAAATGGGATCGTCAAATATAAAGAAAAACAGAATTTTATTTTTCTCTTAAATTATCTCTTTTTTCGGCTCATGTTCTAGAACACGGTTTTGAGCAGGGCTGGTGTGAACGTACTTTAAGTCTCATTTTTTACCATATCCTTATCCATTTATTATCCCCGGCTTCAAATTCTATTCATTTCATTCTTTTCGCAAAAAATCTGATTTCGCCCCACTGTGCCAACAATTTAAAAGATTTACTCTCCACTTGTGCATATTTATTTTCCTTCGCCAAAAGTAATTCACATTTTACTGTTACAATTTCGGTAGTGAATCGGGGATTTGAAGTGGCGGCAGAGCCACTCCCATGGTCTGGCAAAATAAATGGAAGCTGCATCATTTCGAAAAAACCTTTTATTTTTCGTTGAATCTTCAACGAATAAATGGGTAACAAAGTAATTGCAAACAAGTTCATTTGAACCTCCACGCTCACCCTCGCAAACCCTCACACACACACGATTGGGCTTCCTCTTTTTATGGCTGTTCCGTTTCCTGTTCCATTTCCACATTCAGTGAGGTGTAAAGAAATGATTTTCATTTTAGCAAAAAAGGGGAGAAATTCGGGAGAATGATGCCTTGGGGTGGTCTTCAAAGGCGTGCCATTATATAAATAGTTATGTGCACACATACATGTGCCTGTATGAGTGTAGAAGTATGTTTATGGGTGTAAATTAAATTTAAGCATCATTTTGGGAATCCTTTTGGAATTTTTATTTGTGAAATGAAATGAAATTATCTGTTTCTTTTGGTTGAATTGAAATGTTTTTCCAATGGCTGGGCATTTCAATTCAACAGAGAGACCTATTTTTAAAATGTATTTTTACCGTTATAATGGCGTCATTTAACAGATGGAGAGAAGAGAATACATAAAACGATGCTTTTTTTGACAGGCTTAAGTCAACGACTGGCTTCTTCGTAGAGCAACAAAGAATTTTTAGGTTGACTTAGTTCGACTTTGGCCCAAAGCTCCTTTGTTTATTTCCAAAGAGGCCAGCCCTCCAAAAAAGGTGCTTTATGTATTCTCAACTTTATTGGAAGCCATTATGCCGTTTGCAATGGAACTTGACCAAGTCATGGCGGTCATTTTCAAGTATAAATATGTATTCCTACCTACATGTGTATGTAGGTAAATATATGTCCCCCATTTATTCATCTACAATGACCCCATAAATGACTATGTCTGTCGCATCTTTTGTTTGTGTGTTGTGTATCTGCCACAATCATTACAAGACGAACAGAAAACAAAAGGAGGCAGACGGCCAGGGCACTCAGGCCCCCACCACAGCGCCAGCATAAAGAACACACATCCCAGAGACACGAATCGACAACAAGAACAACATCAGCAGTTGGAACAGCATAATTCACTGTTCGCTTGCCAGCCATTGAATGGTGCTAACGGCTGGATTCTTTCTGGTGATGTTCTTTATGATTATGTAGCGGCGGTGTTGTCTTGTTGTTGTTGTCATTTTCTTACACATGTAAGTAAGTGTTTATTTTTATTTCTTTTGTTTTCTTCAAATTCCCAGCTGGGTCTTGCCGGCAGCCGGTTATGATCGCCTGGCAAAACTAGAGCAATTCGTGTAACAATTGCGAAAAGTAAAAAAAAGACACGAATGTCGTCTTGGAGGACGACCGCAAACAACAACAACATTCATCCTATTACCCCATACCCCCTTAACCACTCACCCCTTTTGTAGGAGACTTTGATGGAAAAAAGAACCATAGTTGTCATCAAGCCTGGAATCAATAACAACAAATAATACAGCTAAGATAAACAAATAATAGGCCATAAGAGCTTTTGTCAGATTATCGTCATTGATAATGCTGTTTCGTAGAGGAAGGATTTTACACATGTAGTGTCAAATTTTCCATATGTAGAAGTTGTACACAACGTGTAATACGTGGACGAGAGTTTTCAGTAACCAAAGGAAATAAAACAAGTAAAAAAACTGTAAGTTCCGGCCGGACCGAACATAGAGCACCCTCCACCATTTGGAACGAATTTGGCAATTTTCAAAAAAAAAAAAATCCGTTAAAAATTCTGTTAAAATCTTAAAAATACCGAATGTAGCCTTTATGTTAGGGATCTATACGACGACGTGGACTTGTATAGGCGTAACTTTTGTCATAAGCCATTTCAATTGCGAAACTTGAAAAAAATCGGTAAATAATATAGCTAAAATCATCAAAATACCGAATATCGGGAGGTACCATTATATGAGGACAATATAAAAACATAGACCTGCACAGACAATTTTCTGTCATAGGCTGCAATATCCATTATGAACTTCAAATACCAAATTTAAAATAATTCCGGTGAATAATGCCGCTAAAATCATCAAAATGCCGAATATGGGGAGGTACCGGTATATGGATCTATACAAAGACTTGGACTTGCACAGACAATTTTGTGTTATAGGCTTTAGCATCCATTAAGAACTGCAAATATCAAATTTAAAACATTTCCAGTGAATAATGTCGCTAAAATCATCAAAATATCGAATATAGAGAGGTACCATTATAAGGGGACCATACCAAAACGCGAACCTACGTGGCCCATTTTCAATACCATAAGTCCTGCAGACATAATATACATTTCAGTAAAATCTTATCAACCTGCTTCATTTCATTCGGAAGCTAGAGTGATTTCCACAGGCGGACAGACGGACGAACATCGCTGAATCGACATAGAATTGTATGCTGATCAAGAATATATACTTTGTGGGGTCTAAAATGTATATTTCGAGGTGTTACAAACGGAATGACAAACTTTATATACCCTCCATACTATGGTGGAGGGTATAAAAATATTTTATATACGTAAGTATCCCCATACATTTTTCTCCAAAATTTCTATAAAGTAGATACTTGTTTTTTGCGAAGAATTGATTTTTTTTTCTACGAAAATATATTTATTTTCTTCATTTATTTACTTTTTTCTTGAAAAAAAAACCCTTATTTTCTTTATTTGTTACTTTTGACGATTTCCCCCAAAAAAAACATTGCGTTTTTTCCACACCGTGGCATTGGCAACACTTTCTTACCTACCTCAACAAATGCAGGCGCGCGAGGGAGAGAAAGAGATAGTTATATATGGCGGCACAAGAAATAGAGCAACATAAATACTCCCATGAAATTTTTAGTTGGAGAAAAAAGTAACAACAAAATTTGTGGCCATAAAGGGGCAAACAACAGCAACAACAACAATAGGGAAAAGCCAAATGAACAGCGGTTGGTGGGCCAAAGAAATTAGGTCGTCTGGTGGTGAAAAATGCTGTTTGCCTAGTAATGCATGTAGGGCAAGTTCCTTGGTTGGTCTCGGACTGTCGTCACAATGTGTGATGACAGACAAAGAGACAGACACAATAAAAGAAAGACAAACAACAAAGGAACGAATGAACATATCCAGTTTTTTTTTTTGGAGGAGTGGAATGAATGGATGGATATTTTTTTACGAAAATACGAGAAAAATAACTAACCATTGCAATTGAATCAAATAATATTATGTGTATGAATAAGTGTGTGCATGGTCTTCACTGCATATGTTAAAATATGTATACAGCAGTACCCGAAAAAAAGCTCTTTGTTTCTGTTGTGGTACCACTCATCTCTCGTTGTCTCCAATGGTGTTGCTGAAAAACCTGAGACCCCATTAAATAGATCTCGTTTGTGAACACTGCAAACAAAAACAACAACCAACAAACAAAACAAAAAAATAAATCCCATGCAACCAAGAAGATAGAGAAAGAAGCCCTAGCCACGAACAACCATGTTCCGTCATGTTGGCTGCTTTATAACAAAACTTTCTCGTTCACTGCAAAATGACACAATGCAAGGGGAGGGTAGGTAGTTGACAAAAACTGATTTCCAAGTGAAATAAATGAGTGCCTTTAAAACAACTTAAACTCGAAAATTATGACAGTTTGAAAAACTCACCGCTGAATGTGAATCCTTTGTTTGGTATTTTGTTGTTCTTTCCGTTTGCAGTGAGTGGGTTCGCCGCAGCCCCTCTGCCATCGTCTTCTTTTCACAGTGAAACTTTTTTGTGTAGAAAACGTGAAAACATCGTCTGAGTCACTAAATTATCAGGTCCAAAGGAAAGTGAAGCAGGCATTCCCATGAAACAAAAGACTCTTCAAAGTGGTTGGCTCTATTCGAAACGGTGAGTGTAACAGAGACAACACTATGCTATTATGCAGATAATCTCAAAACAATCTCTCAATCTTCTTGCATGCGAGTTTTATAGAAATTTGTTGTAGGTCTTTTTTGTCAAAGAAAACTGGAGGGAGATTTGGTTTTACTGTGTGGCTGCCTGGCTGGCTGTTCCTATCGTTTCACTCACCACCAACCAGCAGCAAGGCAGCCAGACGTCATTCAAGCAACCACAACACAACAACCAACCAGCCCACCAACCACAAACATAACGCAACGCCGCCACCGCCAATCATGTGTGTTGTGTAGTGTCGAAATCGTCGTCATTCAAGTCACTTCCATCCAGGCAACCAGAAATTTCAGTTAGCTGCCCGTGGGAGACATTTTGTTTGATAATTTTCAATGTGTTTTGAATTGAATCAAAAAAGATATATTTCGTCGAACATCACAACACAGTGGTTAGGGAAGATTTGTATAAAACGACAGTGGTTCACAGATATTTTTCAAGCGGCACAATTAAATGGAAAATATTCAGATGCACTTGGATTTTGTCATAATTTTTATAGATTTTATCATACGACGTCTATCGGAGGTTGCTATGATATGCATTTTTCAACAACTTTTTTACATTCAATAATTTTTCATTCGAAAATTTCAATTTCAAAATTGATTTGACGGTTCATTGTCCCACCAATTCCATAGCGTATGGTGGTATAAGTTTGTCATTGAAATATACAGTCTGTCAGTCCGTCTGTGGAAATCACTCCAGCTTCCGAACGAATTGAAGTAGGTTGATAAAATTTTACTCAAATGTTTGTTTCATCTGCAGGACTTTTAGTATTGAAAATGGGACATGTAGGTCGACGTATATTTATAGCCCCCATATAACTGTGCCTCCCTATATTCAGTATTTTGATGATTTAAGCGACACTATTCACCGGAATCGTTTCAATTTTCGTATTTGAAGTTCGTATTGGATACTACAGCCTATGCCAGAAAATTGTCTATGCAGGACCACGTCTTCGTATAGACCTCATATAACTGTACCTCCCCATATTCGGTATTTTGATGATTTTACCGACATTATTTGCCATAACTTTTTCAAATTTCGTATTTGAAGTTCCTGACAGATGCTACAACCTATAACAGAAAATTGTCTATGCAGGCCCAGGTCTTCGTAGAGACCTCATATAACTGTACTTCCCTATATATGGTATTTTGATGATTTCAGCGACACTATTCACCGGAATCGTTTCAAATTTTGCATTTGAAGTTCGTAATGGGTACCGAAATCTATGACAGAAAATTGTCGATGCAGGTCCAGGCCTTCGTATGGACCTTATATAACTTTACCTCCGATATTCGGTGTTTTGCTGATTTCAGCGACGCTATTCACCGGAATCGTTTCAAATTTCGCATTTGAATTTCATAATTAGTGCTATAGCCTATGACACAAAATTCTGTATGCAGGTTCAGGTCTTCGTATAGCCCTTGAATATAGGTACCTCCCTATATTCGGCATTTTTATGATCTTAGCTAAATTATTCTCCGGAATTGTTTCAAATTTCGTATCCGCATTTCGATATGGGCACTACAGCCTGTGACAGAAAATTGCCGTCTTCGTATGGACCCCAAAATACTCCCTATATTCGATATTTTTAAGAATTTTTAATGGAATCTTTTTTTTATTTATTCTATATTCTGTTGTTTTTTTTTTAGATGGAGGACCCATTTGGATGACCAGTAAATCTCTTTATGATCTATACGGGCAAGGGCATCTGATTTTTAAGCCTTTTCCTAGATTCCATACTCCTTGTTAAAACCCACTTTACCGTCTATCACACACACCACCCATTTGCTTCCTTTCTGCCCTTTCTGTCTTTGCCCTAAAAAACAACCCGACTGAATGCGATTGCGATTTTAAAAAATTCACATTTTTATACGTTAGGAGCGCATCTTTTGCGGCAGATGTTGGCGCATTTTTGACATAATTGTATAAAAGACACCCCCATTCGACAAATAAAAGTGTTTGGAATGCTTCGCATAACAGTCATACCAAACAATAAACAAAAGCTATCATGAAGAGGCATGCATGATGGTGGTGGTGCTGCCACCCAAAACACAAACAAGGGAAAGTGCGCAGAATCCACTTTTTTTCCCAAAAATGAAAAAAAAAACACTTTCTGTAGTAGTGGTGGTGCTGGCCAGGCCGCTTGGTTAATCAATGTCAGCCAGCCAACCAGCCAAGTGTCCACCTCCCCTTCTGGATGGAATTTTTGTCGCCTGTTTAAAAATTCACATATGGCTACTTTTGCATGGGCCTGCCGAAACGGTTGACATTCCAAAATCCAAGGAATAAAAAACATGTAGTGGTCCTCTTGGTTCGAACTGGCAACTCGTTCATTCTCATGTGTGGTTGCCGGTGGTGTGTGCTTGTTTGTTGTTGTTGGGATTCGATAACACTTTCGTTTTTCTTGTTCCTCCAACGGCTGGCCGTTAATCAGGTGCTCAAAAGCGTGTAGCAAGTGGATTTTAAGGCAACGCAATAGAATTGTTTCTGCTTGAAATATTACAGATTTGTTGCTGTAACAACAGGTGCAAGAGAGAGAGAGAGCAGAAGAGAGAGATCAAAACACCACAAAGGGGGTGGTTATTTGGGTAAGCGAGAAACATTTGTCATTTATTGTTGCTGGCCGTGTGAGTAGTACAATAATTGTTATTATAGATTATTTATTAATTTTTTAACAACAATAAATTAATATTTATTTATTCCATAATTTGTCATTTCTACATGAATTTCCGTAAATTTCAACGGCGCCATCCAAGTAGAGTAACGCCGTTGTTTCTTTGTGGCTGTGACATCTCATCTGTCAAGCCGTCAAATGGCATTAATCTCCTTGATATGAATGTTTGAACAATTGAAAATAGTAGATAGGTAACTTATTTTTGTTTTTATTGAAAACACATGAAAACATTTTGTTTCAAGACCCATGTGTTCCACTTTTTCTAGAAGAAACTCATAAGATGCGAATTATATTTACGAAAAAACATAGCATGCATTACAAATTCCCCTAAAAACAGTGCCTTGACTCACCTTCAGACCATATTTGTTACTAGGGGCGTTCATCATTTTTTCGCATTAAAAAGAGCGTTTACTTCTTTGCGGAACTGCTGCTGCTGCTGCCACCCAACAACAAACAACATTCATTCGTTTGCAATGGCAATGTCCTTGTATAAAAAACGGTTTTTAATCATGGGATCTCAGAAATCTATAGCACCGCAATACCATAATAATTGGTATAACAATTATTCATTTCTGGCAAAAATCATACAATAAAATAATAACAAAAATGCCTCGTTACTTGTCCAATTATTATATTCTGCTTAAATTTCACTTGAGTAAGAAAGAAATGACAATATGTAGCAGTTCTACGTTTTATATTTATCAGTGTCTGAATTATAACAGTCATTGGCCAAAGTTTAATGGCAGTTCATGTACATTGGAAGATTAATGAAAAACTGCTGTACATAAAATCGTGTCAAACCTGGGCTACAGCGTCAATTCGATATAGTTATTTTAAAATTCAGTTAAAATATTAAAAATTCCGAATGTAATCGTTATATTAGGGTCTGCCTCTGTAACTTCTGTCATAAGCCATTACAATATTCAAATGCGAAACTTGAAAAAAAATCGGTGAATAGAATAAAATCATCAAAATACCGAATATAGGGAGTTAACATTATAGGAGAGCTATACGAAGGCGTGGACCTGCACAGACAATTTTCTTTCAGAGGCTGTATTATCCAATACGAACTTCTAATACCAAATTTGAAACATTTCCGGTGAATAATTTCGCTAAAATCCTCCAAACACCGAAAATCGGGAGGTACCGTTATATAAGGGCTATACCAAAACGTGGACCTGCACAGACAATTTTCTGTCATAGGCTGTAGTATCCATTACGAACTTTAAATGCCAAATTTGAAACATTTCCGGTGATTAATATAGCTTAAATCTGTAAAATACCGAATATCGGGAGGTACCATAATATGGGGGCTATTCCAAAACATCGACCTACATGGTTCATTTTCAATAACAAAAGTCCTGCAGACACTATATACAATTTTTATCAACTTACTTCATTTCGTTCGGAAACTAGAGTGATTTCCACAAAGGGACAGATGGACGGACATTGCTCGACATAGAATTTTATGCTGATCAAGAATATATATACTTTGTAGTGTCTAAAATGTATATTTCGATGTTACAAACGGAATGACAAAATTTAATATAACCTCCATACTATGGAGCAGGGTATAAAAACTACTGAACACGTCATTGCAAATTTGCTAGGAAGCGTTCTAAACATATGATTGTCAAAACTAAAAATTCGTTGAAAGGTGACGAAGTCTGGAGAGGAACACTTTATGGTATACGATACTTCCTAATTCGGTGTTTCTGAGGGTTTTGGGCCTCGATATCTAACCATATTAACTGAAATTTTATGTTTCGGGCTCCTTGTAGCTAGATTTACTCATCTTGAAAAATAATAAATATATGTATTAGCCAATATAATGGAACTTTCAAATCTCAGGTATTTAATGGATAGCAAATTTGGCCACAAGTTTTCATATAGAAGAGGGCATAAAAGTTCGTATGTTCCTAATTCAAACCTATAATTCAAACGTCTTAATAATTACACCAACACTGTTCACTGAACAGCTGTCACCGCCTTTTTCTTTTTCTCTCATGCGCATTTCTCAATGCCATTTTGCATTTGTCTCTATTACTCTCAACCTGTTTGGTATTTGACATGCCACACTCTCCGCCCTCTTCAACCAACTTCCTATGTTTACAAATCATTCACACACACACGCACACGCATTATTTGTTCTTGTCATTTATATGGCCGAGTGACTGGTTGGCTGGGCGATGTGGTGTCGTTTTTTGCATTTTATTATCTCCCATCACATAACCTCACAATATTTTGGCGGGCGTTGCTCTACAGAAATTATAGCTGTTATATTTATTTTTATAAATAAAGAAGTGGCCGCCGGCTGGCTGAATGGTTGAAAAGAATTTAATCTCGTTGGTGGTGTTAATTTTTAATTAGGAAAAACAACAACACCACATACACTGGCAAACACAAGAAGACAGGCCCCTTTCTGCTGCTAACAACAGCGCCATAAGAGCAACAGCCAAAGAAGGGAGGTTCGTTCATTGCTAAGTGAAATTGTGTGTAGAATTTTGGTTGCTTTACTTTCTTCGCATTTTTGAGCGCCCAATACATCAGCAACAGGGAAAGGCCCTGAAATTTCGAATATTGTTCGTCGTCATTCTTCGTTTTTGTTTGATATGAATGATGTTGGGCGACTCGTGTTGCTTCGTGGAACAAAAGACTCCGTCAACAATGCTGCAATGGGTGTTGATGAGTTGCAATGTTCCGACATCACTCATCACTTGAGATGTTCGATTGATTTAAATGAATCAGGAGATTTTGAGTGATTTTCTGCAAAAATGAATTTTTGTTTCATTACTTGATTACTCGTCCGCCATACGGCAGTAGTGGAATGGAGTCTCCTCATTCAACAATATTTGCGGTAAGTTTTTGTTTCATTTTCCGTTGTTCGTCAAATTTTTAATTAATTTTTGTTGCTATACCCTTAGTCAAGATATATATTTTGCACCTCTTGTGTTCAGCCATTGCATGCAGTGTCGTTACCTACCCATTCCCAAGCGATGTTTGTGGGCTGTTTGCTCTGGTTTTTGAGACACGCCAGGCAGGCATGCATATTCAAGACCACTTTTGCCAATTAGTGAATTTTGTTGAAAGCTGAGACAACAACAACAGCAACACCAACAACAAAATGCAATCAACAACGTTTCTTCATTAGCAAAATAAATCCGACGAGATCAACCTACGCTTTTGCCATTGCCGCTTCTTCGAACCTAGTACATAAACATCTTCTTAATTAAAATCCTGACACAACACATGCCATCCGCCCGTCGTTAAACAAGCTCACAAACCCCGGCAATTTGACTAATGAATGCCCTGCGGTAAGGTTGGGCAACAACCATCAACCCTCTCTCTCTGTTTCCCTCATCGTGCGACGACAACAAGGAATCCAATTTATTTTACTGCCACAAACGAAAGAAGTGTTGTAGTTGGGTGCATGGGATGGTTGAATGGCGATGGATGGGTTGGTGCACAGAACTTAATTGCTTAATTGTTACAATGTAGCTATTGTTGTTGTTTTTGCTTCTGCTGGGGGGGTTTGTGTTAATTTATGTGTGCGCATGTAACAGAAAAACACCTCCTCCACGTACAACTCCCAACAATGTGATATGAATGAAACACGCACATCCGGACGAGGGTGTTGCAGAAAAATATTCATGGTCACACACACATACACACCAACTGTGTCATCTTTTAAACACCTCCCACCCCGATTTAAAGTAACACATTTTTCTGAATTGTTTTAAAGTCCATTAAGGAAATAAGTCAAGCTGCCGGTCATCCATGCAGCCTTCTCTTTCTAAATTCCATCAAACCACCAATAAGACTATTTTTATAACTCACACCCACCCACCTGCCAAACTATGCTGCCATAAAGCCGGTCAAGCCTCTTTGTGCCTGCAAGGAAGGAAAGAAAGTAAAGAAAGAAAATATGTGGCCAATCTTTATTCTTAGTTTGTTTGATGGTGTTTTTCCTTCGGCCGACCAGCCTATGTCGTCTTAGGAGAAAACTAAAAGAAAACACACCCATTATTCAAGTGTTTGCTATTTTATAGGGTGGTGGATCCCAAGGAAACAAATTCCTTAAAGATTCCACAACAGTGGCCTATATTTTTAAAAAGAAAAGAATTGTGAGGGGTGTGTTCAGGTGAGCGGCCTTGTCGTCTCAACAAAATGAGTGCACATTCAATCAAAGAGAGAGAGGATTAACTGTCACCGGGTTATATGCTGCAAGTTAGATCATGCGTTAAGCTGGCTGGCCACACATCAAATTTTCAAGTCTAACTTTTAAATCAGGTACTGAATTGTGCAGTGAAAAGTAGACGGGAAGTAAAAAATTGCTAACTAATTTTGAAGACACCAAGAAGACAAATTAGTGGAAAAAAGAGGAAATGTCAAAAATTGTCTTTATTAATTGTTTTTAGAAAATGGTTGACAGCGACAAAAATTGTAAAGCCAGTGGTAGTGAAATGCAACCCTTACTCAAGACAATTTTTCATGCTTTCACTTCACGTTAAAGTAACTTATAATACGTTTACATTATATTGGATTTAGTAAATCCAGCGGATTTAAATTGTCATTCCTATCATTTACACGTCAAATAAATCCCCATATTGGTGGTCAACCCGGTAAAAATCTCTAATGTAAATGCATTATTACATTTTAAATCCGCCCCCACGAATTGAACTCTATGAATTTCAAAAAACTTGCTGGCAAAAGTCATTGAGAGTATGTCAAACCCCTCACTATTGCATACGCCTCTGTGCAATACAAACGAATGAACGTATTTTGCGTAGCCTAGCCTTTCTTGGCCTATCCCTTTTTACCCTCCTCCCAATAGGCAACAATGATTCAATTTTACCAAAGAACAAACCCACCACAACATGTATTTCATTCATTCATTTGTTGAGTGAGAGTATCGTTTTTGTGTTTGTTTGTTTTCCGGGTAGACAGACCAGACCCGACCGTCCGTCCGCCCGTCAGTTAGATGATGGTGATGGTGTTTAACTTGAACATGTACAATAATCATTTTTATTCAGCCAGCCAGTAGTCAGCGTCGTCATCTCCATTCTCCACCAGCAAATGGAAAATAATAAAATTTGTGAAATCCAACCTTGCCGGCGGAACAAACACACCCAAGGTCGCCGGCACCACCACGCCCTAGATACGCCTCAAATTCATCAAATGTAACAGGAACCCAGAATTATGAGCACTTGCCGCTGCTGGAGAGAGTTCTTGTGCTCAAACAACAATCACCATCATCACCAACAATGTTCACGGCAGCCTCGCCTTCAAATGGCTGTGAGAGAAGATGGTTGCTGCTGGTTGGTTCTCTTTGTTTTATTTGTTGCTTTTGGCTCAGCTGATAGAATGTCAGTTGAGTAGTGAGTGTGGTAGTTGTGTTGTTTGTATGCCTGCCTGCCTGCCAGATTGTCACGAACTGTGTGAGTGTTGCCTCCCCCTGCATGTTTGAAGAGTTTGTGAATTTGATTTGGCTGTTTGGCCAGCTAGGTGAGGGTGTGTTTTTATTGTTTTTGCTTTGTTTTACTTTGCTCTTTAAAGCTACACCCTACACTGTGTGTGTTTGATTAGCGGTGGGTGGCGTTTCGAGCAATACACGAGATACCATATAACAGTGTATAGTCGCCCGTGAAATACAGTCAAGTCCCGATAATTTCAACGCTTAGGGAAAAGCCGATACATATTAAGAAATTTGCGAGTACTAAATGTAGAACTGTCCAATTATTATTTAAATGGATTACGTGAAATTTATTAAGAGATTCTATAAAATTCGTAAATAATCGATAACGGAATGGGTGCTTTCCCAGTTTTTTAGGCAAGCGCAAAAGGCTTAGTCATTGAGAAATTTTGGACAAAAATCCACATCCACATCCATACATTTAATTTTTAAAATTCCTCGGCTAGATCAAAACGAGATTTTTGTTATTCTGTCCCAGCATCTAGCAAAACAACAGTTTTTCAACTTTTTTAGATAAAGTTTTAAAACTTTTTTTGTTTTTATTTTGAAAATTGCTCACAGAAAAAAGCAAGGTCAAATTGAAATATTTTACCCCATGGTTGAATATGGATGTGTATTTGTGTAACCTGAGTTTGATATTTGTAAAAATATTAGTTTTGTGTAATTCATGCGAATTACTTGTGAGTATACCTTGGAGAAGTACCCAAGCACCATTCTGTGAAGGTAACCTAACCCCATTACAAACACAAATGATTTGTTGTTTTATTAAATTTTACTTTTTTATTATTTTTCTTACTTCAATGATATTCATCATCATCGTCTTCCTCCGAATTATTACTTCTGTCACGAACATCCCTTCTCCTATTGCCACCCTTATCCCGCTTCGACGATGATGTATCGTCGTTGGATCTCTTCTTTCTTTCGTCACCATCTCCAGTTTGCAAGCCATCCGACCATTTGCCTCGTGGTGCATCCGAATAAGAACTTGGATCCATGGGATCAACAATATCAGCATCATCACGTTGGCGACGCCTCGAATCATGGCTACTAGAATAACGATCACGATCTCTATCCCTTTCACGATCCCGTTCACGTTCTCTATCGCGATCACTCCGATCTCTATCGCTGCGATCTCGATCTCTACGCTGTCGACCAACACGATCTAAATCGCGTGATTTTTGTTTGCGTGGCAGTGGAACCGATGGACTATCTGCCACCTCTTGCAGGCTGGGAAATTCGTGTGCATCTACGGAGCGTGGCGATTTTGAACGCATTGAGGCATTGATTATTTCATCAACCTCCCGGTGATGGCGAGATTGAGCAGATTCTCTTGTATTGCCATCTGCATCATTGTCACTTTGTTCATCGCCATCACTGTCGGCCCCGGTACCTCCATCCCCAGTGGATTCTTCCATTTGTTTTCGAACTGCAGCAGCACATTTTGTGACTTCCGATTTGGGATGTGTTGGTGGAAGCCACGACACAACATTGTCAGCTTCACATGCAAAATAATAACAACCACAGCCGGGATCATACATTTCAATCCAACCCTTGGGTAGTGGATATTTGCGTATCAATCTTTTGTAGCGTTTCATATATTCGGGCGATGGACGTGGAATGCCTTCGGACCACCGATTTACACAATACACGGTACATTTATGCCAAATATTGTATTTATTAGGACAGCAACGATAGCCGGCCGCCGAGTTAGCCTCACCCATGCGTGTTTTCATTTGTGCCAACCAATTGTTTTCCTCCACAGGTTTACGCACCGTATCATGATCCAAGTCATATTGTGAAGGATATTGATAGTCATCTGAGTTGTGTCCTGGCCCTTGATCCGTATCCATTTCATCGTAATCTTCAGCAATGACTTCTTCATTGTCAGCTGCATGAGAAGGTGGTACGGGAGGTTCTGAAAAAATGAAAGCCACCCGGTAAGATGGATTGTTATGTTCATCAAATGTATGTATGCTTACCATTTTCCTTTTGGGACTTTTGTTTATTAACCAGACCACGTTGAGCCAATCTGGCCAAGAGGGCAGGAGGTAAACTCATTTTTTTTATTTTTACTTATCTGTTTATATTTTTGTTTTAGATCGGGTATAAAGCGAGACAGTCAATGCAAAAGATGCAAGGGATCTGGAAATCGAAAACTTCTTTTTAAAGAGCTCTAGAAGATCGGAAATGTTTTTTTTTTTCAGCCAACAAAAGTCAACTAGATTTTCATTTTCATCTACATTTTCAAGTGTCGAATGTTGTAATGACCCAAGTATAAGGCACCCTTCCAAGCATGGTAGAAGAATATAGGTAGACGCATCGACACAGCTGCTTGGACAATGAACTGTCAAACCAATTTTGGAATTGAAAATGTTGAATGAAAAATTATTTAAATTTGTATAAAATTGTAGAAAAACGCGAATTATAATAGCCTCCGAATGACGTAGTATAAGAAAGTATATAAAAATCTACTTATATTTGAAAAAACATTAAATTTTTTTGGCATATAAATGCTCCCAAGCGTTGATGCATCTACCTATATTCTTCTGCCATGCTTCCAAGCCAAAATATAAACAACAGGTTAAGAAGTGTAAACAAATGTTGACATTACATTAGATTTTAAAAATTTGCAGGAACACCTTGTTATTGCGCCATGTAATGGCCTATATGATACTGATTTTAAAAGTGAGGAAAAATATTGAATAAATGAAAACAACTTGTTGAATGCAAATTTGACAAGAAGCGGGCATAGCCTCAGGGCTGTAATTCTGTAGTTTTACGAAGCTGTTCTACCTCCTTATTGTACCATGGTCCAAAGGTTTGTATGATATGTGATTTTCAACAAATTTCACTAATTGTAATAATTTTTATTTAAAATTTAGAATTCCTAAAAATGTTGTGACAGCTCACTGTACCGGCAGCTGTGTTCATGCGTCTACCTATATCTTTCTATCATGGCATCTACCAATGTTATCGTGAAAATAGAATACCAGGAAAAAATATTGTCCATACCCATGACTCAATCAAAAATTTTGCTCAACTTCAAGAAACTAGGAAAAATGCAACTATGTACCAGAGTCTTAAGGTGCAAGTACATAAAAAGCAGAATGTTAAAAAAAAAACTTAACGCGCTTCACACCCTTTAAGTCCCATATATAACGCCTACGAATAGAAGACGGTGGGATTCCCACTCAGATTTCGTAACCCAATGCGTCACACTGGATAAGGAACTTTCTCACGAGTACGACTCGGGCTTAAACGAGGATAAGTCTTAAACGATTCCATAGCGTCGGAGTTTATAGCAATCTTTTGTCCCTTTTTGAGGGTATTGGTTAGAAATGTGGATATTGGGACGAAATTCTTGATGAACCGTTGATACCATCCGGCAATCTCCAGGATGCTTCTTACATTAAATTATTATTTTTTTAATATATAAAACAGAATTTTAATTCCTATAGCGGTTAAAATGAATTTAATTTTTTTATTTGTTCCAGAAATCATATGATCTGTTAAGGTTTGGTAGGCTGAATGTGGGCTGTGACTTCCGCCAAGCATCCTTGTCTCCGGTGTATGTAGTGTTTGTATTCTTGTTTATTTTGATGTTCTTTTATTCTGTTCCGTTTTTAATTGCTAGGTCCCTTGGACGGATGGTGTCTGGGTTGGGACCGAAGAAATCCACATCGTACGCCACCCAGATCTCCGACGAGAGTTCTTTATCCAGTGTGACGCATTGAAGTACGGAATCGGTGCAGTATTATTCCAAAAGGATGAAGACGGCGGTGGGAATCCCATCGTCTTCTATTCATAGGCGATATAGGACTTAAAGGGTGAAGATTGGATGGGCTGTGACTTCCGCCAAGCATCCTTGTCACCGGTGTATGTAGTGTATGTATTTTTGTTTATTTTGGACTGATGGTGTCTGGGTTGGGACCTACCTTAGAGGAAAAAGCCCCCCAAGTTAGCTGGATACCCACCACAGTGCCAGAAAGCTGGTATCATAATACATATTGAAAAAAGTCGCGTGTCATGCAACGCATAACGCGTTCACTCAGCATTCCTATCGTGGCGTATGTTCAGTGAATGCTGCATTTTACTGTTATACCATAATTTTTAAACACGTTATTCGCCTTGACATATACCAAGGTAGATGTACTAGGTAATCGCATCAGCCCAGCTGACGGCACCATTAAATGTCAAAACGAATTGTTGTAATGAAGAATTCGCCCTAAATGAATGCAACAACAAATTTGTTTATGTTGTCTTCCCTAAAAGTACCTTTTTATAATATTTCAAATAATTTAAGAGTAAGTTAAGAGTGAAACCAGTAAAAAATTTAAAGAACATGAAGGAAGGAGGTTAGAATGGAGTGCAGCTTTAAGAATTAAGTTAGCCTCAACATCTAAGATTCCCAAAGCACATCACGGGAAGTAGTGCAAGAATTAGACTCTTGTCATTTGCAGTTCCGGAAAACTTTCGGTTTAAACCAGTAAAATATAGTCATTATAAGTTTCTTTGTTTAAAAAATATCGCAATACTACAATTAATACTTATTTTACTCTTATTTGTTTTACAATAAAAACTTTTATTGCGACGTTCGTTTACGACGAGAGGGACACAAAATAAAATGTAAACAAACACCTCGTTTCTGATTGGTTGAAACAAATTTGCCGCAACTTTTAAATGTCATGGCGAATCTATGTTTTTCGCCTTAGATGCCAATTTTGACATTTGAGGGGACCACAAAAGTTGCTTTGTTGTAGCAATTCGCCGATGCGGTTACCTGTTAGATCTACCTTGACATATACAGTGTTTTTTTCGCCTTAGATGCCAATGTGTGTGTTCGTAGACATGTGCTTTTTCAATGGCCGTCGAATTTTCTCATTTGGTGTCGAGTCGTCGAGGAATTCAGATAGTGAGTATTCCCATCGAATTCGCTGAGTTGGCAAAAGGCTCTGGGGGGGTTAATTTCCTGACATGTGCACAGCATATTTTTCACCTTTTGTGCATGGCGGAGCAGACGAAATTAATGCCATATTTTTTCGTGTTTTTATTTACATTGCGTTTTTGTTGTTTTGTAGGACCAGCATCCATTCGCCACAAAACGTTAAGTAACACGAAAATAACTCTGTAATTATCCATCCGGTGGCCGGAATATAGATATTCTACAGAGCAAACACCTTTTGTTGTTCTTCCCAAACGTCGTAATTACGTCTTTGGGATAAATTTTGTGTGCCAAAAGAAAATATTCCATTATACATACAGACAACAGACAGTGCAATCACCTGAAGGTATCGAAGAAAATGTCAGCGACCGTTGTGCCCACAAATGGTTTTAAATCCGTCAATGGTAACGGTGTTGCAGAAGATGAACTCCAGGATGGTCTGTCGTGCCAAGAATTGTTTGCCAGCACAGAAGGCTTGACTTACAAGTAAGTATTGCATGGCCTCCACAAGGTAGCAGCAGGAGAAAAAAAACCTGTTTTCCTGTGGCGGTGCTGGTGTGTGATAATGATGTTGTTGTTGTTATTGTATCTTCTAATGTTTACATTTCTCTACTTTTTATCTAGTGACTTTCTTATACTGCCCGGTTATATTGATTTCACTGCCGAAGAAGTTGATTTGAGCTCACCTCTAACCAAAAAGATTAGGCTGCGTGCTCCCTTGGTGTCGTCGCCTATGGACACGGTTACAGAATCGGATATGGCTATTGCTATGGCGGTATGTATAAAAAAAACCAATAAACATATGAGATTTTTTTTTGTAAATACTGTTCGAGATAAGATAGGAAAATTATGGGGTCTAAAAAAATCAACCACCACATTTTTTTCACAAATGGATTAGCAATTTGTAATATTAACGGTCCATAAGGGTTAGCATATTACAATGACGTCATAGATTTCAAAAGCTTTTATCAGAAAAAATAAAAAAATAGTTCCATATTGTATTGTGTTTGGAAAATAAAAATGTTGGTTTGCTCCCTTAAAATTTTCGATTTGTAGAATCGGAATTTTAGTGATCTCTGTTGCTATAAATCAATTTTTGTAGGTATTTAATATTTTGAAAAAATATAATTAAAAAAATATATATTTACCAAAGACAAGGAAATGTTTGGTAGACTGCAAGAATAATAGAAATTGTTTTGTGTCCCAAGTTCACGATTCAAATCGATTCATTGTTTCCCATTTATCCAGACTTCCCCTTAAGTTTCACGGAGGAAGCACTTTATTTGCCCAATTTTAAGATTTTTCAAAAAAAAAAAAAAAAAAAAAAGTAAAATAATAAATAAATAAATAAAAAATATCAATTTTCTAACCCAACTTACCCCCGATTCGAATTTTATTTTATGAATCTCTTCTTTTTTTCCAGTTGGGTGGCGGTATTGGTATTTTGCATCACAATTGTACGCCCGAATACCAAGCCAATGAGGTGCACAAGGTTAAAAAATATAAACATGGCTTTATACGTGACCCTTCGGTAATGTCGCCCGAAAACACAGTTGGTGATGTTTTGGAGGCTAGACGTAAGAATGGCTTCACCGGCTACCCAATCACAGCCAATGGCAAATTGGGTGGTAAATTACTGGGTATTGTGACGTCACGCGACATTGATTTTCGTGAAAATCAGCCTGAAATCAAATTGGGCACCATAATGACCACCGATCTAATAACAGCTCCCAATGGCATTAACCTACCCATGGCTAATGACATTTTGGAAAAGAGCAAAAAGGGTAAATTGCCCATTGTTAATGAGAACGGTGAATTGGTGGCCCTTATAGCTCGCACAGATTTGAAAAAGGCTCGCTCCTACCCGAATGCCTCAAAGGATAGCAATAAACAGTTGTTGGTTGGCGCTGCCATCGGTACCCGCCCCGAGGATAAGGATCGTCTGAAATTGCTAGTTGCTGCTGGTGTTGATGTCATTGTCTTGGACTCATCGCAGGGCAATTCGATTTATCAAATCGATATGATAAAATTCATCAAGAGCACCTATCCCGAATTGCAAGTCATTGGTGGAAATGGTAAGTGAAAGAAAGAAATCAATGAATTTTAAATTACACTTTTTTTTTAATATTTTCTACTTTGTTTTGAGAAGTCCACACTTCCCCATTCCATTTTTCAATTCAATTAATTGAGACATTCAATCATTTGAATGCATCGCAATCTTACAAATGCACACATCAACTAAATGCATGAATTAAAAACAAAGTATCAATGCCTCGGCTCTCAATGCAGATTAATATCTCAATATTATTTTCACTCTAGAAATTTCATAAAGAAAAAATAGAGTAGTGACATATGGTCTGTTCCAGAACTGCAAGAATGTAACAATAACCGATTTTCCCAAAATTACAAAACTAGTAGATGCTTGAAGGTTTTTCAAGGCGTTCTTCATTTTCATGCATTGAGATTATTAAGTATCATTTGTCGAGTGAATGTCGAGTCTCTCATTTCCTTACTGCGTTGTTCGCAATTTCTAATTTGTTGTCTTCCTTTAATGCAATGTGGTAGTTGTTATTGTTTTTTTTTTTGCCCTGAACATTGTTGTTGTCGTTATCATTTCCCACTCACATTCATTTAACCACATTATCATGTGCTTCTTTCTCTTTTCTTTTTCGAAAACATTTTACTTGCAGTTGTTACCCGTGCCCAGGCAAGAAATCTCATCGATGCTGGCGTTGATGCTTTGCGTGTTGGTATGGGCTCCGGTTCGATTTGCATTACCCAGGAAGTCATGGCATGTGGTTGTCCCCAGGCCACCGCCGTTTATCAAGTGGCATCCTATGCCAAACAGTTTGGAGTACCCATTATTGCCGATGGTGGTATTCAGTCTATTGGCCACATTGTCAAGGCTTTAAGTTTGGGTGCCAGTGCCGTTATGATGGGCTCTTTGTTGGCCGGTACTTCTGAGGCTCCTGGCGAATATTTCTTTTCGGATGGTGTGCGTCTTAAGAAATATCGTGGTATGGGCTCTCTGGAGGCCATGGAAAGACGCGATGCCAAGGGTGCTGCCATGTCCCGTTATTATCACAATGATATGGACAAACTGAAGGTGGCGCAGGGCGTGAGCGGCAGCATTGTTGACAAGGGCTCCGTTTTGCGTTACTTACCCTATCTGGAAGTGGGTTTGCAGCACAGTCTCCAAGATATCGGCAATCGTTCCATCGATGAGCTGCGTGCTTCTATCTACACCGGTAAATTGAGATTCATGAAACGTACCCATTCCGCTCAGGTGGAGGGTAATGTACATGGCCTGTTCTCCTATGAGAAGAGGCTGTTCTAACATTCACTGCCCTGCACTCAGGGGGCAACAAAGAAATCGAAAAACAACAGCAGCAGTGAGAACAATTTAATGGAATCGCCCAGCAGCAGCAGCAGCAGTCGGAATCTGGCAATGGGTGGTAACATTTACGGAACACATTTTAAACAGGATAAATTTCCCATTAAACGTAGTGCTTATTGAACAAAAAATTACAAAAACAAAGTACTTATCTTATTAACAATTGAAGCTAAACAACAACTCAGTTATATATTTATTAGATTAAAAATTAAATCTACCAGCTATACAACTTTGATTTGAGCGTACATTTTGGAATGATGATGTCAAAGCCTGTGCTCAACAACCAAGTGGAATTATTGTACTTATTATGATGATGACAAACCTCTGTTATAGTTCTATTTCTTTTTTTTTCCTAATTTAATAAGAATGCTGCTATTTTTCAAATTTCTTTGTGCGCTATTTTAACAAGTAAACAAAATCATGACTAAGACGTATAATTTTTTAAGCCACAATCTTCAATTTCCTAAACTTTTTTTTTGTTAGCAAGAAAAAGGGAACAAATCTCAAATTTAACATTGGCCCAAATCCTACATTCATTGCACCCTAACAAAACAATTCATTTGCCATAGATTTGGACGAAAATATTTCCCATTCATTTTGTATTTTTATTACCATATATTTTTTACAAATAAGTTTTTTTTTAGTTTTTTTTATCAGCTGTAGATGATTTAAGACAAAAAATATGAAAAACCATAGTTGATGTTGCCAATTTTTTTACTATTATTGTACAACCCCAGCCTATATATACCCAATTGTAATTGAATGTATAATGTTTACAATTTTAAAAATTCTATGTAATTACGGTACATGTGAGGAGTATACATACATACATATATAACTTTCTATATAAATAGTATTTAAACAAAAAAATATACCTACCTAAATAATGAAACACAATAAATATATATATTATTGGAAAATTTAAAAGGGTGTTTCTTTTTGATTGGTCGGAGGCTTAATACCTGGCTTACTTTATGTAGTTATTTGTAACCCCCTTAAAATGTGGGTTTCTATGACCACCACCTAAATATCGTCCAGGGTCTCTTTGTGTTATTATTTGTTTGCATTTCAGGGGCTTCTTCATATTTCTGTCAACGACACGCAAATAGCCAATTGTCTTCATTTTCAATTTCCATCAATTGGCTTCCAATAATTTTTTTATTTTATTACGTTGCTGTTGTTTTTTTTTTGCTGTGCTTTGCAAAAAAAAAAAATATGTATGTCATAAAAATGTAATTCCATCAATAAATTAAATGAAGCGCAATTGCTCGTTACTTTGTTTGGTGTCCATTGCATGCAAACATATCTATACCTTTGTGGGTCTATACAGTGTCTTTTGTTTTTTTTTTTTTTGTAAGTGTGACTTTCAATCGTTTTAAATAAAGGGGTTTGCTGTGAAGATCGACAATTATAAAAATTGGGTTAAATGTCATCGCATGGAAGGTGTATTTAGGTGACGAGAACATACAGGAGGAGATACAAAAAAAAAAAACTGCAACAAAGTTAAAAGCCATAATTTTGACATTTTTTTAGATTATATTGAATAAAAGCAAAGAATTTCGGAAATAGCATCAAATTTAAGAATAAGTTTAGATTTGTTCGAATTGGTTACCTTTGACACAAATTATGGCCTTGAAACTGTCACACGCTGCCCGAATTTTGTTCTGCGGTATTTTGGCCCATTCCCGGTGAAGCGCTTGCTTGAGGTGATCGACACTTTGGTATTTTTTAGTGCCAACCTTGCTTTCCAAAATATTCCAGACACAATAGTCCAACGCATTGGTATCCGGAGATTTTGGTGGCCATTGTGGGCTGGAAATGAAGCGAGGAACCTCATTTTGTAACCATTTTTGGGTGGCGCGTGTTGAGTCCTGTTGGAATGTCCAAGGCAGGCGCTTGAGTTCTGGTGGCCGGCCAACCGAAGGTGCACATTTTCGGTTGACTTCTTTGGCAAGTAAAAACGATCATTTTGTTTGTTTCCAAACTGCTGGACAACAAATGTTTTCTCATTGGAGAAAACCAAATTCGGCAGTTCTGGAGTGCTCTAACGATAGCCACTTGTGGTTTTCCAGTTAAATATAAAGAAATCACACTATCGCGCTTGAATTCCATCACGAATACGAACTTTTTTTCTGGAAAATTCTCACCGAAATGCTTTTGTACGCTTGTAAACAATATGATGAGCTGGAATAATTTCAACAGCTGTCGGACGAGTGGCTTAGAAATGACAACAGTCCGAAATTGGTCGCAGTTTTTTCATGTCACCCTGTATATTTAAAATTACTTTAAGCTCGATAGGCCAAGTATTGGGTAATTTACATACAAATATTGTAAGTAAGGAATATAGCTTCCACTTAACTCCGAGTTTGTATAGGTGTTGCATTGGAAACATATGTTCTCCTGCTTATAGTTCCGAACAAGAGAATTACACTATTTTAGGTTAGAAAATCTCTCTGGTATTCGTTTCTTTTTCTAAAATGCCTTCTTCGATTAAAATGCTCTTATCGTATTTTTTAACATTTTTACTTAGGCTACTTTGTCAAAAAAATGGCCTCAATCATGCACCCCATTCACGCATACATATTCTATCAGACATTTTCTGCGATTGCTTGCTGCCATGCCAATTGCATGGCATTCAGGTTAGCTTAGCTTTTGAGGCCAGCTGATTTTGCTGATAGCCTGGTGTTGAGCGAATAATTCGAATGTTGATGTTGTGACAGACACGGTAATGCTTTTTTTGTTTTTGTTCATTGTTGTTGTTTTGTTCGTTATTTATTTTTATTTTAATAAAAAAGGTTAGCAGCGGTAATAAACATGTAAAAAACAACAACGGTCTGGCGGAAATCAATTCTCTTAACACAGACAGAGAGAAAGAGAGAGAGGAATACTGTCACACAAACAACCACTTAGGGCTGGGAAACAACTGTTATTTAAGAAGAAAAGGAAATAAAATAAAAAAAATAAAAGTAATTGGATTTAAAAAAAGCCTCACAGCAAGCAATTCGTCCTTTGCTTCAGATATAGTAGGATCTATGTACTGTCTATTGCATTGGATGCTGCTGCGAGTAAAGCTTATTTGGTGACACAGAAACATGTGTGTGTATGTTTATAACCGGATTTTTTGTTTGTTTGTTTGCTTGCAGGAATTTCAATTTGCTTCTTTACCAAGTCGCATAAAATAGGCCTATATTGTCGGTATACAAATGCCAGGAGTTCAAAATACAAGGCAAGTTGTTCGCTGTCTGGCTGTTGGGGAAGAGGATTTAAGAATTATTGTGTTGGTAATAATAATATGCAGCCTATAGTTATACAAACGTATAATAATATCCTTTTTAGGTATCTTTGCAAATTTGGAGTATAGCAACCGATTGCAAAAACAAGTGAATGTCTGAGAAAAGCAAAATATGGAAAGCAATAAAGTTGCAATTTCAAATGTCCTATATAACCTTTCTTGCCATTCTATATGGATTTATATGTCGTTTTTTGTCTGATTCTCTTTCCATCGATTTTTTTTAAAAGCCTAAAGGCTGCAATACAAATGAAACAAGGGATGTAGCAGAGGAAAGGAATTGAAACAAAAATCACCACCTCAAAGTGAAGATGACGATGGCAAGAAGGCCGCTGAATGGACATTTCTGTGAAAAGCTGTGTTCCTGTTCGAAATTGATAATCATTTGCATAAATATCGTTAAATGTGTGCGTGCTTGGCTGGTTGGGCAGCTGAATAATGATGCTTCACATACATATAAATTGTAATTATCACAAAAAAGCCAAGAACATTATCGCCATACCAATTTGATGCAGCTGGATTTAATGGCAATAATAATGTTTTCACTCTGCTTTTGCGCAATGCCAAAGCAATACACATACATATCTTTAAAGATATTTGCAATATGTTAAACACATTCATGACAGGAACTCTATTTAAAGGATGTCTGAAGGGTGTTTTTTATATTTAAGTAGTTAACTAATGTTTCAATTATTTTAAAAAGCAACATTTTATTCTTTTGCTGTCTGTATGGTAAAATTGTTTAATAGATGTCTTTAAATCGTCAAAACGAACTTATTTGCGTATAAAATGTCCAATGAAGCTGAGCTTTGAGGGTTCTTTGTTGCGTTGGTTCATTAATTTCAAAGTACATCAATATTACAATACTAAATAATATGCTAAATGACTATTTTCATGTTTTAAGTTATTTCCTATAAAACTCAAAATTTCCTGAAAGTTTTGAATCAGTCGATCTTGGATGGGAACAATAGTAAGCAATAATTTTTTCCTCCATTCAACAGAGAAAATAATTCGTTAAGCCTAGTCATGCAATCAGAGTTGATATAACAATAAATGAAATCTAAACCTCTCAATTTTTTTTTGTTATTTTGTTCCATTGTAATAATAAGATGTTAAAATTATATAATATAATATATATATAATATAAAAGTGATATTTCATTTAAACTTGTTATGACTAATAACTGCTGTAAATATTCGTAGCATTTAGCTTTCCTATATGTTATATTTCACTGTTTGATAAAATGTTTGAACGCCGACAAAATCATACGGGCTGCAGAGTGTGCTTGACGTTTTGACATATGACAATCTCTCTCAGCAAGAGAGTACATAATGTCATAAAATAACAAATTTCCCTATGCTGTTGAAAAAAGTACTAAGTCCATACTGTATTTTCTTTTTATTTAAACTTAAATAGAGGGAATTTTTTAACAAATGTTCTAAGGAATTAAATTGTAGTTTAATTTTACACACTTCCAAATGTTCAAAATATAAATAAATTTTATCTTTCGCGCATTTATATATCCTTTCTTGGTTTCAAAATATTCTTGCTCAATTTTCAACTTAAGCCATTTCTCTCTTTAAGCGTCATACGCGTATGCCTCACATAAATGACACAGCTCCAATAAAATTTAGTTATGTGGGGATTTTTGGAGAATATACAACGACGCAAAGTAGAAAAACATTTGCTGTAGATAGAAGAGGCCTGTGAAAAACATCAAAACGGGGTTCATAATTTTTTGTGTGACGGAACAGATTGCTACAACATTTGGGCCAGTGAAAAAGTGAAAAATACAAGAATTCCGTTTGACTTATTGAACAAATTGCAATACAAAAACACCAAAAATGGCTTTGAAAATGTTGGTTGGACAAAGTAAGTAGCCGAAAACCTTGGAACGCGATTACAACTGAAGTTGGAAAAATGTGAAAAGAAAAAAAACTTATCTATGCTAATTGGTTGTGTGGAAAAAAAGTAACAAAAAGTGGAGTAGACAAATATGTTAAGGCTCCACCTTGAATTGAGCGATAGAAAAGTGTAATAAATTGATTTGAGAATGTGGCAAGGAAAATCTGGCTGAATATAGCAGCATTTATTCCATTATCGGTCTATTGATTTTTCCCAGTTGATGATGGTGTAAATTGTGTATTTGTCTTGCCTGCTGTCTCGTTGAACGCCCCCCGTATTGACCTTTTTGGAAGCGTTGTCATTTGGTTGATCTAGAGATTTCCCAACCCCCCTCCTGTTAGCAAAGCAGTGGTGTAGGCCTTTCTGCATTGGATACCGAAAATAAAGTCCCTTCCCAAGTGAATGCGCAAATGCGAAAAACGTCATCACATAGTGGTCTTGTGCTCAGGCATTTTTAGGATAGAATTGAAAAAAGTGTGCGTGTAACCCACCCCCATGTCCTCAAATTATAATTCCACCATTCCGTAAGAAGAGGCAGAACTGTCAAATGGTGTTTGTTTTTGTTTCTTCTCTCAGCGATGTCATGAAGGAGATTTGTTGACATTAGTTGTCACGGTTTTTTTATTGTTTACAATGTACCCTACAATCTGTTATTTGGAATGTAAAGTTAGGCAAAGTGGTTGATAACATATGCTCGTATTGCCTTTCCCCTCGTCTAGTATGAGGCGGCGTTTAGTGCCTTGTATGTTTATTATTAAACAAAAGTGAGTCATAATTATTTAGCGTTGATTGTTTTTTTTTTCTTGCTTTTGTTGTATGACTTGTTTTCGCTTTCTCATAATCATCAATGGCAACAACAGCAGTAGGCAGCGATGATGGCAAGAGAACAACAATATCCATACAAACGAAGATGAGAGCTTGAGTCATTGTTGGTGTCTAGGATTTCCCCACTCTTTACAGAAACCCTTTTAAAATAACCTATTTCGCCTTATAATTCAAACAATCACCACTTTTATGTCAGACATTCTGGTATTAGGATCCCTAGATTTCTTACAGAAATTTTTAGTTTCAGCATTCCCATTTTTAACAGAAACTTTTGAATATGAAATCACCTACTTTTAGTTAGTTTCGCATTGTCGATATTCTGGAAGAACGTCCAGGGGCGGGATTCGCGTAAAGGAAATATTTTTCATTTTATGTTCTCATAGAACAAGAATCCAGCCCAAGGTTCTCTAAATTTTTCACAGAACTCTTTCTTCAATAGAAATAACTTAAATTTAAGGGGATTCCTTTTCACAAAAACATTTTTAAATTAAACGTTTTCGTCGCATATCCAGAAAACTATTTTTATTTATGATATCCTCTTGTAATTCAATCCAATGACCATTTCAATAAAATTGAACTCTTTCAGAAATAATTTTACCCAGATCCCATTATTCCGCATCTTCTATTTCAATTACGTTATTTAATTGTGATTTTTATCTCCTTTTAGAAATTATGAACGAGGTGGTCAAGTACAAACCACCACCTCCCAAGAAAGGAGCCACGGCTGCTAGTGCTGCTGCTTCCAAAGCAAACATGGACTGGCGTGTGCTTGTTGTTGATAAGTTGGGCATGCGCATGGTATCGGCATGTACCAAAATGCATGAAATTAGTGCCGAAGGCATTACATGTAAGTACATGCGACATTTTCAATATTCTTGCAAATTCAATACCATATTTTCTTTTTTTATTTACAGTGGTGGAAGATATTAACAAAAAACGAGAACCCTTGCCATCTATGGATGCCATTTATTTGATTACACCATCTCAAGATTCGGTGGCTGGTTTGATACGTGATTTTGAGAATCCAGCTCGCCCCATGTATCGTTATGCCCATGTATTCTTCACTGAGGGTAAGTCGAATGTTGGTATAAGAGCGAAAGAGTATTTTTTTTTTGTTTTTCTTATTTTATGTTTTGTTTTTTATAATTTCTTTATAATTTTTTATTTATTTATGTTTAGCCGTGCCCGATGAAATATTTGAAATGATAAAAGCCGAAAAGCAATTAGTCAATCGTATAGCTTGTTTCAAAGAAATCAATATTGCCTTTCTGGCATATGAGAGCCAGGTATAATAAAAAAAAAAAAAACCATCAACTCCGAGAATGAGTTGAAAAGATATTTTATGTCCTTTTTCGCATAAATTCCATTCGTATATGTGTGTATGTGTTTTTATCTTTTCTGTCTTTTGCCATGGATGGAGAAGGTTCGTTTTAAGGTCCATCATAAGAATACAATACTAATTTCTAACAATATCTGCCGCTTAATGACAAACTAATGCTTCATGATGCAAATAACTTGAGTTTTATACACACATTACCCGCCATTCATATTATGTGTCCAAGTGTCCATCATTGTCTTTTAAATGTGATGTAATTATATCAAAAGGATGTGCTTTTTCTCGATTACCTGGTTTTTTTCTTTGGTAAGAGAAACAAAATTGGATTGCATCCAAAACTGCAACATACAAATGTGTATGTTATGACCTAGTTTTGCATAGTATATTTTGCCCTAACGTAGTCCTCTAATTCCATAAGTTTTCTTTGGCAAATGGCCAGCTAAAAAGTGTAGGCGGAACTCAGCTAAAGGGAATGTTTTTAGCAGATATACACATACAGGATGAGATTGAAAACTGCAACAAAGTCAAACGCCATAATTTTTATATTTTTTTTTAAATTTTATTGATGAAAGCAACAAATTTCGAAAATAGCATCAAATTTTATAATAAGTTTAGATTTGATTTGAAATGAAACCGTCACACGCTGCCCAAATGTTGCACTGCGGTATTTTGGCCCATTCCCGGCAAAGCGCTTCCTTGAGGTGATCGACACTTTGCTATTTTTTAATACCAACCTTGCTTTCCAAAATACTCCAGACACAATAGTCCAACGGATTGGCATCCGGATATTTTGGAGATTTATTCACATTTAAATGTTGGAGTGTTCTAACGATAGCCACTTGTGGTTTTCCATCCAAATATAAAGAAATCCCTAAATCGAATTACGATATTGTCTGGAAGACACTCCAAGACAGGTACAACAACAAGAGAGCTCAAGTGTCAACTATATTTGAGAGAACGCTAAACCTGCCCAACATGTCTGGCGATGGCAGATCAGTGAAGGACTTTCATGACAGTCTTCATGAATCGTTATAGGCATTAGAGGGTCTTGGAGTAAAGCCAAAAGAATGGGATCCACCCTTAATCCACATCTTAACAAAGAGAATGGACAACACTACTCATATGTTGTATGAGCAGTCGATTGTGGATTCCAAAGAGCTCCAAACGGTGGAGCATTTGATGAAATGTTTGAGGAGTCGCTTCGAATCATTAAAAGCTGTCAATGAGATTCAGAAGAGCAAAATGCTTTTATACGCTGGTAAACAATATAATGAGCTGTCACTGAAATAATTTTAAAAGCTGTCGGACTAGTGGCTTAGAAACGAAGGAAGTCTTAAATTGCTTGCAGTTTTTTCATCTCACCCTGTATAATTAGTATTTTAAAAGGAATATTAGAGCTTAGGTGGGACTTTATTTCAACTTTAAGTTTTCATTAATTTTGGCTTCTGGGAAACACAGGCTATTGTTATATTATTTTTTTAGATTTTTTTCTAAATTTTCGATTATAATTTTTAGTTTTTGTCTTGCCAAGGCTACGAGATTTTAGGTTAAGATTTTATTTGGTTAATATTTTTGATTTTAAATATTGTCTCCTTAACTTAATGAAATAAGCATATAAAATGTTTCAGTGCTATGGGTAAGATGTTTAAACAAGATAAAGCCATATACCTAAAAGTTTACTTAGCAGTTTTTATTCCCTTGATAAACATACAAATATTTATATAATTTTCCCTACCTTTAAGAAACAATCAGTAGATTTTTTCTTTTCTTGAAAAAGGCCTGCTTATAAACTATGAGCCTTTGTTTATCGACTTTAAACAACTAAAGCATTAGAACCTAATCAGTTTTATTTATTACAATTTTTGCACTTGTTTTCAATTTTGATTTTCATAGTTTTTAAGACTCCCCAACAAACATAACTCATGTGGTTTGTTTTTTGAGAACATATATACATATTTTATTATTATATACAATAATATATTTATAGTCTGCCCGGAGGAATTATTTAACGATTTGTGTAAATCGTGCGCTGCAAGAAAGATCAAAACTCTAAAGGAGATAAATATTGCATTTCTACCATATGAATGCCAGGTGCGAAAACTTTACAAAATAACAAAACTCAAAACTCAAAAAAAAAAAAGACATTTTAAACGCCACCAAGTACTAGTACCACAGACCAACTAAACCAAGCCCAAAATGAAAATAGAAACACTCCAAACTCTTTTCCACTACTACTACTACTACTTACCACTACTACTACTACTAAATAGACGTGTATTTTGTAAATGTTTGTGTCTTCTATTGTATTGTAACTTATTACTATTACAACTCTACTCTAAACCATAACTAAATACTACAACCTACTACTTTAAAGCCCACAAAAAGGGAGGATAAGAAAACAAAACAAATTTAACACTTGTTTGTTTTTTATTGTCCTGATTTCTTCTTGATGTTGTTTGTGTTCTTTTTTAAATATTCTTCTAATATTACTATTAAATGTTGTAATTTATATACATTTAATGTTTATTCTATGTATGCATATGTGTGTATGTATATGTATGTCCTTTGGGAAGACATAAAAAAAATAGAAAAGAAGGGAAATTCAGAAATCACTTCTTTTTCCCAGACGACGAATTTCTACAGACCTTTTCTTTCCATCAATATTTCAGGACAATTGAAAATCCAGCTACGCAAACTTTTCCCAGGGGTTTTTGTTTAACAAAAAACCCCAGTGCGTTTCATCAACCTCGAAACGAATAAAATTGAAATATTTCAACTGTGATACTCTAGCCGCTATCACTCTACAACTCCAAACAATCTCCTAAAGTTTTGTTTTACTTGTTTTGTAGTGTTCAATTTAATGTGTATGGTTATATACAGATAAACAAATCGTCATCTGCCTATATAACTTAAAAAGATACTCAATATAAAAAATTGCAAAAATATTTTTTATATTTACACGAATAGACAAATATATGCCAAATTACATAGACTCGTTTCGTAGTCCAACAAAAGAAACGACAATCACCCAAAAACCCATCCTAAGCATCCCCAAAATCCTTGTTCCTTTCTCTCCCACACCAGGAAACCCCAATAAACAATGTTTGAATTACAAATGAATGTATAAACTCTTTTGAAATTGGCCCAAAAACCCACAAATTCGATAAGAGTCCATTTAATGCTTGACACAAAATTGCGAACCCCCCCCAACCCCTATTGGTGTCTTATGCATTGATTTGTAATTGTTTATGTAATTTGACATATAACTCACGGGCATCATGACAATATCAAATGTTACCAGCAATTATTTTTAAGAACAATTCTTACAGCCTTTACCAGTGAAACCCTATTGCTTGCTTTTAGATTTAGCTATATCCCTGTAGCTTCTATTGAATTACTTTTATATATATCTGCATAATATATATTACTTTTAATATGACACATACTCTTGAAATGCCAATTTTTATTTGCTTTAATTTAATTGCAGCTTTTTTTGTTCGATTAAGATATTCATTTAATGGTATCAGAGGATAGGGAACTAAGGAGTGCTTGCAGTCAAGTTCAGTCTCTATTCCAATAAGGAGGTAGAACAGCTTCGTAAAACTACAGAAATACAGCCCTGAGGCTATGCCGGCTTCCTGTCAGACTTATTCAAAATTATGTACAAGAAGTTGTTTTCATAATTTACATATCTTTTTCATTTTTAAAATGGGTTAAATAGCGCGAAAAATTAATGAAATGCCTGGATTTTGCCCAAAAATATGATCCAAACTGTTTAGTCTTTCAATTTCGTGGCTAAACTGGTTAATAGCTTTAATGCGCGAGCCGCAATCTACATGTCTTGACACTCAATTTGGAGCAATGCGTAGTTCATGTTTCGAAACGATTATGGGGAGCACAACCTGCAAAAAAATTACAAAAAAAAAATCAGATTAGAAACCCTTTCGAAACCTGGCACAGACTCCTAGTCCTCCTTTTGCAGAACCCAAATAGCAAAAAACTAAATTTACCATTTAACATGTGCAAGAGATGTCAGACAAGAAACCATTTCAGAAGGAACTTGTCCCCAGAGTTAGCCGAAAGAAAGAAGATTTAAAATATGACGAATATTTTCAAGATAATTTTCCCTTTTTTATATATTCTTAGCAGTATGGGGTTTTTAAATTTTTTTCCTATTCTTTTGTGGCCGTAATGACTTCAACATAAATTTCCGGGCACGCGCCGCTCCTTGAAAAACCACCTGTAATAAAACGTTCAATTCACAAATGCTATTTAAAATTACAGTACATGTGCCGTCCTCGGAGTCCACCTTCATAAGCTTCACAAACCAGGAAAAATTTTGCCCTACCACGATCAGAATGCTAGCCAATACGTTTTGGGCGCAAATTGATGAAGATTGAGAAATGCCAGCTGCCTAGACAAACCAGGGTAGTTTTGGTGCAATTACGTTCAGGATGGAGTAATCGTCTCAATTCATATTGGGCATGAATTGACGTTAAAGTAGCCGAATTTTTAAACCTGGAGCTTTAACCCGATTAGCAGAATGCAAACACTCATATGTACTAGTACTACTGAGAAGCGCATGCCCAGGGTGTTATAGGTTAGGTTGCGGGATGCGTATCTACACTGGAGTCGGTAGCTGCTTCACTCGGAGACCATTGACCCATTGTAAAAGAAAGAAGAGATAGCAAGATATAGTTATATGAAAGCTTGCCTTGCCATGATATGAAGAATCTCTCACCAACCGAACACCCTATGTCTCGCCTCTACCTCTTTTTCGTCCTCACAGAGTCTACAGTAGTAGGGACCATCGTTATCCCATCTTGAGACCAAATATCTAATATTGAACTGGCCCGTCAATATGTCCGCCTCTATTCTTAAATCGGATCTACAAATTAATAGAAGGGATTAGGCTATTTTCTCGATTCTTAGATCAGACCTACCATTGAATTGAAGGGATTAGGCTTATTTTCTCGAGATTGCCGGTCATATGGCCCTAGAAACCTTGCAACAGTGAGTTTTAAAACGCCCCAAACTATGACGCATCTCTTAAATTGTCCTGCCAAACCTAACCCAATTTACTCCTATCTTCGGCTACATGTTGTGAAGGTAGCTAAATATTGAAATTTGGAGTTAGAACCTGTTTAGCAGGTACAGGCTCACGTTTCAAGGAGGCCTAACTTGAAACCTCCACTTTTCTCTTCTCTGTTTCAGAATGAACACAAGGATTTATTACTCCTATAGACTTTTCATCCGTTTATTGTAGAATGTTTCATTTAAGAATCCCGCAATAAAAGTTATTGAGATTCTAAAAACTCTGAATCCGGAAATAAATAATTGTTTTAAGAGGTCGACATCAGTCGACAATACCGACTGATACTTTTTTTACATCTTAAATGTCACAAAGACTATTTCCTGTTATAAATATACTCCTGTTTAGGAATTCCATTTTTGAGATGCCATTATAGCGAAGGAAAATTTCATTTCCATAATTTCATCATTCATTTGCATAATTTTGTGTCCCCCGCTGCCTTTTCATCCTCAGAGTATGTGTTGTATGCTTTTGGAAAATGGAATGAGAAACATGTAAAATATTATTAATTACTAGCAAATGTGTATAAATCCCCAATTAAAACCATATGAAAATGTATATTTAAATAAAATAAATTAATATTGTACTTCTTATTTTGTTATATTCTTTTCTGTGGCAAAATATCTTGTGTTTCTTTTCCAAATACACCAACTAACCACCAACCAACCACCACCAACCACTTTTACGCACGTTTACTTTCTCCACTTTCCTCAACTCTCTCAACTACTATCTCTACTACTACTACTACTACTACTCAACTTCAACAATAACAACAAACTGCACCGCAATCAAAATTATCAAATAAATAAAATAACCCAAAATAATAACAAAAATCAAATCGAAATCAAAACCAAATTTTGGCCCACTCCTAAAATGCACTTTTAATAACTAATCAATCTCTCCTAACAAAAATAATAATAATAACAACAACAACAACAACTACTACTACCACTAACTTGTGTGCTATGTGTGATGGCATTTTGTTTTTGATTGATTGAATAAAAAATTCTGAATAAAAATGAAATGAATTGAATTGAACCGAAACAAATGTGCTTCTCTTAGGTCTACTCGCTCGATTCGCCAGACAGTTTTCAGTGTTTGTACTCACCGGCATTCGCCTCGATACGCGCCAAACACCTCGAGCGCATTGCCGAGCAAATAGCCACCCTGTGCGCTACGCTCGGCGAGTATCCGATGGTGCGATATCGCACTGATTGGGATCGCAACATCGACCTAGCTGCAGCAGTTCAGCAAAAACTGGATGCGTACAAGGCTGACGAGCCAACGATGGGCGAGGGTTCGGAGAAAGCACGTTCACAATTGTTGATTTTGGATCGTGGTTTTGATTGCGTATCGCCCTTGTTGCACGAATTGACACTGCAAGCCATGGCCTATGACTTGTTGCCGATACAGAACGATGTCTATCGCTTTACGCCCGGACCCAATCAGCCGGAGAAGGAGGTGTTGCTGGATGAGAATGATGATTTGTGGGTTGAGCTGCGCCATCAACATATTGCTGTCGTTTCCACTCAGGTTACGCAGAATCTGAAGAAATTCACCGATTCCAAGCGAATGTCTTCTAGTAAGTTTAGAAAGAATGATCATCTAGGTGTATAGACCTATGTATGTGTTAGGTGTTAATAGAGAAACAGTGCCTGTGGTGGATTTTTTTTTATCTTTTCCGCCAATTGTGATTATTATTAATTCCAAAATGTATTTAAATTTTTATAGCTGACAAGGCTTCCATGCGTGACTTGTCACAAATGATCAAGAAAATGCCACAGTATCAGAAGGAGTTGTCCAAGTACTCCACTCACTTGCATTTGGCCGAAGATTGCATGAAATCTTATCAGGTATTTGTCGATTGGGGTTGGTTCGAAGGTGTCCTTAAAATATTCAATTCATTTTTTCCTTGTTTAGAACTATGTGGATAAACTGTGCCGTGTCGAACAGGATTTGGCCATGGGCACAGATGCCGAAGGTGAAAAAATCAAGGATCACATGCGTAACATTGTACCCATTCTTTTGGATGCGGTAAGTAAATAGCCCAAATAATATTCACTCCTACCAACAATTCAATTTCCCATTTCTTCGATAGAATGTCTCCAACTATGATAAGGTGCGCATCATTGCTTTGTATGTCATGATCAAGAATGGCATTACTGAGGAAAATCTCACCAAACTATTTACGCATGCCCAATTGTCGCCCAAGGATCAAGACATGGTGCGCAATTTAAGTCATTTGGGTGTCAATGTCATTGCTGATGTAAGTGGTCGGTTGTATGGCACTTTGGAAGGGTATTAACTTGGCGTTTCTTTGTTTTTTTTTTCAGTCACGCAAAAAGGTCTACACAGTTCCACGCAAGGAACGCATTACCGAGCACACCTACCAAATGTCTCGCTGGACACCCGTTGTCAAAGACATCATGGAGGATTGCATTGAAGACAAATTGGATCAACGCCATTTTGCCTTCTTGACCGGAAGGGCCCAAAATCCCAATTATCACGCTCCAACAAGGTAGGTGGTACAGTTGTATTAACATTTCTCTCGATCTGGAGTAGTCGTAATGCAATTATGGAAAAATATAATTCTGAAAATGTATTCTTAGAAAAATATTTGGAGTAGTATATGTGCAGGGTGAGATGAAAAAATGGCAACAAAGTCAAACGCCATAATTTTTACATTTTTTGAATGAAAGCAAAAAATGTCGGAAATAGCATCAAATTTTAGAATAAGTTTAGATTTCACCTTTTGGCACGAATTATGGCCTTCAAATGGCCAATGAAATCGTCACACGCTGCCCGAATGTTGATCTGCGGTATTTTGGCCCATTCCCGGCGAAGCACTTGCTTGAGGTGATCGACACTTTGGTATTTTCTAGTGCCAACCTTGCTTTCCAAAATACTCCAGACACAATAGTCCAACGGATTGGTTTTCGGAAATTTTGCTGGCCATTATGCGCTGGAAATGAAGCGAGGAACCTTATTTTGTAACCATTCTTGGGTGGCGCGTGCTGAGTCTTGTTGGAATGTCCAAGGTCTGCGGCCAAAATGTTTGCGTGCCCAAGGCTTTAATACACCCTCCAGAATATTTTCGCAATAATATTCGGCATTTATTCTGATGCCACGGTCGATTAATACGAGCGGAGAGCGACCATCGGCTGTTATGGCGGCCCACACCTTCACCATGGCCGGCGCTTGAGTTCTGGTGGCCAACCGAAGGTGCACATTTTCAGCTGACCTCTTTGGCTAGTAAACACGATAATTTTGTTTGTTTCCAAACTGCTGGACAACGAATGTTTTCTCATCGGAGAAAACCAAATTCGGCAGTTCACCACTTTCGGTAGTTCACCAAGCGAGGCAACTCTTTCGCTCTTTTGAGATTATTTTCTTTCTGTTGCGGTGTAAGTTCTTGCACTTTTTGGAATTTCAATGGCTCATTTTTCAATATTTGTCGAATGGAATATTGCGATATGTTCAGGTCACAAGTCATTTTTCGGCCACTGAGACGCAGGTTTCGATTAAGTCGCTGCTTTACTTTTCAACCCATTTCTGCTGATGTTGCTTTTTTTCTTCCGTTCACTTCCTTGACGTCGGGCTACCGTATCACGCTACCAGTATCACGGTAACGAGCGATGGTACAAAACACGAAAGAATTATTCACATTTAAATGCTGGAGTGCCCTAACGACAGCCACTTGAGGTTTTCCAGCCAAATATAAAGAAATCACACTATCACGCTTTAATTCCATCACGAATAACTTTTTTTCTGGAAAATTCTCACCAAAATGCTTTTGTACGCTTGTAAACAATATAATGAGCTGTCACTGGAATAATTTTAACAGGAGCCGGACGAGTGGTTTAGAAATAACAGCAGTCTGAAATTGATTGCAGTTTTTTTCATCTCACCTTGTATATCTGTCTTTGGTCAGATACGAATTGATCAATATTGTCCAACTGTTTCGGCCAACAGTTTGAATAATCATAACTCAAGGCCGGGGGTATACACCTGTCGGAAAAACTGTTCTACTTGTTTTTATGAAGGTTTGTTATTGAAAATAGAGTAATCAATCGGTCAATGTTTATGTATAGCCCCTCATATAACTATGTTTTCTGATTTTCGGTATTCGTAGGTTTCTGCCTCACTTTTCAAATAAATCGGCTTTAATTTGACAATTTGGGTCTCTGTTCTTGCAAAATATTAAACGTAGATCCACTATTTGATGAAGCCACCCCTATATAACTTGCTTTTTTAGAAAGAATATCATAACAATCTGCCTGATTTTTTGATACGCAGAAATACATTAATCAGCCAATTGTGCTATACTAGTCGTGGTCTATAGAAAATTTGTCCGTCCTTTTATATTTCTTAAGGTTATTTTTAAATATTGTTTTTTTTTAAATATTTTTTCATTTTATTTATGTTTTTCTTTTCATTAAAGTGTCCGCTACGGCCATTGGCACAAGGATAAAACTCAGGCTCAGGTGAAAAATGTTCCACGTCTAATTGTCTTCATTGTTGGCGGCGTTTGCATGTCCGAAATGCGCAGTGCTTACGAGGTAACCAATGCGGTTAAAAACTGGGAAGTTGTCATTGGTTCTTCTCACATTCTGACACCGGAGACTTTCTTAAGCGACTTGGGTTCCCTCACCAAAGAGGACTAAGCGCCTCACACCACAGTATAATTAAATATAAACAAAATATATAAACTAAATATTGTTTGTGTATGTAGACGAGTATATGATGCTTACAACAACATAGTAAATTATTACAATATTTATGATGATAAGATTTCAACAACAACAACTACAACTACTATTACTACTACTAACAAAAGGAACATATTTAAAACTAACAAAAACCAATTCTTCTATATGTTATTAATTATATAAACAATACAAAAAATACAAAAAAACAGAAAGAGAAATATATATCCAAATTTAAGATATAGTAAAAACAACAAATGTGTAGTGAACAAAAGCAGCAAAAGTTTTGAAGTTTGTCGTCAAGTAAGACATTTACTGAGGAATACCACAACCACACCATTTTCTTTTTCTTGTTCTTATAACAATTACACTTGCATTATTTAATAATTAAGTCGAGAAGTATAAATAAATAATACGTTCGTTTATTTGTTTCCTTATAATATATATATGTAACCACAATATATATTCCACTTTCACATCTGTATTATCTTTAGCAGTTGGCAAGAAAACAAGGTTATGGAAAGTAAGTGTAGCAATTCAAATTTAAAACTTAATACAAAAAAGACATTTATTGTTGTCTTTGAAAAGAGGTACTATTTATTGCATTATTAGCTTTATCTGAACATGTTTATATTGTGTAATTTTAGCATAGTTTAAAATAAAGAAAGCAACATCCATATTTATAACAAAATGCAACTATATTCAAAAGCAAAAAATGTTTTAAACAAATTGAACAAAATATAATTCATAATAAACATTACACTTCTAATTGAAATAAAAAACAAAAAACAAACAAAACTCTATCTCTTCTCTTTAAAATTTTAGAAAAAATTAACAATGTTACAACCACCAACCAACAAAGCATCATTCATAAATTAGTGAAAAATAAATAAATAAATAATCTTCTTAAATAGTTAAGGAAAAAAATAAAAGATTTTTTTAGGTTTTTCTAAAATTTTATAACATAACAAACAAAACACATGTTACTTTTATCTTTTGAACTTAAAAGAAAAATTATCAAATATTTCAAACTATAAAAACGAACGTTTTCCATGGCCTGAATTTGTTTCGGGTTTAAAAAATTTAAAAATACTTATGCAAGGAAAATGTTTTTGGCAATATTTTGAACCCAGCTCAATATCAACAACAATTTCATTGATTTTCTCTAAAAATCCTCATATTAACAGAAGCTTTTCTCAATTTTAAAATTCAGCATAATCAGCAAAGGCCTAAGGTTATAAAGGCTTTTTTCAATTTCAAATTCAGCATAATTTGCAAAGGCCTAGGGTTGTAAAGGCTCCCATGTATGGTGGGTGATCGACCACTGCTGCCCTTTATCAGGGTTTTGGCAAATAATTCCTAATAAATTTTTACATTTCCAGAAAACAATTAAAAAAATTTATTTTTTCTCATAACACTTCGAATTTTAATATTTTTACTACTTTTTTCCAACAAATAGTAAAAATTCGTTGTTCATAAATTGTGATTTTTCCCATAAATTAGATTCTGATATTCATGGAATTTTTTCTAACAAATTTGAAGCGTAACTTTGTTACGTTTCGCATTTCCTGCATCAAAATTAGTAGCTGAATTGAATTGCAAATAATTATGTGTTTTTCTTAATTTAAAAATAAAACAAGTAAATAAAGTATTCCATTTTCAATGCTTTTGTTGTTAATAATTAATTGTTTAAAATAAAAAATCATATTGGAAAATTAGTAAACAATTTGCCCTTACCGCCAAGTAATTATAACATCATTAGGTAACGAAAGGGAGTTAATGAAATTCTTTAAACAAACAACCGCTAGATATTAACAACAGTATAAAATTGTAACAAAGAATTGAGCTACAAATACGATTCCCAAGAAAAATTGGCTTTGCAGCCAAGGGGATTTCGAAAAAAAAGTATTTAAGAAAAAAAAAAAAAAAACAATTGAAAAAACGTATAATATTTGTCTTTAAATTTAAAAAATATATATATATATATATATATTTCTTACACTCACATATATTATAACTTATTTAAAAACATTATATATCATTTATCATATTAAAAGATAAAAAATGCATATTTATGTAAACTCATCAGCATTATGTTCCAATGAGCCATTTTGCATTCATTCAACATCTATTGCGAAAAAGCTCTAAACATGCACATAAAAAAAACTTATTTCAATGTGTTTTTATGTGTTACAAATGCAAAATCATTTTCAAATCTAAACGTAAAAAAAGAAATATATTGCATGCAAATTATTAAAATATTTCAATAACAAACAAAAATATATATACATTACACATAACGTTTATCCGGTTTCAAGTAATTTGAAAGAAAGGTTATACGTTAACAAAAAAAAACATATATTATCATACATACATATATAAAAACAAATATTTAATGTTTCCACATTAATAAAAATATATAACATAACAATATTAAGAGTTTTAAATATTTATCTTTGAAATAGTAATAACGTTACGAATATTATGCTCCCCTTTACAAGGTTCAGGATGGATGTATTCCATATTAAATCCAAATCAAAACGTTTTTAAATTGGATTTTATTGCATATTATTATTCTTAAAATAAATATTTAAGAACTCTTATACATACATATATTACTTATATTAATCACATAATTTTATTATCACATATATATTTTATTCACGCCCATATTGTATTTATTTCATCTAAGGGGGAAATTTCGTTGTTTGCACAAGCAGATTTTGTTAAGATTTCTCTGTATAAGGGAGAAATTATCTCCCCCCCCCCAAATCTCCCAATCACATTTGGGCTAGAAGTGAACGGGAGAGGCTTAATGAAAGCAACAACAATATCATCATCATATTCTGAACGAAGAAATAGCAAAACAATATCCTAAACGAATAATAATATGCGGTATAGGTTAATTCGGATTTCTTCTATTCGAATTTGTCTAACAATTTCAATTTGTGCAGATATATTTCCTATAACATTCAAATTTTCCATGAGTAATTATATAATGAGATTACTCTTCCATATTCTCTTTCTTTGTGACACTTTAAAGAGTTGTGTGTGTTTAGCACCATTTTGTTTTCTGCAATTTTCTGTCATTTGCCTGCATCTCGCTGTCTGTCTCTTTAATGAAAAAGAAGTTCCATAAAAACAGGCTGTTAATATAAATAAAATATATTTTCAACTGGTTTTTATGGGGAAAATCTTAAATAATTTCATTATTATCAATTTGATTGGCCTTTGAGGAGAGTAGCAATTCTTTATGTAGTACTCTCTTAAACAACTCACCTAAAAGAGAATAGACAGTCTCTTCAACATTTGAGGTTAGGATTAAACATTTGTCAAAAAACAAGACATTTTACTCAAACTAACCGGCAATTCAAGGCAGTGATTTGCAAAAATAAAACATTTCCGTTTTTAATTGTATTAGAATAAATAAAAATCATTTTACAACACAGATAATCCAAAGAGTATTCCATTTAAATTTTTTCATAGCTTTCCCCCCTTAGACTTGAAAAAAATACCATCGAACATAAAGCCTTCCGAAGGGGAAAAAGAATTGTTTTCACTTCCCAATGGGAATTAAAACAATTTCTTTTTTCTTTGTTTCTGTGGGCTATATGTTTAACATAATCATAATCAAATCAATATTGTATGACTTATATTAATCATTATATAATAATCTTAAACAAAACCCAATTAGTTATAAGTGCTTTACCCCAAAACGTTTTGAAATTATTGCCTCCACAACCAGGGGAATTTAAAATGTAAACCAAATCGGAAGACAATTGCATAAGCTTCAATAAGGTCGCAAAGACGCATGCCGTCATTCGATTTTGGGACCAGAAATCTATTAAAATTGAGTATAAAAATTCTTTGCAATCGATAGTTTATACCATTAACCTTAGAGCTACACAGGGTATATAACATTCGGGACTATATTCAATTGTTTTAGATTCCTTCAATAAAAACTTTTGACGGCATGCGAAGACTATGAACTGATTTTGCCATTTCTTTCACCTGATAAAGAGGTCTATTGCATTTATGAGGATTAAATTCCCGAAATTCAAAAACTTAATAAAGAAAATTTTGAAAACTTGTTTAAAGTAGTCCATTTTTTCGGTATTGGACTTCTTACTTTGTTCGAAACCACATTTGTGCAAACGCCAGGAAAATGGGAAATTCCGATTGGTTTACATGAATATAAATTTACATGAAGATTTGTTTTCTTCAATTTGTTCTACGGAATACAAATTAGAAGTTATTTCACTCGGTAGCCTACAAACCAATGCAACTTTAAAAACAAAATAGAGACGAACATCATTTCTCTATAAACCAATAACGTGAAAAAAACGAACATCAAAAACTTCTTTTTGTTTTCTAATATGACAAATTAATAGAATAGGACTTTGGGCTCGCTATATACAATGAGATGTAGAAGTGAAGAGAATCAAGTAGTAAGTTAGAAGAGTTAGAAAAGAGCAGGAGAAGAGGCTCTCTATTTTGATGCAAACAAAGAAATTTAGCTGAATTTACATATGTCAATGATTTTTGACTTGTTATGTCGAAAGAGCATAGGAAATAGAAGAGTCAAATAACAACAACTGACTTGGGAGTAAATTTCTTCAAAATTCCCTAGTTGATAGATTTGCCAAAGTACTTTTCACACACACGCACACGTGTGTTGTACTTTGGTTTAGGTTAAGCTGAATACATATATATCCCCACAAAAATCCAATTTAAATGTTCTGCAACCCCTGAGAAAATATATTCAAAAAAAGAAATTAGTTCATTATTATTGCATAATCACACCGAGATCTCTGAAAACAGCTATATAAAATTTTAATATTCAATGCAAGAAGAAGAAGATATAAATGAAATTAGCTTTTAAGTCAACCCAAAACAATAATGAACCAAATCTCAAGAAACAACCCCTAAACCAAATTAGACAAAAAGAAAAATCAATTATTCAAATAAAACAGATGACGGCTCTAGTATAAAGGCTACATACACCACAAGTTATACATTTTCAAGTTTAAACAACAATTTATTATAACCACAACAACATGAAGTATTTCCTTATGAGACCACCACAGAAGGGGGGCCTTGCCAACCCCCCACGAAGCCGTGTTTCCCCTCCATGGAGACACTTGAGTGAAGAATTCTCTCTTGGCTTACATCTCACCAGCTAGCTACTAAGTCTCGGATTTACTTTATTTTTTCTCTCCAAATATGTTTTCTAACCAAAAAAAAAACTACTAACCACAAACCAATAATAACACTTTTATTATTATATTTAATGAAAAATTATTAACAAAAACCTAAAACCAAACAACTCGTTTATTATTAACAAAACAAACTATATTTATTATTAGTATATATTAATTAATTAAAACAAAAAAAACAAAACAAAGAAAATTTGCAATTTTTTTGAAATGAAACAAATAATTAATAAATGAAATGAAAAAAATATTTATTCTTAATGTCTATTATAGTAATCCGAACAATTATTGCTTACTTAAAAATAACAACGTATATAAGAGTAATTATTAATAATATTATTAACAAACACTAGCATGTAAGTTAAAACGAATTGATGTTGCATAATAACAAAAACAACACATTTCACAAAAACAACAACAACAATATATAATCAATTAATATTCATATAGTATTTAATAAGTATTAAACAAAAGCAAGAAGTTAGGTTAAAGCAAAGCAGACGAAAACAAATTGATCAAAAGAACAACAACAACAACAAATAGTAGCAATATCAAAATAACAACATTCTTGAGGAGCCATCCAAAATTGAATAACAACCAACCAAATAAGGAACTCCTGGCAAACAAAAAAAAAAACATAATTTTTTTAAAAGAATTTAACAACAAAAATTTTGATTAACTCAATCCAATGGCTATTAATTAGTAAAAAACATCAAAAGATTCTTTTATTTATTCAATTTTGAATTAAAAATTTTGCGTTACCTAACAACTAACAAACATATAAAACAAACAAAATATTTAACAAAAAACCACAACATGTTTTATCTAGGGCCGTCATAAAATATTATGAAATTCTATATAGCAAAAGAAACAAAACAAGAAACACTGAAGGAACAACAAATTATTAAAGGCAGAGTCAATTTAATTCAATACCACAAAAGATTGGAGTAACAAAACACTTTGAAAAGGAAGGACTTACAAAAAAAAAAAAAAAAAAAACTGCAAAACCAAACACAACACGGAATGTCAAAAATCAGCCATACCATAACTCCCTTTACGTTCACCCAGGGCAAATTGTTGGCAATAAATAAATAATAAAAGATTGCAAACAATTTCATTTATAAACAACAAAAACCAATTGAAAATAATAAAAATAAAACCAAATGTTTTCAAAAACAATTGGAACTTTCGGATATTTGGGATTTTCATTTGTGGTTATCAAGGAGTTGGTTATTGTTCTGCCATTGACATCTAAGGTAGGACATTTGCCGTAGCTAGCTCTGAAATAACAAAAAATGAAATCTATTTGAAAGGTTTAAAACAAATGTTTTCAAAAACAATTGGAACTTTCGGATATTTGGGATTTTCATTTGTGGTTATCAAGGAGTTGGTTATTGTTCTGCCATTGACATCTAAGGTAGGACATTTGCCGTAGCTAGCTCTGAAATAACAAAAAATGAAATCTATTTGAAAGGTTTAAAACAAATCCTAACCAAATAATGGTATAGGATATAACAATTCCAAAGAATAAATATAATTATTTGCCATTGAATTTCAGCACTGAAAATATGTAAATTTTCTTAAAAAAAAAACAATAACATGTGTTTAAAAAAAGAATTAACAAAAAAATTGAAACCAACTATCGAAATTTGTATAAAAACTGCAGACGTAATGTTATAATTCGTTAACAATTTGCGTCTGTTTTCACGACATGTGTTTAAAAAACGAATGAAGAATGTAAAACTAAATTTCCGAGATATCAAAACACATTAGATACAAGTTTAAAATTAATTAACAAATGTAACATTTTTTCAAAAAACATAATCTTTTTAGCTTCTTCTTTGTACTTTTAATGCTTCTTTCTCAAACATTTATTTCCTTGTTCAATTGTGTAAGTAAAAATGTTCATAAACTTTTTTCACATTTGCAAAACTTTGTAAAGAATTTTTTCTTAAATCAATAAAAAAATCACAATTTCTAAAAACAACAAACCTAAAAAATATGTATGTTTTATTGTTAGATATGTACACAAAAAAAGGAAGGTAATCAATGGTATGTTACCCAAATTGATACACAAACATGGACTTGACGTTTGAAATGGACGTCTCTTTCTTTAGGGTAAAGCATTTTAATATTATGTTATTTGGATTCCGGCTTCTGATTATTGTAGTAAAATTCCTCACAAATTGTCTCTTTCAAAATTACCAAATAATTTACAACAATCCACAAACTCATGCCAATTTCTTTTAAAACCCCTCAATCTTTGAGTGGAGCTCTTTCCTATAACCATTTTTCAACAAAAAAGCAATTCAAGACGTCCAACACGAAAATGGATAAATGAAACTTTAATACAACTGAAATAATTCCTAATGACATTTGTGTTCATTAGTGTGTACCACACTTCACTTAATTCTCTACTGTCTGGCTTTTAAATATTTACGGTATAGGTCAATACAAAGCTCTTGTTTTAACAAATCAACCCAACATATTCCAGAAAATCTATGGATTCAGAATTTAGATTTTATTAGATCTGCTTATGTTAAATTTTCATTTCCTTTAGCTATGTCCACAAAAATTAAATAAAAAACTCGCACTTTTTTTAATTAGTTTTATTTTTTCTCTCTCTTTTTTATTTGTTTTATTTCTGTAAGAAACCTTTATTATTACTTATGTACAATTACAAATATAGTTATAGTTTATGGGAAGAGAAAAGAGGGGGGAAATATTTTAAATTATAAAAATATAGTATAAATTTGCAAAACAAAAAGATTTGATCTTTACATACTGAGTTCGTTTATGAGTTAAATTCTATAAATATATTATTGTTTTTGTTTTCTGTTTGTGTATGTGTTCTCTGCAAGGAATTTTAATTTATTTAATTCTATAAAAAAAGCGTAAATTTATTTGTTTGTGTATGTGTGTGTGTGGTGTAATGTTAATGTTACTTTACATAAAGGCAGACTTAGAAATTAGATTTTTGTTATTTTTTTATAATTATAAATATATCTTCTTTTTTAAATATTATTATTATTGTTGTATTTGTATAGATTAGTTTCTACGATTATATGTTGTGTGTATGTTTTGCATTAAAGCGCCTTGCAAGCGTATTTCTTAGTTGGGAGGAAAACAAACAACGGTCGTTCGTTCGCAATATTATCATCCTATATAAAAATTTGTATATATATTTAGGTGTACTTCCTGGGAGGGGGCTAATCATTTTACATTTGATTTATATTTTACAGCAACTTCTTAGAAGGGGCGTCCATTCGTTGTATTACCATAATACGAGGGTCGTTCTGGTAGTTTGGGTGGTGCATTGGGCACAGGTCGGCTGTTTGTTTTGGGAAAGGAAAGAAATACACAAATTAATTAAATAAAGTAACAAAAGTATTTTTCAATTTCATTTCTATTGAAATCAGTAATTTACAAATGCTTAAAAACGCTATCACCACTCACCTATTATTTGTGTAAAAAGTTTTAGTACATAACCGCAACCATAGTTAAAAGGAAGGGGGGAAATGGGAAAGAAGTTTTTGTTTTGTTAAAGAAAGCAGTAAATAAAGCAGAAGTGTTCATAGCGAGCTCGAAAGTATAGAATGTGCGAATCAAGATTTTACCAATTACCAAGCTATGCAATGCGAGATATGAGTTTCAAATTCCATTTTACGTGCGTTTTATTAAATAGCGATATACACTAGATTTCTCTATATCCTGTTTGCCTGCAAGTCTATTGCAGTTCCACACAACTTCAGTTAGTACCTTAGAATATATCGTACTTTTTAGGATTATTTTATTGTTTAACTATAAGAATACACATGTCAATTTTATGTGTCATATATTGTTTCCAAACCTACCATAGCTTCCGCTCGAAATATTTACAGTTTAGAGGAATAACAATTAAATAAAACTTTAATACATTTGAAATAATCATTAATGACACTTGTGTTCATTGGTGTATACCACACTTCACTTCTTCTGTCTGTCTGTTTAATATTCTCTTCTCACTGTGTCATGAGAAGAGACATTTATTTACTGTTTATAGAGGGAGAGGTGACACATAACCTTTTAACGGATAACAGCTTGATTAAGCAATCATTGAAATAAATAAACACACAATTCTTTCATTTCCTCTTTCTTCGGTATAAAAATTAAATTAAAATTATGAAATATTTAATCTTCTTTTATCATTTCAGTCGGCTGTTTTTCTCTCCTAATCGCAAAAAAACTTAATTTTCCTAAGTGCCGGTCATGGTACAAGAATATAGGTAGATGCAACAACGCTTGGGAACATTAATATGTCAATTTTTTTAAAGTGTTTTGTCAAAAATAAGTAGATTTTTATATGTTTTCTTATACGACGCCAATCGGAGGTTGTAATGATATGTATTTTTCAACAATTTTTACAAATTTCGATGATTTTTCATTTAAGATTTTCAATTCCAAAATCGGTTTGACAGTTCATTGTCCCAGCAGCTGTGACGATACTAAGCGCTTTTAGGCCTCCTCTGCCTAAAACACATAATTTCGTGAAATATTTTTACATGAAATTCCTGGCATTTTAAACAGGAGTAGCGGAAATTCATCTATCGCCTAAAATTGCATTATTTTAAGAAATGTATTTCATGGCTGTTACTTTGGAGCTAGGTCGGGTTGTGTTATTTCATAAAATAAATATCCTGTGACAAACTATAAAATTTATTTAAGAAATTCCTGTCGTTTTACCCTTTCTGGCTAATTAGAAAATTTATTTCAAAAATTCCTATCATTACCCTCTTCGTGGCCTAACATTTTTTCAGTTTTTATTTTTAACAAATAAAAAGTAATAATCAAACGACAGCAAATATTTGTATATTTTATTTAACATTAGTAATTATTTCTTTTATTTTATTAATTCATCATAATCATATAGTTTTGTTTCTTGTTTGTTTGTAATTTGTCTATATTTTTCATGGTATTTCTTATCTGTTTGTTCTGGTTAATCCATTCATATGTATATAATTATTATTACTTTATATATATCCGTATGTATATTTGTATGTTATAGTATAATAGTGTGTTTTTGTTGTTCTTTCTTTTTTTTTGGTGGAACGAAGATATAGAACATGGTGGTGAAATACGAGCTTAAGAGACGACCATGTCTTGAATAGAGGGAATAGTAATTCATATAAATAACATGCTATTGCTTGATTTAAACATTGTTTAATATTTTCTGTGTCATGTATCTTCATTAGTTTTCCCTTAATGTTTCTTTTTTTATATATATACTATATAACATCATATAATCATAATATATTATATATTCAAATATATTTCGTTTCTTTTCTTTTTTTCATTCACTATGAATTAAACTCAAATATTTTAACTAGGTTAGTAATTAACGTCATGTTTTGGGTGTATTCTTTTTTTGTTGGGAGAGAGAAAAGGCATTGTTTGGATAATATCCCTGGAGATGAAATGAATTGAAATTGGAAATTAATACCTCATTGAAAAATGAATACCTCATCGGAATGACACATCTCCAGGGTATTTTATTATAGTCTTTTTGTGAGGTCAAGAAGACTGACATTTATTTCTCTATACAAGGAATGTGGTTTTGGTTTTCTTTGTAAGCTTTACATAATGCCTGCTGCTATACTATCGCTCATTTATTTAATAATGCACAATAATACATTTATCTTTTTTATCATATTTATATATAAACAATTACAATAACAGCAAATAACATTTTGTTGATATATATCGGTGTATAAGAAGTAGTGTTTAAAATAGAAAACATATCATTTAAAGAAAAAAAAAACCCGCAAATTTTACCAATTTATAAGCGCAGCATCATTCGATAGACTTGGAAGAGAAAAATATTGAAAATTAAAAAAAAAACTATGTTTGTCCTATATCATCCTATTTTTTATTACAAAAGATTAGCATTTGTTTATTTAAAAAGAAATCAAAATGGAATGGACATGGAATGTTTCTATTGTAAAACGTGAATTTGCTTTTTAAAACTATTATAATAACTTCCGAATATTTTTAGTTATGTATATTGTAATAATTATTTACTGAGATTTTTATTTAAAAACTACACAAAAACACATTAGCAACAATGGAATCGTATTATTTGTTAGATTTTTTGTTCCAATATTCGAGTACATTGAGTATTAATTGATAGTAGATATATGTATTTGTTCCATATGAATAAATAATTAATAATTTATTAAATATTATTTTTCCCTAAAATTTTAATTTGTTGTTTCGTTTTTTTTTTTTCAATAAGATCTTCTTAATTTGCAAATAGAAACGAATCAAAAAGTGTGTTTCTTTTTTGTGTGGGAGTTGTAAGGAAGCAGAACTGTGTCAAGAGAAATGAGGAATGGGAAAGCCGGTACTTTGGTAAATTTTATCCATAAAATACGTAGTATTAATTATTTTTAAAAATAAAACATTTGAAAGGATAACTTACACCGATACCTAAATTACGTGTTTTACGAAGATTCTTCATTTGAGGTATTTACAAAAATGTCTGTTCAAATGTCAAGTGTTCCGTTAACTCTCCAAAGAGTTTTGACAAAAAAAAAAAAAAAAAAAAAAAAAAAAAAAAAAAACAGCGTCTTGTCAGTAATGCCAATATATCGCTTTTCTTCATTTCTGACGTGTTTGAATTTCCTTTCCTCGTTCAGTTGACATACGACAATCGCTCCAATTTTCTTATTCTCCCTCATTACCCTAAAATGTCTAACAATTGTTACAAATTGTCACTAGAACTCGAAAGACTATTTGTTTTGTTTTGCTTTTCTTTATATTTGCGGACAAATTGTTTTGTTCTAACAAGTTAGTTAGTCTGTTTACTTTTCACTGTTTTTTTTTTTCCAAAAGAGAATAAAACCACTGTATTCTCTCAGAAAGAAACTGTCTGACAATTGCTGCAGAAAAGGTAACTAGACAAAAGAAATCATCAGTGTTGTCTTTTGACATATAATTGTTTCTTTCCGTTATTAGTGGTCAGACAATCTTAGAGTTGCCATCTGATGTTAATCTATTGTTTTGTTTTACAAGAATTCTAAAAAATTTCTGTCGAAACTTGAGAAATAAAGGATGTTATTTTATGAGATTCCTGTTATTTATTTGACATTTCAAAAGACCTGGCATTGGCAATTTATCAAAAGAAGATTTCAATTTATTGCAGTGATGCCAATTCATTTATAGTTGAAATAGTCAATGGTCGTCCTTAAAATATTTGAGAGCATTTCTTCACTGGAGTTTCAAATTTACATATAAAAAACTTTTTGAACTCGAAAGTTTTTCGACGAAGGTATTGCTTTTATTTGTTGACATCAAACATTTCTCTTCTGAGAGATGGCTTGGAAAATTTTAAAATATTTCCAAATATACGCTCTACATAAATTTTCTAAGTGTAGGATAACTCCCCAGATAAAAACATTTCTCTTAATTGGTTTCGTGTAAGCTCGGGGATTACAAAAACAGTTGGCAAATGTGTTTTCATGTAAAAAAAAACTATACCTACCTAATTGTGAACCTAATGTACAAATTAATTTTAAACAAGTAAGCAAAGGCTATAGTCGTGCGGGGCCGACCATGTGATACCCTACAACACTACAATATGCTAGAAGACTCCTGATGTCCAAATCCATTTTGGAAGATTTCGCTTTTGAAATTATGTCACGGAGCACTGCCCAGATATTACTAGCATTTTGACCAGGGACATTTAACCAATATTTACGAACTTCGTCGTGCTGTTAGTTGCAGTGGTCCATTTTACAGCTAAATATAATCCAATGGCCATACATAATGCTAGACTTCTTCCCTGTCCCTAACTTTTTTCTCAGGCGTGTCGATTGGCTTCAATTTTGTGATCAGGAATTTTTCCCTGTTTTTGAATATTGTGCGATCATCTCCAAAAGCAAGAGGTCCCTCTGAATTTCTAAATTTAGACTCATCTATATGATTTGCTTGTCTGGGATATTTGGCTATATTCGTTAACGAAATCAGCAAAAGTAGGCAGACAAAGATAGTGGTTCATTCTTCCCGCTGTCCTAAACTCTAACTTCATGCGAGATTTCGTGTCCATTCGTTTCTATTTGTGACTTTATAACGGCTGCAAAATCAGGAACATTTTAGTTGTTGGTCCATTTCAACCCCTAAATATATTGCGGACTTTGAAAACAATAGGCCTAGCCCTTCTGAGCCTAACCCTACCCTTTTCGTGAGGATCGGACGATAATTGCAATCTGTATATAATATCCCAAACCTGTGTTGTAAGGTGGAAAAATATTACAAAATGTATACCTTAATATTATAAGTCAAAATGAAAAAATCGCATGCGATAAAAAATATGAAAAAATAAAAAAATGTCACAAAATACTACAAAATCTATATTAACATCATTTTGACTTATTTTTATGCGATTTTTTTAGATTTTATACTTTTATGTCAAGAGCGCGTTCTGAATTGGCAAAATTTGTCAAAATCGGTACAGCCATTCTTGAGATATAAGCATTCTAGCTAACATCCCCTTCCTTTGTATATACACATTGTATATTTTTCGCTATATATATCCGATATATTTACTATCGGTATCTACGTAACGGTCAGAATTGACTTGTTCGTCTATTTATGATTTCGCCGGGACTAAAAATATTCGCGGTTTCATAGAAATTTTGACTTTTATTTAACACAAATGTATAGTCTTTTTCACCCACTAAATATTACCCGATGACCATCAAAATTGGAAGGCTTTTGCCCAGCCCGAAGCTCTAGCCCCATGCCAATTTCCGCGTCGATTGGTCCATAATTGCGACCTGTAGAGCAACTGCAAAATCAAGAAAATTTTCAGTTTTTGGTCCATTTCGACCCCTAAATATTATGCGATCATCTCCAAAAGAAATAGGGTTCTATTCTGACCTTAACCCCACCTCCATTGTAAATTTCGTGAAGATCGGGCCATAATTGCGCCCTGTAGAGTGATTACAAATTAACATGGACAGACGGACAGACGGACAGACGGACAGACGGACGGACGGACATACATAGCTAGATCGACTCAGCTCGCCGAGCTAGGAAGATCCATATATACTTTCCTATGTGGGAAACCAATATTTCGTGGTGTTACATAAAATTTGGCCCAATCAAACTTATAATACCCCCAACACATAGTGTTGTAGGGTATAAAAATAGTGGGGCAATAATAATGAACAAATGGCAATGAGGTACAAATGAAAAGGTATGAGGAAAAATACAAAATATAATGTTTTGTGGCGTTAAATTATTTATAGAAAGACAGATATTTTAAAATAGAATGAACAAGAAAGAGTAGGAGGTATCATCATCAACAAAGGACATGTTTGGTAGACAGTATTTTACACACACATATATATTTATATTTTATGCATGGGCACAACATTTTTTTTCTAATTCTTGCAAGACCTTTGTAAGTTAGTTACAAACACAAGCATTAAGGTTATTTGGATTTGTTTTTGTGATAACTCAAAGCTCTCCTTTTGTAGCAGCAACATGTCATTGGAGAGTTGAGTGGTGTGTGTTACATTAATGCATATAGTTTGGTAGAGAATTTGCTTTTTTGTCCTTAATTATTTTGCTTTTCCATTAAATCTAACGTTCTAAAACAGAAAACGAATGAGAAACTGTATAATTGTTTACTTGAAACGTTGGGCGAAAACATTCGACAACTCATTCATGGCAGCTTGGCCCACAGCCTGATTAACTTGACCACGCATACTTTCGGGGATGTAACGATTAGCACCAGTCTGCTGGGTTATGGCACCACCCACGGCTCCAGTCACACGTCTGTTTATTTATTTCGTTGTTGAAGTTTTTTTGTTTAGTTTTGTGATTTAGTTGGGGTCATACAACAGTTATTTGAAAATAGACACAAGCAAATATATGGACATTTTTTAAAACGATAATTAAACACATTTACAAAGAAAAAAGGATAGCAAATGTTTTCTTAAAACAAAAAAATAAGTGGCAATAAATAGGGAATTCAAGGAAAAATGTACACCCAATGTCTCTTGAGAAGAAACATACAGAGTGTAAAAAAATTGTTACAAAATACCTATCTTGCAAAAGTATTTCACACAAAATTCAATATTCGAGAAAACAGATTTTAGATAAATTCAATGATTTCAAACTGAGTATGTTTTTTTTTTAAATATAGAAATATTGAACGTTAATAGAGAACTTGTTGCGAAATTTGGCATTATTGCAAACAAACCTTACTTTTGTTATTTTTGTTTTTATGAAGATAATTTCTAAAGCCACTTATTTTCTCTTTTTGACCATCTTCATTTGTGCAATATTAACAAATACAGAAATATGCAAGGTAAGTTAAAAACATATTTTTTTTTATTTAACATACAAAACTGAACATATCGTTTGGCTTGAAACCCCTTTTTTATAGAAAAAACTTCTTTCTTGGATGTTTTTTTTTTTGAAATTTTGAAACAATTTTAACGCACGCAAAACAGAAGAGGAAACTTTGAAATAAATCAAAAGAAATTAAAAATTATAGCATGTTAATTGTATATTATAAAATAAAAACAATAATCTATTTAAAATTTGTATTTATTACCCATGTTTCTTTCCAAGAATATTTGTAGTTTTTTTTTTTTGGTTTTGTTTTTCAATATAACAACATATAATTATTTATTTTATTTCAACTTCTTTTTTTTTTTGCTAAGATATATAATTGTTTTTTAATATTTTGTTTACAATAAACTTATACTTCTTTGTGGTTGATAATTTTATTTAATTTAATAATCAATGGAGAGAGAGGGGTTTGTGGGAGGTTAATGTTAAATCACTTCACTTGGAACATGTTCAAAATACATATGTATGTATAATAATGGATTAAAAGTGTGTTTAGGGGGTGGCGAACGAACTCTTTTAACATCCTCTGACAGGTTGCTAATGCTGCTCAAATAATTTTCTATTTAATGCGCAATATTTTCTTTTTGTCAATTGATTTTTTATTTCTTATTTTAGTTGGTTATTATTTATTTAGCGTTGTCTGTTGCATGTTAGTTTTGCTTTTCTAGTTAGCAGTTGAGATCAGTATTTAACGACGTCTGTTTGATTCGTTTGTCATTGTGTATTTACAAGGCAGCAACAGGAGGAATGTAGGAGGCAAGTGGAAAAGCAAAAAGGAAGAAAAATTGTAGAAAAAACAGATACAAAATAGAAGACAACACGATATGAACGTAAGATTAGTATTACTTATACTATCAGTATTCTTTGCGAATTGGAAAATAAAATTTGTGAGCAAAATATAAAAATGTTAAAAATCGTTCTTGTTTTTTTTTGTTCGTTGGCCAGAAATAGCCTCTTGGAGAAAGTATTCTTCGATTATTTTAAGATAAACTACATATTAGTAGGGAAGGGACGGAGGGTTTCTTTATGCCGTTCAAGGCTTATTACGAGGAATTACAGGGATAAAGTTAATTATGTATCAATAAAACAAGACTAGAAGAAGACAGAACTCTTAGATATGGGAAAAGTTTCCCTTGTCCTCACTTGAATGTTCCTGAGAATGTTCTTTATATTATTTTTTGTGTTTACTGTGAGAAGCTTCTAAGAACTTTCTTCACATTTATATGGGGTTTTAAAGTTTAGATGCTTTACTAAAACTAACTTTTTTTCATTATTTTTAAGTTCATATCTGCTAATCGTTTTGCTTTCCCCAAGAGGCTTTCCAGGTACCAAACATTTCTTTGCATACAAAAAATATGTGCTAATTACTTCCAATTATTATTGCAATTATATTTCCAATTAAAAAAGAGGTCCCAACCGACGATAGAAAAAAAGTTGTAATAATAAACATTGCAGTTTAGTAAATATTTAATAAATTAATCACCCATAACCAAAAATAAAAACGGAAAGAAAAAAATAACAAAAAACAACATTCAAAAAAAGATAACAAAGCAATTCTACTTACGATGGTAATAGTGGTGGTGGAAGAGCACCGCCTGGGCGGCCACCGGGCAATGGTGGAGCACCGCCGCCAGGGCGATTTGGAATAGCTGGCGCAGGTCGGCCAGAAGCAGGTGGTGGTGGTGGTCCGCGACCTCCAGCGGCAGGCTGAAATAAATAGGCAAAAAAAAGGTAAAATGAGATTGTTTTGTCAATGAATAAAAATATTAGAATAGATATGAGGACTTTTATACCCTACACCACAATAGACCTAGAAATCTGTGGAGGGCTACTACTCTCTAAGAGAACTCTGGGTAATTCCAAAGGAGCGCTGGCCGACGCATCGTATTGCGACCCCTGTGTAATGGTGCATCATGGTTGAAGCCGTCAAGGCGATAATCATGTAAAACCTCTCGACAGCACCCTACACCACACTGTTGTCAGGGTAGTATGTCTTTGTGCATTTGTTTGTAACATAGAGAAGGAAAGGAGTTAGACCCATAGTCCCTTTTGATGCTCTGCATAAAATCACATTCTGATTCAATTTATGCATGTCCGTCCGTCCATGTATATTTTTAGACAAAGTAGAGTTCGCATTAAATGTCCGATCAAAATGAAACTTTGCACAAAGCATATATTAGGTCCAAGGACGAACCCTATGAAATTAGAAACAATCGGGCAAAATTTAAATATAGCACCCACATATATATCTTCGACCGATTTGCTTTTTATTGTGCACCAAATGTTTAATATTGGCCCAAATAGAATGGAATTTGGCACATGTAACCTAATTAAGCCTAGAAACAAGTGTGTCAATTTTGATAGAAATCGGATTAGATATAGCTATAGCTTCCATATATATTATTCATCCAATTTGTTAAAATTCTCCTCCACAGCCGTAATATGCACTCCTTAACAACGATATTGGGAGAAATATGTCAAATAACGCTCAGAAATACCTCTACCAAAATTTATCGAGGTCTTCTATGGGTAGACTCCATTCTAAATATCTTCTACAAATTCGTTATTCTTTCTATATCTGTCTTATACAGTCCTGCCATGATTGGGAAACTTTTCGAAGTTTTCTATGGATTATCTTCCTTAGACATAGCCGTTTTGATCCCTTAAGAACATACTATCTTATTTTATTAAAAATACTTTTGGTTCAATTGTATCTTTTGTCTCAAAATTGAATACATTATGTCCTTCTTACCTGGGCTGATGGTGCAGGTTTACGTGGACCACCGGGGCTGGGTGGTGACAAACGTGGATTATCCAAGCCGCTGGGCAACCAATCGTTCTTAACAGGTGGTGGCAATGGAGCCGATACTGTGGCCATGGAAACGTCACCTACAATGTTTCACAATTGTTAGTTTTTCCGCCAAAAAAAGACTCCCTTCAACATTTAAAATACATACCAATAATTCTCAAAGCATCCTTGCAGGCATGATACATGCGCAACATTTCTTCACGTTTGCTAGCAGCCTCAGCTGATTCTTCCATCATTTGGGCCTGAAGAAAAAATAAAGTTAATGTCGAAACTATTTATGCATGCCATGCCCATGTATATCTTACTTGATCGCCCGAGGCATACAGATGCGCCAACAATTCACCGTTTATGAAGTCCTTGGTGTTGTTGATAATCAACATCATTATGGCTTTGGGCACCATGTCACGTGTTGTCTTTGTGACAATTTTCATATAGGAATCCACTAAATTGCGTATAGTTTCAACTTGACGTTCCAGTTGAGGATCTGTGGAGGTTTCAACACTGGTCTGCTACGTGAATTACAAAAACAAAATATGGAACATAAATACCAAGTTTCAAATAGTTCACTTAACTTTTTTATTGAACAAAAAAAATTTACATTTTTTATTGCATTAACCAAAATAATTAAAAAAAACCAAACGAGTTATTTTTTTATACAAAATTTTCAATTCAAAATATATAGAAATTAATAAATTGTTGACTTATTTTTTTGAGAGTTTCGGTTAGATAGAATGGGAACACACAGAGGTATATAAAATTTCATTAGTAATCGTTAATAGAGAATTTGTTGTTGTTGTGGTTAGGAAGTAATTTTGTGTTAGTTAGATTGTGTCAGATTCTTGGGCAAATTATGTTATGTTTAGTAAAAATAATGGATATAAGCCTTAAAGTCAGTTTTGCTGAAGATTGAGAACAAATTTGTTGGGCTTAATTGAAGGTGTAGAGAAGTAGAAGATGAAATTTCAACAACAGGTAGTTGATATTTTTTAAAATCATCAAGTTTTTCAAAGTGAGTTTGAGTTAGATTTGTGCGAGGTCTTCACATGTTCAGGCTGAGATTAAAAAAACTGCAACCAACTGCAACCATATGAAGACATTTCCTTATATTTACAATATGAAACATACTCAAGCATGCGACGGAAACCAAGACCGCCTTTGATCCAGATGATAAGCAAATGTTTTCTGTACAGAATTCTCGCAAATTTCGAATATAATAAATCCATTTTCGAGTCAAATACGAGTCAAAGTAGTTTCCATCACATACCTGAAATTTTTTTTTTTTTGTTTAGACAACCCCGACTTTGAAGCTTAGCTTACCAAATAAACAGAAAATTGTTATTGCATTGAAATTAAGTATAACATGGATTATTTGTTGTTGTCATGTATGTACAAAGTTTTGTATGCATTTCTTAGGATTAATTTCGAAATACACCAAGAGAGTAGCACTAAATTAAACCATTTAAATATTATAATACTAGTAATGAGAGCAAAATTATAAAACAACGCACGGCTTTTCTTAAAACCAAATCAAGAGTCGTAACGAAAAATGGAAAACAAACCAATCCAGAAAAATAAGAAAATTGGAAAAAAGCAAATGCTGGTTAGTTGGTTGGTTGGGTCATGTGTTATAGCGTTTCAAGAAGGGGAAATGTTAACAAAGAAAAACAACACAAACAAAAAACGAATTTGAACCAAACGAAATCACAAACTTAGAATACAAAAAAAATTCACATACTTTCTCCTGTTGGGCATTTCATATATCATTGTTTATAGTTTGGGTTTTGAGATTTTTTGTTTGTTCGTACGTATTTTTTTATTATTTGATGAAATAAAAAGAAACAAAAATTTATTAAAAAATTGTTTGGCTAAAAATAAGGCGGTGATGGGGAGGAAACGGAAATGGTAGTAGTAACCAAAGGTTTAAAACCGAAAAAATGTGAACTCAAAATGAGAAGAGATACACTCAACAACTAAAACCAATTCATGTCCTTTTTAGGAATACCAATACACGACTGAGACCATTATCAGTTGTTTTTGTTTAATGTTTTATGTTTTTGTTTAAATACATATTCTTTCACCAGTATTCAAAACTACTAATTCATTATGTGATCTCTTGGATGAAGATGCATATATATGTATATTGGCAGAGGAAAAACAAATGAACAATAAAATTAAATTGAACAAACCTCTCGTCCTTCCTGCAGTTGGTTTCGTAGTTTTGTGTTATCCGAACGAACATTGTTGAGTTAATTGAAGAAGAGCAAGAAAATATATATGTATATGGGGAAAAAATAATGGTTAATCATCTACGAATATTAAATGTTCAACAAGGCTAGCACTAATTTTATTTCAAAAAAAATATATTTGAATATTTGGATATGATATGGCTGGACATATTTGTTAGGATAATGTGCTAAAACTGAAATTCCATGGGGTTTTTAGTAACAAATTTTCAGTATTCTATACTTATAAGTTGTTCAGAGGAACAGGGGGTGTATTAGAATTAACATACATACATTGTTTTTGGGGAAGGGATATTCAATGTTTGACTGTGAAACCAAAAACGGAACAAATCCTCTAATAAGTGTCAACGTTAGTGTGGATTTATTAAACCCGTAAGAAACAGGGTCCAGGGGAAGTTTGTGTGGTCTCACGATCATTCGAAATAAACAGACATGGAGAGTTGGATGTACAGTGGACTTATGGAATAGAAGTGACAGAAGTTTAACGACATTGGTTTCGAGAACATTTAAGTGATTCGAGTCCATTGAAAAAAAAAAACATTACTCCAGGACAAGACAAGCCATGTCTTTTCTTATCGTATTTCTTAAATATTAAGTCTATAAATAGGGGGTGATTGTAATATTATTTCTAATTTTGGTGGGGGTTTTTTATTGCGGTTTTGCAATTGTTTTGCGGTACAAATGATGACTTCCAGACTTGTCATTGGAAGAATCCTTATTTTGTATTTTGTTATGAATAAAACAAAACAAAAATACAAATGAAATAAAAAATCAAAAGAGATTTGAAAGAAAGCTATTAGAAGATGATGTATGTGGTTGTTAAAACAACAAATGAATACAAGACGACATTGCAGATGACATTGACGTTGATGATGAGGATAATTTTTGATGATGATGATGTTTTACTAACATGAAGCTATTTAAATTACATATATAGATAAACATTAATATTTCTTTTTAGGTGTTGTATATTATTTTGAATATCGATAAAGACGGAAATGAAACCATACTGACCTCATCACCATTTTCCTGAGTTTCTTGTTTTTCGGGATAAACACCAGCACGCAAGAATGATGCCTTCCATGATTCAACATCTTCAACTGTTTCACAGGACAATTCAAGTTGTTTGTAATCCTGGAAAATGTAAACAATAACAACTCTGTGACATATCTGGAAACAATTTAAATATTCCGTTGTATGCTTACCTTGTACACATTACGTCCATCGGGACTGAACAATGCAAATGTTACACGTCTTGACATCGACATGAAGCCCTGTTCAATGTCTCGCAATTTCAAACCATCCAATGGCAACATGAATTTCTTTTCCTTTTCATCTTCATCCTTGTACCAGGAGATACTTTCCGAGGTCAGGACAAACCAATATGGACGTGAACCACCTTAAAGCGAAAATGCCAGGCAAAAATATACAAAAAAAAAATAGTTTATAAACTTCCGTTTTGTTGTATTCCACATTAACTTTATATTGAATGTTGATAATGAGAAAAGAAAAACTTGCAATGATGTCTAAGGATGTAAAAGTTTGTTAAGAGAGAAAAATTATAAAAAAAAACTAAAATATGAATGAAGCAAATGAAAACCTAATAAGCAAATGTAAAGAGAAAATAAACAATGCTGCTGAATTATATAATAAATAATTGAAATTAAAATAGAATATATTTTTGACAAATTGAATGTTGTAATTGGAAAAACTCTTTATAATATGCTTTCATATAATTATTTTCTCATATCTTTCTAATTTACTCCAATCGAAGCAAAGAGAGCCCCATATTTAAAAATTAAAATAATTTTCCATGTCTCTAAATTCAAATGTTTCAATCAATTTCATTGTTTTAAAACAACTCAAAACATTTGATATTTTTTCAAATTTCCATTTCTTTCGAATTTCAAAATATCCTGAAAGAAAAAAATCTTCAAAGTTAAAACAAATCTTCACCGTTTTTTTTTTTTTTTTTGCTTTTAATGATAAAAATGATTTTATGGCCAATTATCTTTTGAAATTGTACTAGCCTACATAAGGAAATGACTTAAAGAAAACAATGTTTACCTCCTCCCAGATAGAAGTGTCACAATGATTAAAAAAAGAAAAATCAAAACTATATTTTCTTTCAAGATTGGTTGTAAATGTAGATGAAAAATATATATATTTATTTAGTAATAATAATAGATATATTGAAACATTTTTAGATTAGCACATCTAACTCGGAAGTTGGACACAGAAAACTACATGAAATAAACACTTGAGTTTATTAGCAAAAAGGAAGATGACTCTCTTTCTTTGGCACACTTTTCTAAAAACTTGCCAATTTTTCCATGGAATTTTCTGTGTCAAAAATTCTCTTGGATACTCATGTGAATAATATATATCACATTTATTGAAGTTGTATAGCTATTTAAAATAATATTGATATGTGTTTTGGGTTTCCGGCGATGAATTTGTGAAATGTTATTGGCTATTACGGAAATCGCATTTGTATAAGAAGCTCTTGCAGTAATAAGGTAATCAGAGAATTTTCAGCATTATTTTCTCCCTACACTTGGCAAAATATAGTTTATAATTTTTGAAAAAAAAAAAAAAAAACAACAAAAACACATACACAAATGTTTGTAGCATGCTTGGAAAATGAGAAAAAAAAAAAAACATAAAACAAACAAGGAAATGTCTCTAATGCAACACATACAAATTATGTAACAAAAATTAATACTCTGACAAAAATTTCCAATAACTTGCAAAAAAAGAAAGAGCGCATTTCAATACGAACCAATAGCGCGTGGTAAATAATACATCAAAGCTACAAAAAAAGATGAATAAAAAACGAAAAATTTTGTGAAACAATACAAGACGAAATGATAAGGGAAAGAGGGGAAAGGAAGGATATCATACAAAAGGTATTGTTACAAAAAAAAAATAGTCCTCAACAAATTTGTGCATGCCAAGTTAGAAAACTAAATTCATCCTTATCAAATGCTAAATATTTCCAAAAAAAGACATTTAAATTACAAAAAGAAAACACTATGGCCCTGGACACAATTAAATGTTACAATGTTAACGACTGATATTTGTGGGTACTAAAATTTGCCGTTTTTTTGGATACAAACCTTTCATGATGCCCAAATTTTGTATGACCATGTGACCCTTGCGAATCACTTGGTTGCCAAGTTGACGTGTACCAGTTTTGTTAGCATTTTCAGATTTGTTTTGAGCACTTGAGAAGGAAAACAAAAACACACAAAATTAATAAGCATCTGAAGGATGGTCTCGCAGACCGAAGAAACAAAACACCTACTTGGCAAAACCAATGAAATCCTCGTGATTGGTATTCATATAGGCCAATTCGAAATCAATTAGTAACAAAATTTGCTCTTTGCACATTTGTTCACGTTCTCGTATGTGGGTGGTGATAATACGTTCGGTTTCTTCACGTAGACGAGGATAACGTGACATCTGCAAGCAAAGAGAATTAACACATTTCTTGTGATGATGATGGGAAGAATCATTACCTTATCGGTGCATAAACGTACTACTGCTGACAATTCCTGTACGACTAGATCCACACATTTGATGACGGGTTCTTTCAATTGTGCAATTTGACGTTTAACAATGGCCTCAAAAGCCATATCGGGTGTAAATAGACCCACGCGAATACCATGGATATTGCGAATGGCAAATGAAATTTCACGCCGCAGTTCTTTTTCGTCACAGGACATTTTAACAATTTCAAAGCGTAAACTGAAGAAAACAATAATATTTGAATTATTATTCATTTAATTAGTTGACTTTTTCTTGCGGCTCTTACCGTTCATGGAATATGCGATTTATTTTAGCACCACCTGACAATTCATTGGTATTTACCAAAGCCGAACCAGAGCCCTCAATGGTCCTCTCGAAATCTGATTGCAATTGCTGGATCATTCTGAAAGGAAATTATGGGTTCTCAGAACACAGTTTGGTATAATGTATTCTCTGTAAACTCACTGTAACATAGCTTTCGTCTTAATACTTGTGTCTCCCGGCTGGAAATGTTTAAACTCCTGCACATCCTTTTCCAAGGCCAACATTTGTTTCTGCAACTTATCACGCAGGCCAGGTAATGTGTCACGAATGTGATTTGTCAACTGCTGATTCAATACCCTCTGCAAATAGGGTGTACCCAAACGATCAGCAATGTGACGATATGAAGGATGACTCAAGAAGAATTTACGTTCGGCAGCCAAGGCCGCATGGATGTCCTTGCGACCCTCAATGTCCTTTTGCGAGCGATTGACCACACCAATATAGCCTCGACGCAAGGGTAATAGTTTGTTCTCCAAAATGTCACGGGCATCGGTACCCTCGTCCATCAAATCAAGTTTTGTTATGACACCGATGGTGCGTATACCCTGAGGATCAACCTCTTTTGCCAACTTCAAAGCATCCGAATTGGCTAAATCGGTATTGGCCGGTGTAACAGCCAATATCAAACATGTTTCCTTGCGAATAAATTGCAAAATCATATTTCGAATCTGTTGTTCAATATCCACAGGCTGATCTCCGATGGCCACCTTGGTTAGACCGGGCAAATCAATCAGGGTTAGATTGAGAACATGCGGCGAATAGACACGAAGATTGATGGGTATATTTGAGATGCCCTTGTTACTGCCGGTAACACGATCTGTTTCATCTTCGATCTCTTTGCGAATTTCATCAAAACTGGTAAATTTCTTACCCTTGCAATGTAGAAATTCGCCATATTCTGAAAAGAACAGAAGAGCCGTAATGAAAATGTGCAATAGAGGTTATACGTTGAAGATAAAGCTTACCCGTAATGCCATTGATTAATTGCAAAATCAAAGGACGTCTTGTAACAATACCTGAACCTCGAGGCAAGAAATCTCTAAAAAAATACAAAAATAAATCAAATATTAAAAAGATATAATGGCAAAAAGATGGAAAATACTCTGCTTAAAGAAATTTCACTTGTTGTTAACATGAAATTATTGGAAATAATCTTACATTTGTAGGGTATAATCAATGTCATTTTGGAAAGGAGTTAAAATAGGAGTTAAAATATATATCGACACAGAAACAAAGCTTCGTGGAAGAGAAAAAACCCACTCTGATATTTCATCCAAAATGAAATTTGTCTAATATTCACTGAGGCGTACAAAAATCTTACACCTTCACATCTTTTGATTCTATTCCAAGGCAGCAAAAGGTGTAGTGAGGAAGTTTTACACCATCAGATATGGTTTTGGAAAAGATCACTTATGCGAATCCGTGATTCATTTACTGATTACATTCATACCACATTTTGACCATATGCAACATATTTGGGCGTGAAATTTCAGGTCCTATAGAGTGGGGAATATTGTCTCCATCTCTCCATGAATCTTCTTGCCAGGCAATTTTCAGAGTATAGCCATAAAGCCGTGGAGAATGTAGAAAGCCTCGGGGTTTTTTGTGACTCCGTTTATACCAAAACTGTTATCTTTGCCAAATTCTTTTCAATATTTACTTGACAAAATTAAAAAAAAATAAATTGCTTTTGGAAATATTTACTTTTGTCAGTTGTCTATTTGTTTTAGTATAAATATAAAAGAATTTAGAAACCATTCTCCATTCTGCGATTAATTACAAATCATCGATAAGATATGAAAGTAAGCAAAGAGTCTAGTTATTTGTTTCATAATATTGGTCGGTAATCAAAACAAAACTGATAAATAGTTCCTATCCAAAAATGAATATTATGGCGCAAGTACATAGCATTGTCGTGCCAGACGTCGTCTTTTGTCCATTGTTTATTGATGTGTTCATCAGCAGTTGGCTATGATTGGTTGGTTAGTTATTTAATTAATACAATTACATAGAAAACTTCAATAATAATTTTGAGAAAAAAAATCCTATGTATATCTAAGACTCAGAGATCTAACACGCCATAATATAGATTACAGTTCATACTTATATACCCTTAAGAATTTTATATATACATAGATTTTCCCACATATTATTAATATAAAGTTGCAATAATTTGCGACACAAATGTATTGCTCATGAGACTTTTTTATTTAAAATTGTAGGGGCTGAACTACTAATGAATCATCTTACATTTGTGGTTTATCGACATGACAACGATCGGTATGCCCAGCAAAAATAGCGTCATGCCTTAACATTGATTATCACAAAACCATATTATCTCATATTTTTATAAATAATCTAAAGGTTGAGCTTTATTAAGAGTGTAAGAATGTATTGTGGCTTCAACGTCCTTTAGACACACTTCAAAAAGATCAGAATAAATCAACAAATTTCTTCTTAGAATCTATTAATTGCGGGGCATATCTAATCAAAGGTGTTATAAAAAATTATTGTAAAAGTGAAACTGGCACTTTGTTTTACAAATCATTTTTATTTTTTATTGAAACCAAATGCTAACTGGGTCATTAACATTGCAGCAAAGCCCATATCAAGCCAAAAAAGCAAATGTGGATAATGAAACCCTCCTCTATATGCCTTAAAATGGTCGACTTTGTAATAGCTCGTTACAATTACAGTTGTTATGGTCTTGTTGTTAACATTTTTGGAGAGAATTCATTAACAAAAAAAAAATGAAATGTTCAAAGCTCATCCATCAGTCAGTCAATGAATGAATGAGTGGCGGTGGTATTGGTTGTGTTACGGCGTATGGTGTGGAGGCGGGGACATTTACGCAGGTGTTTGGGAAATGCTGTTGCTTCTTCTTCCCTTTGAATGCTATTTATGTAACAGCAAGGTTCAATTCAGGCTAAAAAAAACTGTTTTTTATACAAAAACTGTGTTCATTTTAAATACAAGTGAGGCTTTATTTAAGCTTATTCACACCCCATCTAACAAGAGCAACACAGCTAAAAATAGAGTTTGTAATATTAGAAGCTATTTCTAAATCTATTTTCGTTACATAAGATTCATGGCTCAACTGCAAAGGACAAAGATGAAATGAGTAAATTGTCATTATTTCCCCAAAAATTTAATTCAATTTCATGAATCCTTATCACAACACAATACAATAAAAAATATCTAAGCTAAGCTGGCAGATAAGCTGACATTTTACTCTTTTATTTCCCTTCACCATTCTGCTTTCAGGATAGTTTTCTCCAACGGGAAACATGACTCCCACAAATCTCCCAAATACCGAAAGTAGCCTTTTTTCAACGACACTTTTTGAATAAAATATTTTCCAATATTTTATTAAAAATTATGCCACAACAAGAGAATATTTCGCTTTTTTTAAATTTCAGAATGAAACGTATTATATAATCGCAATTATAAATACAATTTTCTTCATGGCATTCTTTTCCCCCCTTTTTGTTATCTTCATAAATGCCTCCACTCGAATCTTGTCCTCCAAGCACAAACATGTATCTCATTTTGCACAAAATGAAAAAAAAAACGATTTTGCCATGAAAAAGTTCAAGTAATTTAAACAAAACAAGTGGAAGAAATATAGGACATTGACATAGAAACTAGAAAAGACTCTGGGCAAAAAGAAAATGTGAAAAGTTCATGACATTTACATAGAAAAATTTATCTATCAAACTATTTCAGATTGGAGATAGAGCAGGCATGCTGTAAAGAAGAAACGAATGAATAAATAACAACAAAAATAAAATATTGATACAGACTCCAAAAGGATGTTTCTTTTTTTATTTTTCACAAGAAAACGTGTTCACAAAAGAATACCCAAGGATGGGAGGCGGGGGGCTGTCATTGAGGATTTTTGTAGTACTTTCCCAGCTAAAAAAAAGATATCTACATTCAATTTTGAACAAGGGTAGTAAAACTGTAAATAAACGTAGCATAGAATCGATTTTACTATTATAGAGACACAGCAATTAAGACAGATGCGTAGAGAAAGCAACAATATTTACAAGGAGCGCAGACGAAGAGAGAGTGAGTGAGAGAGAGGCATTAAGTTGAAGAACAATTCAAATCCCAAATCTTTGTTTTATAACAATCACCAATGCCAAGACAAAATTAAACAAAACTAAAAGAACAACAGTGGCATGATATGAACAAGTGTAAACGCAAGGGTGGGCGGTGCAAAAAATCTGTACACCCCCTTTTTTCAAGAATTTATCACAAATTCAAATGTTAAATCCAAATGAAAAATGACTATCCACTACAACATATGAGGAAACGGAAACGAGAAAACAACATGAAAAACTGTGAGGGAGAGCGATAAGCTGGCCATAACACAAGAGAGCCAGTGTGACACTTGTTTTTTTGGCATAATGCACAGAAAGTGTTTCTCTTGCTCAGTTATTTTCTTGTATGGCGAGATTGAGAGAGAGAGAGTAACAAATCATGAATGAAAAAAGGGATAGAGACATCAATTTCGACATTTTTTTAATAAAAACCAATTAAAAAATTTGCAAAAATTAAAAACAAATAAAATGATTATGATATGTATATATATGTATGTATGTACGTAAATAAATGTATAGATAGCAGCATAATAATTATGTAGAGCCTTACACATATTTCTCACTGATAAAACTCTGTAGGCAGTAAAAGAAAGCAGCAGATACGAAAAAAAGGAAAAAAGATTGTACACATAAAGAGAAAAAATAAAGTGAGCAAAACCAATGAGATAACAAAGTGTATGGGTGTCTCCACGAAGTAATGTCAAACTAAAATGAAGTGATACATATTTGTTACATAATTTATGCTTTAAAATGTAAATCAAGTAGCCTGGCCATACAGTAAACTCTCAAAAACCATTCAAAGCTACTCAAGGTAATTGATTTTGTATGTTCTTTTAAGAAAGGCTTATTTTGGATCCTAATTATTTGAAAGTAGTTGTTTTATGCTTCTCCATGTTATTCCATCAACTTTAAAAGGAGAAATATATTCGTTAAGAAATAATAAATAATAGATGTTATTACATTTTTGCCGAATGAAACTGAATTTGGTAAATTACTTCATCTTTAGGCCCTACTTATTTTCAAAAAAAAACTCAGCAAAATAATTTACTTTGCTGAAAATAGGTATGGAAGAAAGAATACCACGGTAATAATAATTGTAAATCCTCTACATATTTTAAAGCTATTTTCAAATTCCCATTACAACACTTATCAGCAACACATAACTACTCTCCTTTCTTCGAAACAAAATCTCCATGCAAACAACCATACATACGGGAAAAATATTAACTTTGTTCTCTGTGCAAAGGACGAACATTGTAGTCCAACCACCCACTACTTTTTGCTTAGAGAGCCTCCTCACAAGGAATTACGATGTACGTAAGTGTAAGGCTATTATCTAGCAGAGCGACAATACAACGAACATTAGGCTCAAAAGAAAATGTCACAAGTAGAACGAACATTGAATGGCAACCGAATCGAGGGAAAATGCCATTGATTTTTCCAAACGACGACAATCGTATTTGGCATTGGCTTACAAAATCCAACGATGTGGTGTGCTGATGTTGTATTGTTGCAAGGAGAAAAAGGGGGCGGAGTCACATAAGAACCCCTTATACATGACTGTGTGTGGACAACAACTACAACGTCGACTGTGACAGTTATGGGGCGACATTGATTATTCCCCAAAAATAAAAAGAAAAATGTTACAATGACCATTAGGAAAACTTTCAGGACTTTTTTTCAAAAATCATACTTACTTGCCCACGAAATTTTCCAATACTGAACTTTTACCGGCCGACTGACCACCTACCACAGCAATCTGTGGCAGATCCAGCTGCATGTGAACGCCCAACTGGGTGAAGGCATCCTGCAGCTTATTAACAATGGGAATCAATGTATCCATGATGACGATTTGGTAATGGAGTGGTGTAAAACTGGAACAAAGTTACTTCCTCCCTGGAGCCAAGGAGTTTTTGGAAGCGAAGAACGGTTGAGGAAAATTTCCAACACCTAAAAGGTGTTAGAAATTTTGGGTTTTGTACTTTTGGTTCGTCTGTTTTTTCGGTAGCCTTTTATTTGTTACACTTCAGAGAAGATTTTCAATTGATTTGCTAGAATTTTTACAACAATTTATTAATAAAATTTGATAATTTTTTACAATTCTCTCTTTTTTTCACTGAGGGTTCAAATCTTTGGTATCTATCGGTTACGAATCATTTACACGACTACGACTAAAGTTTCGATTTTTCCTTCATGTGAGGAGAGAGTGGCGAATGGCTGAATGTTGGACACTTAATCGTTCTCTGTTTTCGAGGGTATTCTGCTCTGCGCTCTCAAGTCCAATAAGAAGAATGGAGCATAAAGCGCAAATAGGCAATGACATTTAACATTGTCAGAATTGGATGACATGCAAGCAAAAATAGCAAAAAAAATGGGGGAAAACAGGAAGAGACACAAAACACAAAGGATGCTATTAAATGGAAAACACTGCGCACTTGATGTCTCGAGGATTTTAACGTTTCCAATGTCACTTAAGTGCATAACAACATTTAACACATTCACCAATTTGCATTAATGGGAAACCGAATTTTTTTAACCGATTAAAACTGTCGAAAGCTGTGTGATTCATCGGAGTCTTGAAAAAAAAGAGAGAAAGACATCAACAACAATACGAAATACGGAACACAGAAATTCTTTCTTCGCGAGGCAAAAAAATATTATTTTTTATATGCAATTGAACCGTTATTAGTTTTTACTTCGCCTTTCCGCCTCTTGGAATGTATTTGTAATGAATTTACAATAAATTTTGCTACAAAACAATTTCAAGAGCAACAAAATTTTTTCGCCGATCTGAATGAAGAAACTTGGAACGAAAGTATGAAGTAGAGCTGGCAAACAATTGATGGAATTGTTCTCTTTTGCGTTTTGTACGTCATTCTGTTAGTTGAATTCCCTTTTGAGTTGTATTCTACTAGTTTACTTCCTTTTTGAACTACATTCGGTCGCCTTAGTGTTGCCAAGATATGATTAGTGTTGCCAAACCAAATTACATGGAGTTTACACAAGGAAAGTTGTCCAGAAATACAACTCTGTTTAATGCACGACCACACAATAGATAGCCGACGACATGCAAAGAATGCATTGGAAATATTGCAGAAATATGTTAAAAAATGACGAAAAACGGCGGAGGAAAGCATCAGATGTGATTTACATGGTCTCAACAACCTATTCCAGAGCATTTCCTTTTTCATTGAACGGATAAACATCATTTGTTTAATCAAAGAAAAAATGAAATGGTGATCTTATTTTACGTCTTTCAAGTTACTCATCTCATATGGTAGAAAATATTCTTTTGTATTCTTCTACCATGCTCATCTCATAAGTATAATATTAAGTTCACCCATGGCAAAATTAAAAAGGTAAAGTCATCCCAAATATGCATACCCATCTCTGCATATTCTGTAATAACATAGTCAAATGTCACTGCTTAAAAAATAGGTTTCCATCTCTGTATAATTTCCGTAATTAATGTAGATAATCGAAAAGTTAGTGACGAAATACCTACCGATCGATACCAATGTTTATTTTTTATAAAAAAATGTTGGGTTTCAAAGATACCGAATTTTGTCGGTAACTACTGATTTGAGTATTCAAAATTAATTCATAAATATATGTTTAAACAATGAGATATTGTCAAATGAATAATTTTGAAAAATATGTAAACATTTGATTGCATGACTTTACCTTCTTGGTTCTAACCATGGTACAATAAGCAGGTAGAACAGCTTCTTAAAACTACAGAAATGCAGCCCTGAGGCAATGCCCGCTTCCTGTCAGATTCATTCAAAAATTTGTTTTACATTTTTTTCATATTTTTTCTCATTTTTAAAATGGGTTAAATAGCGCGAAAATGAATGAAATGCCTGGATTTTCTCTCAAAAATATGATCCAAACTGTCCAATCTTCCAATTTCATGGCTAAACTAGTTTACAGCTTTAATGCGCGAGCCGCAATATACGTGTCTTCCAATCATTGGTTTTGAAAATATTTTGTTTTCATTTTTCAAAACAATAAATACATACACAAAATTGGCAGAAGCCGGGCACACTTAGAAAAAAATTGTAATCAGCTGGTCCAATAATTTGTACAAATTTGAATAATTTTTCATTCAAAATTTTCAATTTTAAATTTGTTTTGACAGTTCATTGTCCCAGCAGCTGTGTCGACGCGTCTACCTATATTCTTCTACCATGGGTATTCTTCTTGCTTTTGGAATGAATTCCATAATTTTATACATTATTGGTTAGCAATATTAAACTGTTTTAGCATTTATTGTCTTTGTATATGTTTGTATTGTAAGTGGTAGTAAAATATATGTCTGATCCATGATCAATGTTCCTATATAAACGCCAGATACATATAAAACCTCTCCATGTCAAACTTTTTTTGGCCATACGTCGTGGCATCATCGTTGCTAATTAGAAAATCCAATGAAGTCGGTTGCATTTGCCGAGTTACTGTTCAATGGCAACTGTCAAAAACCGGAACCAACGAGCAACTGTCAACTGGCTGTGTGATTTCTTTTCGTTCTAAATTTTTTAAACGAAAGTTGTGTTTTTTCTTGTGCTGTACACGTTTCGTGTCAATAACAAAGGCTTAAAAGTATGTAAATAATGTGAAATCGATTAAAATGGCAAAATAAAAGCAACTGAAATAAAATCCAAGAGAAATTGTGTGAATTTAACGCAAGATGTTTGTGATAAAAGGAGATAAAAAACTTTGTGCGTCCTTTGAAGATTTCAGTTGCAAATTTTGTGGATAATTTTCTTGATGTGTTGGGAATTGTAATTTTTAATTGCGCATTTATTTTTTTTTCTTATTTTTAGAATGCGTTACGTGGCTGCATACATGTTGGCTGTTCTCGGCGGTTTGGAAAACCCCAAAAATGCTGATATCGAAAAGATCCTCAGCTCTGTTGGTATTGAAGCTGACAGTGAACGCTTGACCAAAGTTGTCAGCGAATTGAACGGCAAGTCTGTTGAAGAATTGATCGCCACCGGTCGCGAGAAGTTGTCTTCCATGCCCGTTGGTGGTGCTGTTGCCGCTGCTGCCGCTCCAGCTGCTGGTGCCGCTGATGCTGGTGGCAAGAAGGAAGAAGCCAAGAAAGAAGAAAAGAAGGAAGAATCCGAATCTGAAGATGACGATATGGGCTTCGCTCTTTTCGATTAAATTCGTTGTTCTAGCCAACCACAACTTCAGCCATAAGACAACAACAACTGCAACTATGGTCATTAGCGTGGAAAAACTTGTCGAGGTGAGTGTTGATCATAGTATGTGTTCACAAGTGGGGTAGTAAACAAAAATGTGGGGGTCCAAACTTGACTTTGAAAAATGTAAACAAAGTCAAGTTCAATAGTTCAGATTTGGGATCAACATCTTCAAATTGATTTAGTTCCTATGATGAACAAAACTTCACACCATCTTTCGACTGTACAATCGTTGATGTTATATAAGTTTCACTGATAGTTTTTTGTTTACATATATTTATTTTTAGATTTTCGAGCAAAACATTTTCTAATGAATCACTTTTTTGTGTTTTCTTTTTTTCAGCTTTTTTAACCAACAAATATTGTTCCTTTCCTCAGTCGATGTTACCAGCCTTCATTAAACAGCCGGTTTAAATACAAACAAATTAGACTTTCTTTTTATAATTTTCACAAAAAATTATAAAGGAATTTTCTGTTTTTAACCAAAACACTTGACTTTAAACCAGTACAAAAAAGATTGAGATTTTTATTTCTATGAAATAAAAATGTAGCAAGTTTTTACACGTTAAAGAAAAACAAAATAAGAATTTTTATGTTCATATCAGGAAGGGAATATCGTCCAGATGACTGGATGGGATGTGGTTTTTAAAGGGTAGAGTGTTGGGTTTCTGTTTTCAGGTGGTGGCTGAGAGGTGATTCTGGGAACATGATGTTTGACATTTATCTGGAGGGCAGCATATTTTTCAATTGCAAAGGTGAGTTTGGTTTTTATTTTTGGCAATTGCGGTTTATAATTGATCTCAAAATTATTAGAAGTTTTCAAAGTGAATTTGAATTGCATTTTAAACCGTGACCCTGCCGCCCATTAGCTTTTTAATGTGATGATCATTTTACCATTACCATCTTTCGACTGAAAATTGTTGATGTTAATTTTTTTTACTGACAAAAGCTAATAAAATATTTTAAATTTGCTATTATTTTATATTTGCTAATGAATGTTTTTTTATTGCAATTGCAGGACGCCCAAAAATTTGACCGAGAATCCCTCAAACAATTTGATTTATAAAAAAGGTGAGTTCCAAACTTCAAATTTTTTCCTGCAGTTGAATTACTTACCTTCATGATGATCACTTTATCCAATACCATCTTTCGACTGATCATTTTGATGTTCATTCTTAACTGATTACAAATAAAAATTTAATAAAATGAGATATTATTTTGCAACATCACTGATTTTCTTTTTATTTCTTCTTATTGCAGATTGATGTTTTTTCTAACCAAGTCTGTCCAGTTCAATTTGCCAGCTATATGGTTCTGATTGGATTTGCAATCATGTATGTGATATAAATCGAATCTAGGCGTTGAACTTAGACTATTTTAAAAATATTTTTAAATTTGAATTGGTTTTCAGAAGAAAAATATATCATCGCATTGAATCGATTTATATATCACATAAATGAATGCCTCGAATTGTTTGGGAACGTAAGCAGACCATGGTGGGCAGTCATTCTTATTAAATATTGATCCCTTACGACGTAATAATATTGGTCCTTTAAGTTTTAATCATTTATCTTGCAGCATTTTTAATTGATCAATAAAAAATTAAAACAATATTTTGAGTTTTTCGTCTGGGTGGGTAACCTGAGGACTGGGATGAACATTTTCGAGTTAGCATTCCAAAATGTGTGGTAGAACATCGTAAAGGACAGCCCTTCGATTTGATCCTCTCATGGAAGTACTATAGAATTATGAAGATCTCATGTGAAACACTTATAGAGATCCTTACAGAAACGTCTCTAGATTTTTAGAGCGAGTTGAGTTTAAGGGCTATGCTCGGATTATTTTGAAATGGATACATTATGGGTATTATTAAGATCTATATGCTACATAATAGCCTATATTTTTGCCTTGCCAAATATCTCTTATAGTTCCAAAGATATTTGGGATGCAAATCACGAAGAGATCGAATAACCGGGTATTTCCCCATAAAAAATTACTTTGCCGTAATCAGGTTGAAAAGATCTACACTTGGTAAAAATTTCAGGTCAGTCCGAGCATAGCCCCTAAACTCAACTTAAGCCCATAGGCAACTCTTGTCATAAGCCATTACAAAAATTCGGTAAATAATGTAGCTAAAATCATCAAAATTCCGAATATTGGCAGATACCGCTATATGAGGGCTATACCAAAACGTGGACCTGTACAGACAATTTTCTGTCATAGGCGGTAGTATCCATTACGAACTTCAATTACCAAATTTGAAACAATTCCGGTGAATAATGTCGCTAAAATCATCAAAATACAGAATATGGGGAGGTACCGTTATATGGGGGCTATACGAAGGCGCGGAGCTGTCATAGGCTTTAGCATCCATTAAGAACTTCAAATACCAAATTTGAAACATTTCCGGTGAATAATGTCGCTAAAATACCGAATATCGGGAGGTACCGTTATATGGGGGCTATACCAAAACGTGGACCTACATGGTCCATTTTCAATACCAAAAGTCCTGCAGACATAATATACAGGGTGAGGTGAAAAAACTGCAACCAACATCTGACTGCTGTCATTTCTAAGCCACTCGTCCGACAGCTGTTAAAATTATCCCAATGACAGCTCATTATATTGTTTACAAGCCTACAAAAGCATTTTGGTGAGAATTTTCCAGAAAAAAGTTATTCGTGATAGTGTGATTTCCTTATATTTCGCTAAATGTACTCCAGCATTTAAATGTGAATAAATCTTTTGTGTCTCGTGCCATCGCTCGTTACCGGCAAATATTGAAAAATGAGCTCGGGGTAAAGCCATTGAAATTCCAAAAAGTGCAAGAACTTACACCGCAACTGAAAGAAAATAGACTCAGAAGAGCTAAAGAGTTGCTTCGCTTGGCCGAAAGTGGTGAACAGCTGAATTTGGTTTTCTCCGATGAGAAAACATTGTTTGTCCAGCAGTTTGTCGGAAGCTAGAATGCAGTTACTGGAACAGAGCAATAGTTAAACACTGCTTGTTTCTATCAATTTTTTCTTTTTTTATCAGAAATTTATTTTAATTAAATTTATTTCTATAGCGGATGCAATAATTTGGCCTTAGATCTTCAGAGGTTTTCGCAGAGAATTATTAACTGTTTTGTTTTGTAACGAAAAGCCCAGGAAATTCTTATAAAATGTTATATACACCTTCACCCAGAAATGTCTACTAAATGTCTCCAGAAAATTCTCTATATCTAGATCGCAGGAGATGTGATAAACTCTCAGATCCGTTGATATTTACAGATAAGATGCTGGAATTTCCCACAAAAGGTTTCTAGATTCTCTCCCATGAGATAATCACATTGATAGGCATGCATAAAATCTACATATGATCTCATAAAAGTCCTGTAGATTTTCTTGAAAATTTCCATTTGATATGTGACAGGCTCCCAAAGAGTCACCAATTAAAAAATTCCACACATTAACACAATAATTTAAAGATTAGCTTTATTTAAAAGATTTCGTTTCATTTAAAATGTCATCATAGGAATATGAAATTAAGCATCAACATATAACAAAAGTAACATAAATAGGCACAGGACCATAGAAAATTTAAAGGAAATGTGTCATAGTAATACAAAATTAAATACACAAAGCCATGTAAAGAAACAGAAGAGAAACAAATGGTGAATACATAAAAAAAAACTTAAATATAATTAGGAAAAATATACATTAACAATAAGTTATAGAATGTTTCAATGTTTAATTTAGGACATTCAATTTTGTTTATAGGAAAATAGAAAAAAGAAAATAAAAAACAAAATATTTTCCAATTTCTTTGCCTTTTGCAGAATTGAATGCCGCCTAAATTAAACGTTACCATTTAGCATTACACAAGGTGTAAATTCTCTAAACAAAAATAAAGAATAACAATTATAACATTATAGTAAGCATAACTATTACTACCATAATATGTATATACGTATGTATTTATTTCATAAAATTCCAATTTCAAGCACCACCACCACCACCACCAACCATTCTGCATTTGGCGGAGTAGTGAGGGACATAAACTCCTAAAATTAAATAAAACCAGTATCCAGTTAGAATATATTTGCCGATGCTCTTAGACGCGTTTAATAGGGTATTTGGTTTTGATAATACTGGATCATATCGTAGGTTCGTGTTCGGAAGTTCTGATAAGAATTGCGTATAACTGCCAGCATGTGGGCAGCTGCCTCTTTATTATTTTTGGTTGAGACAAATCGTTGCTTCAGCAAATTAATTGTTTGACCTCTAAAGCAGGGTAAACCCGTGTCCAACATTAACGATACCAAAGAAACAATGGCGTCCTGATAAGGACGCACAGCCAAAAAGGCCTGTACACACAACTCACAGAACCATTTGAAAGCGGGTGCCTCCATTTTGCCACCCATTATCATAACCATTTCGTCGGTCAGCTTCATGTCGGGCTCAAAGCCAATGTTGCCACCGGGCGAAGATTCAAACATAAAACCGAAATCTGTTTCAAGACAAATGCAAAACTCAAATCAAATCCTACAATAGATTCGCACAGCGCGTCAACCTTACCAATGTGGATAATGTGACCATCCTTGTCGATCATGATATTGCCATTGTGACGATCCTTGATTTGCAGCAGATAGCCAATCAATGAGTAGGCCGCCATGGATTTGACAAAGTTCGCCCGAGCAGCCTGGAATTCCTTGGAACTTTCGTCGCCATACTGATGCAGGAAGTATTCATACAGGCCGGAATCTGTTTGGCGACCCAGTTGGTCACGTGACTTGGCGTTTGGCACACATTCGATAACACCACACTGAAAACAGAAACCCAATTAAATTTAGAGTTGCAATACTCCTTCTCACAGAAAACTTACTCCTGGTGCGGTGGCTACAACACGATATGGAAACAGGAAAAGATCCAAACCAACTTGCTGGAATATATTCTTGAAAATTGTAATAACCTGTAGTGCCAACATGTCCTGACGCACATCATCGCCCACCTTGAAAATGGCGGCTTGCCACGATTCCACGCCCAATGTCATTTTGGCATCCTCTTGGGAATTCTAAACGAAAAACAACAATTACTGGAAAATAATGCAAGGCCAAATTTCAATACCTACCGGATTATTAGACACCTCCATGGCTCTGGTTTCCAGCTCCGTTATGCCACAACGATACACCCGGAACCTGGCCAAATATGGAGCCTTGGCTGCACTTTGCATGGGTGTTCCACTGTTATAGTCAATGTCCAATACCATGGCTTCCGGATTCGAGGGCAAATAACATCCCGACTGGACTTTAATTCGACTCAAGGCAGCCAGACAGGCATTCTTACGTTCCATTCCCTTGGGGAAGTTACGAATTTCTCCCGACACTGCTGTGATTTTGCCAAAGAAATCAAATTCGCGCTCATAGAACCGCTTGGCCGATCCCGAAAATGAGGCAATTATATTGTGGCTCAAAGCTTCCAGAGCTTCATATAAATAGGGATCCCTGTGTTGCTGGTCTTCGTCCATGTACATATTGGTTTGCATATTCCAAATCAGCTGATGGGCAACGATCTGGGAACGCTTCGAGATGAATTTAATCAATTCGGTAACATAGCCCATGGTATCGTGTCGAAGGGCCTGTACCAACTGTGGAATGTAAGGTAGAACAGATTCGGCCGGATAAGAGTTGAGGGTCTTGACAGCATATTGGGCTGTCAGAGGATGTGAGGGATATTGGCGCGAGAAGTAGGCCAAGGCTTGTATGGGATTGACTGGCGACCATACCAGAATATACATCAAATCTGGACTCTCGTGCAGTAGATTCTTGGTTGTGGCCAAGTATTTGAGAGCCTCTGGAATGTCACACACAGCAATGGGATCCAAACACACTAGTCGGGTAACTTCTTCCTCGATAGATTCGGCATTTTTGATGCGCGAAGGTAGAAAAACGGCCAGTGCTGGATTGTAAGACCATGCCAAACGGGCAAAATCTCTCCAAACATTTACCTTGTAAGGACGATTACGCCATTCCGTAATTTGTTCTTCGCCCGGAATGGCCAAATCGGGCAGACTGTTCGGATTGTACCAGGTTATGAGGAACTCAATTTCGACCGCCATCAATTCCAATATCAAATTACGTTTCTTCATGTAGTCCTTGTCGTAGGAGTCCTTGGGGTAGGGTAAACGCTTGGAGCGATTTGAACGCTTCGATAGGGTGGATGTCGAATGCGGTATAGAGTTATACCAACCACCAGTGCCAGCAATGGACGAAGATCTTCCTGCCTCGCCGGTGCTGATGAGGGATGCGGTTTCGGGATTTTTGGTAACGCTTAGCATTTGATTGGGTGTGGTGGCGGGTATGTCATAGTCACCCACTTCCGATGTAACCAAATGCTTCTTCTCGCTGCGCATGGTTTGCCAGAACTTCAACAGTATCAATATGTCCTCCAACAGCTGTTCCTTATTTTGATTGGGACACGTGGGAGGGCCACAGAAATAGTCCAGGGCATTGCTGTAGATGCGTTCTCTTAAAATATTTCTGGCCAAGGATTTGGGTACGGTGTTGCCTTGCAGCAGCGACAGGCCACATTGTAGAAGTTTGAAACGGCAACCCACCGTGGAGACTTGGCGATTCTGTTTGCTATTCTTGTTAATGGGAAGACATCGGTGCAGCAGCAAACAAAACATTTCCACTTTATCGCGATTACAGTACTTGGCTGTGTCCACCATTTCCGAAAGCAGCTGCAGCCATATTAGATGAGGAGTGACTAGAATGGATTTGGAGACCAGTTTACAGCCCTCGTAGGCTGCCAAGGGACTGGTGATTTCCACCTCCTCAGCAAACAAGCCGATTTTCTTTTCAAAAGTTGTTTGCCAGGCAGAAACCATTTCCTGAATGAAGCACAGCTCCAAGTCTTGGCGGGCCGTCAACACCCATTGCCAGCATTCGACAGCAGTTTCCATTGCAGATTCAGTGAACAATTCAACTTGGGACGTGGCTGAAAAACAAACATTTTAATTTCGAGTCTTTGCGTAGCATTGCCTTAACTTACCCACAGCATGCAACAGCTTCCTATTTATGTCAGAGCATATGATTAGGTAAGCTGTTGCCCTCCACAGGGCTCCCCGGTGTCTGGCATCACTTTTCTCTCTGCATGCCTCCCAGACATCGTTGACCAAGCGATCGGCCAAACCAGCCTTTTCTTCATCGCTCAGAACCGACAGCAGACCCGATATTTCACCAGCGTATTTGCTGCGCAAACACAAAACCGAAACAAAGCGGGGAGTATCGGACTTTACACAGGCCGGACGTTTGCTGTTCGATGGCAATGCATTTGGATGGTAGCTATTAGTGCTGACGACAGAGTCGAAAGCCAAGGCCAAACCACTGTGGTGCGACAAGACCTGGGTCGGAATTTGATTCGGATATTCTTGTAAATGGGATTTTGTTGAACGTGGCGCCCACTTCATGGCCTCATTAACAATTCCCTGACAGCGATCAGCAAAATCTTTCAGACGACCTTCTCGTGCCGGCAATGAGTCCATTAGTTGCAGGGTATACGGTGTGGAGACCACCCTCAAAGTAGGCGTCTCCTCATTTGGATCCAGGGTTAAGGAGAAGGCTAGCAATTGTAGAATATCCAACATGCACCACAGCACACGACGATTCCATAGCAAGTGTGGGAATTTATCCACCAACTGGGACAGATATTGATCAGCCACCACCTGTATCTGCTTGTGTATGTGATTGAAATAGACCAACAGTAAAGTGGCCTGGGACTCCAAAACCTTTTCACGGATCTCGTCACGGGTAAACAGGACATTACGGAATTTTTCAAAAACTTGATCAGCAATGCTACAAAATAAACCAAGTGATTGTGAACAACAACAACGAGCAATTGTGCCACCATACTTACCACTTGACACATTGCCATATCCCTGACTTGTCTTTCTGCAGGGCCGGGTCGCAGAGATACGTTAGAATTGGCTCCAAACTTGGCTCCTCGGCGTTCTCAACACGCAACGTTTCCAGCCAATAAACACTCAACAAAAATGTGCACTGGGCAAAGGAGAGTTTGTTTATGGCCGCCGTCACCTCTGCTGTAGGATGCTCCAACAACAATACTATATCACTTCTCAATTCGTTCAGATTGCTCGTTTCGCTCTTAATTGCCGAGGTGTAGTTCAGCTCACGCATATCCGACTTGTGGGTGGTCTGTGATATCAACAGGGGAGACTTTGCGGCAATTTGTTGAACTCCCATATACCACTCGGGTGACCAGAGACGAGCATTTGTGAAACCCATGACCACACAATAGACCCAAAAATCTTTGAATAGTTTGTGTAAACGCAAACGGGGATTTTTTATGGGCGGCAGGCGCTTGAGTAGCACAGCGATTACCGGTATCAACATACCCAAATGGCCGGCACTCGAACGGGATTTTGCCACCCCAGGCGTATTGTCATAGGAACGCTCTCCCTCAAGGCCGATTTGCACAAAGAGTTCAAGCAATTTGCCCAGCAATTCTAATTTCTCGTCGTCCCCTTGAATATTGGCGGCAATGTTGCCCAGAGCATTGACCACAGCATCGGAAACGCTAAAGAATTGTTTGCGGTGTTCGGGATCCGAGGTGTAAGCCAAGGAGGCCGATTGTACGGCAACGCGTGAGAACATTTTCATGATCTCATCGAAAACATGCGGCTCACACTGCGAGATAATCATGCAGCCGAGCTGGTCGACAATCAAAGCATTCTGTTCGGAAGGCACTTTGCAGAAACGTTGGATAAAGAACTGCAAAATGTTTTGTGTGGTTTTGGAGGTGTCCTTCAAGGCCACAGCCACGTGACCCAGCATGACAATGATGTTCAGGCTAACCAAAGTGGATTCCCTGTCGAAGAAAATGTTGGTAAATGTTTAAGAGTTTTTCGATTCATTTTACACTTACGATTCATGTTTCTCTGCAGTAAACAAACGATTGGATACATTCGCCACCAGGGCTGGCACACAGAACTGATCTACGGGCTGGGCTGCCCTAAGGGCAATACTCAAATTTTCAATGGCTGCATCCCGTAAAGCCTCAAAAGCTGCTTGTCCTGTTCGTAAGGGGGCATATTTTTGTCCTTCTCCGAATATATCTACTGTAGAACGGGACTCACTGTTTTGAACGACAATTTTGAAGGGGGTCACGTCTTTTTCCTTTTTCTGCAGGGCCAACAATTGCTGTGAATGGGCATGAAGTTTAGCCAATATTTGACTTGGGTCAACAAGGAAGTCTCTCAAATACGATATCGATGTGTTGGCAATATTGGGGAACTTTTGAGCCAATTTGCCCAAACCTTCCAGGCAGACCATTAGCAACGGCATATGGTCCATGACGATCTTGTGGGACAGTACGGAGTTGAGTTTTTGTGAAAGGCGGCCACAAAGCTTATCGGCCTCTGTAATATACAAGGTAATGGTTTATTAATAAATTAGCTTTCTCTTGGATTCTGTAACTCCACAATGTGACTGGTTTCAAGAAGAAGGTAGAGAACAAAATGCACAGCACATCTGGATATTAAGAAGTATCATTCCGTGTTTCTTTGGTACATGTTATTATGACTGGCATCCGTTTTGATGACATTCGATTGAAATTGGAATTAGTGGCGAAACGAATGCAAACTCAATGGATTTACAAATGAAATGAAGCTTTTTTTTAAATGGTTTGAAAAACTCTTTGGGAAAGTTATGAATGAAGAAAACATTTGTACAAAACAAACAAATAAACATTTTGAGAAATAAGAAGAGGGGATCAGTAAACATAACAGGGAGAAAGAGAGTAAAACTATAAAAAATTGTCTTGTTGTTTTGAACGAAAAACTTAAACCTTTTTGCATTAAATAATGTAAAGCATACTGCAATGAAGGTACATTGTACTCCTCATCAACTGTAAATTGAAAGAAAAAAATTAAGAAATCATAAAATATTTCGAATTTGCTAGATACTTTCATGTTTTTTGTTTTTTGGACTAACTGGGATCGAAACGCTCTTGATAGGAGTACACTTTTTCAGCAGCCAACTTACCGGTTTCATCTCGTATTGCCCAGACAAGTAAATCGACACATGCCGCATTGGCCATGACATTCACCTTGTATTTATTGACAACGGGTATGCCGTTCTCCTCCCTCTTTTCCCTCTCCTGGTCCTGTTGCTTGTTCTGGAGCTCTGTCTGGCCATTTAAGAATAAACGTTTCACAAACTCCTGCACATCTTTGGTAAATGGTGCCGGCAAATCGATTTGATGTTGCAATATTTCCCTTAGCAATGTGACCAGAACTAAATTCAGAGTTTCCGAGAAACTCTTGTAACAATAACCCTTAATTTGGTGTAATGCAAAGATATCGCTTGCTTGCTCGTCCAAGTGCTCCAAAGTTTCTTTGGTGAGTAGTTTTTTGGCCACGGCAAATATGGTCTGCAAATGTTGTATGGGAAATGGTGGCATAGTTAGGGACTTTTGATGTTTAGTGGGTGTCTCTGTTACACGCATATTGGGGAATTGATTGAAGCTGGAGCCATATCGAGTAAAGAAATGGGTGCGTGGGTCATAGGGGACCGAGAAGTATGTATGTAATTGGGGTTTTTGTTTATTCATGTGGGTGGCCATGGACATGTGCCGCATTTTAATTTCATACGATTCTTGACTGAGGCTCCCCGACATGGAGCGTGGTATAATGGGACGAAAGTGGGCAAAATGCAAACGTTCATTGGAGCTGTGACTGCCGCCATCTCGGGGGTTGGGTTTTACCACAGGCATTTGTTCACGTGGATAGATGCGGCAAAGCAATGGTGGATCGTGTGAGGCATAACGGCCCATGGATCGCGCCAAACCGAAAAGCAAAGGCACCGTTGCTTTACACAGTATAATAGGGGGCGGGGCTGAGCTACTCTCTTTGCTGGACTTTATAATATTAGCCAGAGCACTCAATGTCTCCACTTGGTTTACAATAATCTCTTCCCTTAGCTCTGGACATTTTGAGGCAATGTCTGACAGCAAGGTGTTGAGACAGAAACTAAACTTTTCTGCCGATGGTATGCCTGTAAAGATGGTTTTGCATTACTCACAGTGTCTCGCAATATAGCAATGAGTCATACTCACGGTCAGTTTTACTCCATTTTCCATCATCAACCCAAACAGCCTTGGGCAAACATTTGGCCAGTCTCAAGAGATAGGGTACAATGCGATCTTCGTGTTGGCAACCACTCTCCAGGAAATACAAACCCAAGGCGATGACGGCATCTTGGGCACGGGAATCCAAACAGAAGACACCTGCTGCATTTTCTTGGGGGCAATAACGAAACAGGGACTGAACCTGAAACACGATATTTATCAGTCTGTGCTTGTTTTTCCAACCAGAAAACTAAAACTAGTTATGATAACTATGAGATATCAAGGTCAAATTCCAGCACACACAAAACGAAAAGTCAATATTTTGGTTGACTTGCTGGTCGGTCAATGACGATGATGAAACCAAGCTACAAACCTTTGGCCACGGCGTTGGTTTGATTTGGGCCAATATACGTGCTAAACTTTGCACTGTTTTTTGATAGGAGAACTTGTCTGCCATTGTAGCAGACATTTTTCCAAAATTTATTTGTATCCCAGCAGCAGATTTTTTTCTTTTTTCGTTCACACTGGTCAGTAGAGGTGGCAAACAATCGATGACAAAAACGATAATATTGATAAATTTCAAAGGGGGTTTCGATTTATAGTTTTTTTTTCTCGATATTTGTTCTGTTCCAGAGAGGGCAAATTTGCAATGCTAAAATTTTACAACGATAACCGAATTTTTCCCTTAATAGTAATATTAATATTCCGTTCCAAAACTTTAACGAATATACTAGATTTTCAAGTTCTTTTTTGATATTATTTGCTTTGTTCAGGAACCTGTTACTACGTTAAACTATTAATACTTGAGGGTTCTGAAGAAGAGTACATGAGATCGAAGATTCTTTGCATGGCACATTGAAGACAAGTTAGGACAAGTTCCAAAAAAGTTCTGCTGGAGAGACACTTGTCAAACATTTTGAAAATATTGTCGAAATTTACTTTCGTTTGAATGTACATATGCCATTCAACATTGTAGTTTTCGTTCATAATCTGTTATGGTTACCACCTTATGCGGTACTGTGGTGTGTATCCAGCTGCTCAGGGGAGCTTTTTGCTCAGGGTCGGTTCCAACCCTGACACCAACAGTCCAAGGGACCTAACAATTAAAAAAAGGGGACATATTACAACATCAAAACAAACAAAAATACAAACACTGCATACACCGGTGACAAGGGTGCTTGGTGGAAGTTGCACCCACACTTAGCCCACCCAACCTTGACCCTTTTGTCCAGTAATTTTTAAATATTTAAGGGCCCCGCATTCCACTAACACTTACCACACAACTTACATCCTATATTCCCCCAAGAGTTTACAAATTAGCACATCATATCGACTATTAACACTTACACATATAAATAATTTATTGACATATCGAGAGTTGACTTAATCCTAACAAATAAATATTTGAACAATGTTGACTTTAAAATTCCTAACACCTGAATCTGTCTTTATGTGAGCCAATCGCTCGGGCTACTACAGTCTACGAAGAGTACATAAAAATTTTTGCCAATCTGGCCACTTTTTGCATCTACTCCCTCCCTAATAGAGCTCTGTTAAGGGGGTATTATGGACGTGACCTTATGTCCAAAATTACCAATAAACTGGAACTCTCCCTTCGTATGACGGTCTAACCCTACGCTCAGGTATATAACCGGGCGTTAGAAATTTTCACAATATAAAAATCTTAACCTAAATTCTATACACTAAGGACAATCACACTTAAACTACAGACAATTACATTAAATTAAACTAGTCAGTACAAAATTTTGGTGTCATTCCATTTTTCATTCAAATTAATTATTAATCAAAATTCTCTTCTTTTTTTCCAGGCCGCAGGAGGAAGATATATATGCCACTTGGCCGCACCAACCGTTCAGGACTCGGTAAGTTTTAATAATACAAATTATTACCTGGAGATTCTGTACTTATATATTTTCTTTTCTTTCCAGATATTGATGATCTTTTTGACCTTTTCGGCATCAGACCTACCGAGCCGACCACTGTTTGAATACCGGTGCTTTGGCGGACCGGGGCTTGGCCTCACTCACGGACTTTCTGGGCAGCAGCGCTTCTCTTGCGTTTATATAAAAAAAAAATCCGCTGACCTCCTCCACAGACAAATTGGAGGGGTCAGAATTCTAGCCGTTTTCACGTTGGGTGTTGTCTTAAAAAGAAGAAACACTTCATAGAAACACCAAAAGAAAAACATACACTATTCGAACAACAAAAACTTACAAATTCTTGGTCACACACACACATACACAATAAACAGCAAATAAAAAATAAAAATTACTGAAAATTTCCTTCCAACTTTGTGTTTTAATTGGTTCACTTATTTGATTTTCAGTTAAGAAACAATTTTATTTTCCGTCCACCAAAACTTCAATGGCGAATTTTCTCTCCGTTACCCCTTTTATACGGGAGCCATTAGACGCGATTTTCCCACTTTTCCATATTTTTTTTGTTCTTCCTTGTTTATTATGTTCCTCTTTAATCGCACTTTGGGAACCCTATCGTCACCCATGGTTGCATTTGACGTTAGTCCCATGGACTAAGGGGAACATTGGCAACACTTTGACACCCAACCGTATCCGGTTCATTCATTTTTCATTTCATTAATTGCGAATGTAAAAACTTCGCTCCGCCGGTAAAAAAATAATCTTCGTCAACCACGGTACGCACGCAACAAAACTTCGCCATTTTCACACAAAAAGTGAGAAAATGGTGATGTGCGTTACTGGATTGTGATATTTTCCTGCAAAGCATCAGGATCAAATAATTTATTACAAAAGAAGAATGGATTTTGATCCACAAAAAAAAACACGCTGCTGTGCTCCCACATTGACTTGGATATATGGGTAAGTATATAAAATTTCATTTATAATAATTTTATAGACATAGAATAAAATAACATATTTTAATTAATAAAATTTTCTTTTCAGAAAAAATGGGTACGTATTTCCACAATGAATGGCCATGTGGGGTGGCTCAGCCTACAGGGTTAGTGTGAGTGTGTGTGTATTTACGCATCATACCACCGCTTATCACCATTGACAACAATGCCGGTCACACATACGTGTGCCGGCAACAACTACAACGGTTTGGTGCCGCTCCAACGAGCAGAACGTCGCCGTCGCAGCTGGTTTAAAAAAAAAAAAAAAAAAACACATACACAGCAACAATAAATGTGTGAACGTCATCTTCATACCATTTGTATGAAGATTGAGAAACAGGTAATTATATTCTTTATATTCTTACTATTAGGGCAAATGTTTATTTAATTTTCTTTTCCTTTCAGGTAAATTCAAGATTCGCGTTCGTGAAGTACCATTTGGGGAAATATCTGTTTTTTTCTTATTTATTGCGCAATTGACGTGCGACGACAACAAGAAATGATCGCCATTCAATTCACAATGGACAATCTGTCTTTGCCTGTGGCGGCGTTAATAGAGGAATGCTCTTCGGTGTTGTGTTCCCCAGGTAGGTTTTGTGTGTGAAAAACTTGAACGTGAAAAATATACAAATAAGAAACAAAGATTCTTGTGAGCAAAGATTTGCGGTGGCCACTAAATACACTTAATTGTGCACAAAAGAAAAAAATAAGGAATGAAAACGAAAAGTGAAAACAACGAACATAAAGAAATATGACATTCTTGAATACATGGTTAAAAAAGGGCTGAATGAATGAGTCATATAAAAATTGTGCAAGGTTCGTAATTCTTCCCCCCACAAAAAAAAACTTGTTATCGTTGTTAAAATTTGTGCATTGTGTCTCAGGTAATAGTGGAAATCTTTGCGTTGTGGATAAACCAACAACAATCGTGTGGCTCTGTCCAAATGGTGGTAGTTTGGAGTGATTATGCGTTTTTTCATGTTTATGTGTTGTTTATGTTTATTTGTTTTGTCTATGACTGGAATTTTTGTTTACGATTGTGTTGTTGTATTCTAGAGACGACTCTTTTACGAAAATAGGAAAATGAAAAACAATTTCTTGGTGAAATGTTCCTTTATGAATATTTTAATTTTTACAGAAAGATAATTTATCGCCAGTTCATACAATTTTACAAATTTATTTTGCGTCAAAACAAAACATTTGTATTTTCTGTGCCAAACTAATTTATGTTTTTGTGTTTTTATTTCAGTATTTTTTTCCCAATTGAATGCTATGAAAGTGCTACAATGAATCTGCCAGCATGAAGGAACAGTTTTTCGTGACCTCATCGACTTTTTTACATCACCACACAACAACGTTCCCCTGTGGATCATAAACCTTCAGGTAAGTCTTGTTTACTTTTTATTTTTGTGAGTTAGAAATATTGCGGGAAATGCAAGGAGAAATAAAAAATACTATTAAAAACATTTTGCCAATAAAAAAGATGCGTGGAGCATTTAGTTTTAGGCAACAATTACGTGGCGTAATTGTTTGAAAAAAAAATTACATAGAGTAGCCGAATGTTAAAAAAAAAATAAAAGAAGCAATTATGTTCAAAAAAATACGCGAAGTAGTTGCTTGTTGTGGAATGAGGTTGATTTAAAGGTGTTTTGGAATTCAGGTATTCCATCTCTATAATTGATTTATAATATTTTGCTAACGTTCACCGAAAGGAATAATTTGTAAATTATTCTATTTTTTTAACTAGATTGTACAATTGGCATTCAGAATCATTCATGGGCTCTCGGGTAATAGAAGAAATATAAAAAAAAATAATCTCATTTAAGAATTATTTGAGTTGTTGATCATAAAAATAAGGGTTTGCTGGAGTTGGACATATCTTTCAGTAGCTCAACGTGGGGAACTCCCACACCCTGAAGTCTCATTAGCCGGGCATTCAATTCTGTGCTAAATTAGAATATAAGACATTGGTCGTTAGATAAAACATTTACTTTCTTTTGCATAATTGTAAGCGAGATAATAATCTCTAAGCATAAATAATCAAAGTCGGAATAATACCTATATAAAAAGGGGACTGTCCACAGCACAAAAAAATTTATGGTATAAATAAAATGAGTCAATAAACTCCAGATATAATTACAAATAGTCATATAGTTTGATAAAATTGGACGTTCACGACACAAAATTATAAATCTATATTGCACTATTATTATATCACAGATTTATTGCACACTTCCTACACCTTAATATCTTTAGCATGATAATTACCAAGGGGTTTTCCCTGCAGAGTCTCCAACTCATACATGTTATTACCTATGGGTTTAACAATTCTGCATTTTAGGAATTTCTTACAAAATTTGGCATTTACGTTATTTTTGAAATCAGAGAGCATATGATTCCGTCTATAAACCTCTTGTCCAGGTAGGAACTTGACAAGTCTGGCTCTTTTATCATAACGTTTTGCACTATTTTCGTACGCGTTATGTAGATTCTTTTGGACCTTTTCTCTCATCAGCTTTAATTTGTCGGTTTTATTCATTTGCAAAATTTGATGGTCAGTTAATGATTGGAGCCGCCTAGCTAATTTGTAATCTGTTCCGCTCGTAAACATATTATAGCCAAACAATGCAAAGAAAGGATTCACCCCGGTTGCTGAGTGAACTGAAGTACGCAAAGCCTGTTCAATTTCAGAAAGATACAGATCCCAATCACGGTGATCCGACTGAACATAGGTCCTTATCGCCGCCAGTACAGACTGGTTTACTCGCTCTGACGCGTTTGATTGGGGAGAATAGTAAGCCGTTGTTATGTGATTGATTTTGTATCTTTTGATCATTTCTTCGAACATTTTCGACACAAACTGCTTCCCATTATCACTATGTATTATTTCTGGCACTCCGAATGTATGAAATACTTGATCTTCCAGAAATTTTATGACGTTTTCGGCCGTTGCTTCCTTCATTGCATGCAGGAAAATAAATTTTGTAAAATGGTCCATTACTATAAATATGTAGGAGTTTCCTTTCTTTGATCTAGGGTATTTGCCTAGGAAATCAATATACAGCTTCTGAAATGGTCTGTCGGTCACTACTTCATTTCCAATTGTAGGACGCATATTTTGATTGGATGGTTTTGTTTCCTTGCAAATCTGGCAGTTATTTACATATTGCTTGACTTGGGATATCATTTTTGGCCAATAATAAAATGTTTTTAAGCGGTTTAGGGTTTTGTATATGCCATCGTGGACAGCTTCCGTAAAGTTATGCGATTTTTCGATTAGTGCGTATGTTATTTCCTGCGGTATCCAAAGCTTCCACTCAAATTCCGTAATGTCTGGATCGCAATTCTTAGTTCTTTTATAGACTTTTTCATTTTCTATGCGGAGATCTGGTAACTTTTCTTTATTTTGCTTTATGGTGTTTAACAACTCGACATATTCCTCACTTTCAAATGCTGTGGTCTCGAAATCTAAGAGTTCTTCCTCACTAATCTCTTCAATTACGACATCAGAGTCAACCGGCATCCTTGATAAAGTATCCGCCACTACATTTTCTGAACCTTTACGGTGTTCAATGGTGAAGTCATATGCTTGGAGCTGTAAGGACCAACGAGCTAGTCGTCCGCTCAAGTCCTTTAATGACATAAGCCATTTAAGACTGGCGTGATCCGTAATGATCGTAAATTCCATCAGTTCGACATATGGTCGAAATCTCTTCACCGCTAATACTGCTGCCAAGCATTCTTTTTCCGTCACAGAATAATTTCTCTGGGTAGAATTTAATTTCTGTGAATAGAAAGCAATGGGATTTTCTCCGCCGTCGTCATCCTTCTGGAATAATACCGCACCGATTCCGTATTCCGATGCGTCACATTGGATAAAAAACTCCCGTCGGAAATCTGGGTGACGGAGCACTGGTGCTGATGTAAGGGCTTTCTTTAAATTTTTGAAAGATTCCATAGCCTCGGAATTTATATTGAACTTTTGTCCTTTTTTGAGGGTATCGGTTAGAGATGCAGATATTGACGCGAAGTTCTTAATGAACCTGCGATACCATCCGGCGGTTCCTAAGAAGCTTCTTACTTCTCGTGGACTTCTGGGTACAGGTATATTCAGGATCGCACTGATTTTATCCGGATCAGTCTTCAAACATCCATTTCCAATGATAAAGCCGAGATATTTCAGTTCGCGAAAACAAAATAAAGATTTTTTTATGCCGATCGTAAGATTTGCTTTTCTCAGGCAATCGGCCACTTCGCTCAACAGTCTTAAATGATTGTCGAAGTCATCCGCAATAATTAGAAGATCATCCAAGTAAATGAATACGTTGGACTTTAATCTACCAGGAATAACCTTATCCATTAGACGGCAAAGACGTTGCGCCGCATTACAAAGTCCAAACGGCATTACTCTAAACTGATATAGAGGGCGACCTGGTACTGTAAAAGCTGTATATGGTCTGGCTTCTTCTTCGAGCTCAATTTGCCAGAACGCATATTTCAGGTCGACGCTGCTAATATAGTGCGTTTGGTCGATTCTGCTCAATATCCCATCAATATTCTGCAAAGGATACGCATCCTTTATAGTAAGCGCATTTAATTTTCGAGCGTCTAGACAAAATCTGTTTTTCCCGGGTTTTCGAACCACCGTTGTTCTATTACTCCATGGGGAGTCACTCTCCTCAATCACCTTTAGAGCGAGCATGTTGTCTATCTCCTTATACACAATATCCTGCACGGCCGGCGATAATGGATAATGCTTATCCTTTACAGGATTTGCGCCTTCAATTAACTTTATGGCATGTTTTTCTAGACTTGTGCATCCTAATCCTTTCTCCTCGAATGTGTAAAATTTGCTTACAACTTCCGACAACCTGATTTTTTGGTCTTTAGTTAGGTCATGCATGTTGGCATTTGCGTTTTTGGATTCCCCATGAATTTTTATTTGGAGGTCTAAATTGACTTCTTCCAATGAAAAGATTTCTGGGGCTATCTCAAATAATCTCCAGAAATCAGTCCCTAAATATAAATCCTGCTGTAGGTCGGGACACAAATACAAAATAATTTCTCTTGTTTTATCCTTGTACTCTATGTTCACTATAATCTTGCCTAAAATTCTATGTCTTTGCCCTGAAGCTGTACTTATCGCTGATACATATGGAAAAATTTGCAGGTTTAATTCTTCGGCGATTTCACGGCACTGTTTTCCTAATAGGCTAACAGTTGCACCTGAATCTAAAAGCCCTTTAACCTCTTTTCCTTCGATTTTAACGCTAACGTAAGGTCTAGGATCTTTAGTCTCTTGAAAACGCTCAATTGCATCGCATATAATCCTTTTCCTCATTCGGTTTTCCTTTTGATATTTTCTTAATTTCATAATTCTTATTTTACTTTTTTCTTTCTTGCTAGTATTTTTAGTCGGATTCGGGTTCTCGCTATTGCTTTCACCGAAAATTCTTGCTTTAACATTTTCGTAGTTTTGTTGCCTAGATTCTAAGGGTAAATAATGTCTTCGTGAGGCATAATCCTGAGTATTTCCCGAATCTGAATCTAATTTATTGGCGGGTTTACTATCTTGGAGGGCTCGGAGGAACGATGGTTCCCCGTCGCAACCATGTTCTTCCGGGAGTTTTCCGAAGCGCAGTTCGAGCATTTAGGGGTTATTGTGTTTGGTCTGCCACATTTAAAGCAAAACAAACCCCTTTGTGTTGCAGGACAGTCTCTAAAACCGTGGCCTGGTTTTTGGCAGTTCCAACAGAGAATTGGGTTGCTCGTAAAAGCTGCAACTTCTACCACTTCATCTATTTCTTCAACCCTATTCAATTCTAACTCCTCTTCCTGCAAAGCACTAACCCGAATAGGTCTATTTACGGGCGGAAATTGTGTTGGTGGTGGTGCTACGCTATCTTTTTTGAAGAACGTACGTTCTATTTCTAAACATTCAATCCTCAACTGTTCCACAGAATTCACTGGCAACGCATAAACTATGCTAGAAAGATTTTTCCGTAAATTTTTCTTTACTAGAGAAATCATTTCGTATTCTGATACAGGCTTCTCTAGTTTAGAACGCATCAAATTCACATCATGGAAGAATGAATCGATTGATTCTCCCGGCATTTGTTTCCGTTCCAATAAATCCCTCATAGCCTCGAAACATGTCCGCCTAGTCTTAAATCTTTCCGTTAACCCGTATTTGAGTGATTCCCAATCAGCTATGTTTGAATTTCTTTGCTGGAGCCAAAACCATTCATAGGCTGGTCCTGACAATAGAATATGAAATTCATTTAAAATCTCCTCCCAGGCTAAACGATAGTGTTTTTGGAAATATTCCAACCTATATATGAAATCTTCGACCGACAAACTATTCGGCCTTCCCGAAAAATTCAATCCAAATCTTTCAATTCTTATTCCCATATTGGGTCCCAGTCTATAAATTGACGGTGTTACAGTGGCATGACGATTTGAGTGTGTCTGGTATTCGGTGTTGATAGGTGGTGGCTGAGTAGTGGGTGGAGGCTGAGTAGTGGGTGGAGGAACGTGGGGTACCTGGGTTTGATCCGTCGGGGGTCTATCTATAGATAACCTGGCGATTACTTCATTCAAATGTTGTATCGCAGCATGTACTTTCCCCATTTCATGACTTACGCTCTCCTGAACTAATGACCTTATACTATTGCGAGCGTCACTTACACTCTCTTGGACCATCCCCCTTATGAGCTGATCCATCTCGTTAGGCGGATTTACTTGATCAGGTTGCATGCTCAATGGCCTTTGGATACCAGAGCTAGGCAAATTATTGGGGTTATTAATAGTCCCGGACAGATCTCGAACAGTACTATCTCTATTTTCCATTGTTTCTTCACCTCTTTTCTTTTTATTCTTCGGCTTTGGTGTTTGAGTCAGAAACCTGCTACTATCAAACGCTAAAACTCTATTTCTTTTACTTTGTCTTTTCCCTGATGTATATTCACTCATTAGAATGATCAAAAATGCATAAAATTCAGAAAACACAATATCAAAAATTAAATATCTATTTAAATGCGAACCGTAAATGGAAGGACAATATCAGTAAATTTAAAACAGAAAACGGAAATTTAACTAGTATCTATTTATCAAAAAAAAAAAACACAAAATTTAAAAATAAATATAGAAATCTATCAATAAGTAAAAATAATAATAACATAAAAAATCAATTCAAACACAACACAATAAGAACTTATGATAACACAAACATAAATAACATAAATACGAATGAACAAAAAAAAATATCAACTAAAAATAAAAAATATGTATATGTATATATTTTAAACTGAACCGAACTAGACAGATATTACAACAATATTACTTTCTTCAAAATATGAGGTAATAGGATGTGTTTTCAATTGTCTGGCAAGTGTGTGGTTTTGATTTATATAATTTTAAGCTTTTTTTACGAAAAGTGTCCTTTTAGGTTGTCACGGTGTATTGTAAGACGTGGATTTAAACAAGTGGACAAAACATATTACATGCAAATAGACATTACGGCAATTTCCTAATTCTTGCGAAGGAAAAAGATCTCGTATTTAGAGTAATAAAATACAATGCTCTTGCGACTCACTTCGTCCCAGAGGCTATTGCACTTATTCCCTTATGTCTACTACAGACTATTTAATCTACTCTAAATACAAACAAAAACGTAAACAGTACAGGTCATCACACAATACATCATTTGTTACAGTAGACGAACAAGAGCTATTGCACTTGACCCATTCGATTTGGAAACGAATATCCTAATTTTTCTCAGACTTACAGCTAATATTGCACATTTAACACGACTTCGATCACGAAGTTGTGGTTGCGATATTCGCTATGCAAGAAAAATGCGATATTCGTTTTTTAATCTATTTTCTTAAATGGTCTATTGAACAGTGCCTCGGTGTTATTGCACTGAATATTTCGATTATTATCGTTTCAGTTTGGGCGCCATATTGTTATGGTTACCACCTTATGCGGTACTGTGGTGTGTATCCAGCTGCTCAGGGGAGCTTTTTGCTCAGGGTCGGTTCCAACCCTGACACCAACAGTCCAAGGGACCTAACAATTAAAAAAAGGGGACATATTACAACATCAAAACAAACAAAAATACAAACACTGCATACACCGGTGACAAGGGTGCTTGGTGGAAGTTGCACCCACACTTAGCCCACCCAACCTTGACCCTTTTGTCCAGTAATTTTTAAATATTTAAGGGCCCCGCATTCCACTAACACTTACCACACAACTTACATCCTATATTCCCCCAAGAGTTTACAAATTAGCACATCATATCGACTATTAACACTTACACATATAAATAATTTATTGACATATCGAGAGTTGACTTAATCCTAACAAATAAATATTTGAACAATGTTGACTTTAAAATTCCTAACACCTGAATCTGTCTTTATGTGAGCCAATCGCTCGGGCTACTACAGTCTACGAAGAGTACATAAAAATTTTTGCCAATCTGGCCACTTTTTGCATCTACTCCCTCCCTAATAGAGCTCTGTTAAGGGGGTATTATGGACGTGACCTTATGTCCAAAATTACCAATAAACTGGAACTCTCCCTTCGTATGACGGTCTAACCCTACGCTCAGGTATATAACCGGGCGTTAGAAATTTTCACAATATAAAAATCTTAACCTAAATTCTATACACTAAGGACAATCACACTTAAACTACAGACAATTACATTAAATTAAACTAGTCAGTACAAAATTTTGGTGTCATTCCATTTTTCATTCAAATTAATTATTAATCAAAATTCTCTTCTTTTTTTCCAGGCCGCAGGAGGAAGATATATATATGCCACTTGGCCGCACCAACCGTTCAGGACTCGGTAAGTTTTAATAATACAAATTATTACCTGGAGATTCTGTACTTATATATTTTCTTTTCTTTCCAGATATTGATGATCTTTTTGACCTTTTCGGCATCAGACCTACCGAGCCGACCATTGTTTGAATACCGGTGCTTTGGCGGACCGGGGCTTGGCCTCACTCACGGACTTTCTGGGCAGCAGCGCTTCTCTTGCGTTTATATAAAAAAAAAATCCGCTGACCTCCTCCACAGACGAATTGGAGGGGTCAGAATTCTAGCCGTTTTCACGTTGGGTGTTGTCTTAAAAAGAAGAAACACTTCATAGAAACACCAAAAGAAAAACATACACTATTCGAACAACAAAAACTTACAAATTCTTGGTCACACACACACATACACAATAAACAGCAAATAAAAAATAAAAATTACTGAAAATTTCCTTCCAACTTTGTGTTTTAATTGGTTCACTTATTTGATTTTCAGTTAAGAAACAATTTTATTTTCCGTCCACCAAAACTTCAATGGCGAATTTTCTCTCCGTTACCCCTTTTATACGGGAGCCATTAGACGCGATTTTCCCACTTTTCCATATTTTTTTTGTTCTTCCTTGTTTATTATGTTCCTCTTTAATCGCACTTTGGGAACCCTATCGTCACCCATGGTTGCATTTGACGTTAGTCCCATGGACTAAGGGGAACATTGGCAACACTTTGACACCCAACCGTATCCGGTTCATTCATTTTTCATTTCATTAATTGCGAATGTAAAAACTTCGCTCCGCCGGTAAAAAAATAATCTTCGTCAACCACGGTACGCACGCAACAAATCTTCTAAAATTTCATTAAATTTTTCTATTTTTAAATGTCATAATTTATATTTCTTAGTTCTTAGAGTGATTTGAATGGAACAAAGAACACAAATCTTTGTTCGCTCAGCAAATTTATTGTGGGGAATTAAGTAGATATTTCTTAATTAATGATCAAACAAGGAATAGAGAACGAATCATGTGCCACGTAAACTTAGCATTAGATTCTTGCAGGTACTGAAAGAGAAAATTTATGGACTGTAATGTCAGAACAACTACAACAATATTTTGTTTTGTTAATTTGATTTTTTCGAATTAATAACAAAAGGCGATAACTATTCGAAAACACAAGTTTTGCCATACATACGTTATAATTTGTTGTTGTTATAAATTAATTAATTGAATTGTGATCTGTTCGGTAATCGAAGCAAAAAAAACACATTTATACAGGTCTGGAACAGAGCATATATTGATTGAACTAGTCCATATGCTCATTTCAATGAATCATTCAATCGAACTAATTCGTTCATGAACTATACAACCCTAGAAGAAAGATACACAACGCACAACACAACAAAAAAATTGAAGTTGTTGTGTTTGCCGACGAAAAGGATTGAATCTGAAAAAGTGAATACGGCGGAAATTTAAAAAAGAAATATATAAAAAATAATAACAATTTTGTGATAAAAGCACATGTGGTTTATAGATAATTAAAAAATTTTTAAAGATTGCTAGAAAAAACGGACTTAAACAGCAAAAAAAAAAACTAAACTGAAATTTTGTGTCTGTATCTAATAAATGAATAAATGTGATAAATAATCAAGCCGAAGTATTAAAGCTGTATCTATTTGATTCGGTATAAAGGCAATTTGAATATTAAAAATAATGTACTTAAATTGAAAAAATAGATTTGAATAGTTTATAAAATAAAAAAAGCAAATGCCGCCCAAATAAAAAGACAAAAAGACGCCAAATGAGAGACAACAAACACAACCACCCCCATCCAACAATCGCTTGAGTTCTTGCAAGTATGTATTTTGTGTGTTTTCTTTCTAAGCTTGTATCTGCTGCTGCCCTGCTTCGTCTGTCTGTTTGTCTGATTGCCTCTCTGCTACTCTGCCGTTGTCTTTCGTTGCAGTTGTAGCTACTTCTTTGATTCTGTTTTTCTTTTGCTAGCTTATTGTGTTTTTGGTGTTGTTATGTTTTTGTTTTTCTTACTGTTGTTGTTTGTTGTCGGCGTTTTTATTTGTTTCATTTCCTTCTTTTCCTGCTTTTTTTAGAATTTTGAAAAAGAAATGACATTTTATTTGCATAAAAATATGTAATGAAATCGATGTATATATTGCACCTATGTATATATAAATTGTGTTAAAAAATCTTATCAGTTGGGGATGTTATCTCTTACAAAAAAAAGTCAACACAATTTTGTAAGTCTATTTACAATAAAAAAATTATAAATTTTAACAAAAAGTGGAAGGTTGATAACATTATTTAAGTCTAGTGCTCTGAATTGGCCTGTGATTTTGACCATTTGAAATTTTGTGTCGACGACTTATTCCATCTTAGGAATATATATGTACGTAGGGGACTCATATTTAATAGAAATACATATAAAGGATAGACCCGTGCTTCCTGATTTTAAAATACAACGATAGGAGCGTAAGAAATACCATATTTTTATTTTAATTTTATTTAATTTACCACACTTTTGTTAAATTTCCCAAATGAGACACCTGGTTGGAGTTCCTGCTCCGCTTTCCTTACGTATCATCATTATTTATAATACAAAAATTTGTAATCCTGATATCTTTCGCCGACAAACTGTCAATTGCGGCTATTATAATTGACTGATGTTAATCCGGCTTATATCGGAGTAAGATAAAGCCGTTATCTCATTTTATACCCTCCACCATAGTATGGAGGTTATATTAAGTTTGTCATTCCGTTTGTAACACCTCGAAATATACGTTTTAGATCCCACAACGTATATATATTCTTGATCAGCATAAAATTCTATGTCGATTTAGCGATGTCCTTCCGTCTGTCCATCTGTGGAATTCACTGTAGCTTCCGAACGAAATGAAGTAGATTGATAAAATTTTACTCAAATGTATATTATGTCTGCATGACTTTTGGTATTAAAAATGGGTGATGTAGGTCCACGTTTTGGTAAAGCTCCCATATAATGGTACCTCCCTTTTTTTCGGTATTTTGGTGATTTAAGCGACATTATTCACCGGAAAATTTTCAAATTTGGTATTTGAAGTTCGTAATGGGTACTACAGCCTATGACAGAAAATTGTCTTAGCCCCCTTATAACGGTACCTCGCGATATTCGGTATTTTGATGATTTTAGCTACATTATTCAAAGATTTTTTTAAGTTTCGCATTTGAATATTGTGATGGCTTTTGACAAAAGTTATCTCTGCAGGTAGACCCTTAAATTTTTAAGTTTTTTTTAATATTTTAACTGAATTTTTACCGGATTTTATTGTTTTTGAGAATTGCCAAATTCGTTCCAAATGGTGGAGGGTGTTTAAAGTTCGGCCCGGCAGAACTTACAGCTTTTTTACTTTTTGAATATTAGGGTCTACGTATGTATGTCCATACCAAGGTAAATGCGATAGAGAAATACCCTTTCAAAATCGGTTTTCTAATTTTGGATAAGATTCAAAAAATTTACAAAAAATGGAGTCTTATTGGTCTTTGTAAAATAATTTTCGAAGAATTCAAACCCTTGGCCTGTTCCAGAACTGCATCAATATACAAATTTTTACTACGATAACCGATTTTCCCTTTATGGTATGGTATGTTACTTTAAAAATAGTAAATTCTTGCAGGATGTGGAACAGAGCTCCTTATTGTATTGCAAATCATATGTAATATTAGATAAATTATCACTGAAGCTTCAAGCTATGCCTAATGGGACCTAAATATAAATAATGAGAACCAAAAGCATTGATCTTTTAAAGACTACTTCCCAACATTTATTCTTTATTGATGCTGTTGGATTATCTTAAAGATATAATCTTGTTGTTCTGGCATCATAATATCTAAATAAGGTTCCAATATGCCTTTGTTATGCACTTAACAACCTTGTCATATCCGAGTTCTTACCAAAAACGACCCTTATTCTCGTTTCAAAGTCATTCTAGAAAACCCTCTTGCAATTACATGTCAAGGAGGATGCCATTTCTTAGGCAAGCAGCATCATCAAATAAACTACAAAATAAAATGCTTTGCCAGAAGCGGAAAAAGGAAGCTGCACAGGATCTAGTTTTGCTGTTTTTTTGCCTTGTTCTATTCCTTTAATTTCTTATTCATGTTGTACTTGGGAAACGACAAACACACTGAATACTGAGGCATTACTAATGTTGTTTGCAGAAAATCAATAATCAAATCAGGAGGCAGGCGGAGGGAAGGTAGGGAGTATGATAAAGATATGTAGGTATGTAGGCAGCTGGCGAGCCAATGTAAATAGACTCAAACTGGAAAACTAGTAAATCCAATTAGGGAATAAAAAAGTGACGACGACACACAAATAGCGCAGCAAAAAAACCCCAGCGACACTCACAGCAACAAAAATTTTAAACTTTTGAACCTTTCTCCCAACAATCACAACAACAAGAACAACAACATAAACTCTCAACCCAAACAAGATTGCCACCAAAACAAAACGAAATAAAAGAAGGAAAATCGTTGGCCCCACACGAGAAAAGCGCACATTTCGCATGAATGAAAAACCAACAATCTCGTAGCAGACAGACCGACCGACCGACCAAGGCAACTCAACGCAACACAACACAACAAGAAATAACTTGCAGCAATCTTATGGTGGTATTTTTTTCCAGCCTTTGCCAGTGCTGCTCTTTCGGGATTTTCATTTTCTGCTCCCAACCACCAGCCATCCATCGTCGTCTGTCGTTGGTGGCAGCGGGCACGACGATAGCAACCGGAGCATCAGACGTATGTTGAGCTAAACAGCAGTGTCAGTGCGCGTTTGGCATTCGTCGGCGAAAGAAGTGAGAGAAGTTTTGGGTTTCCAGGCATACTGTTGTTGTACGCGCTCAGCACTGAATGCAAACTGAAAAACAGGAAAAGCTAAAAACAAATATTCCAGAGAATAAATCAATCAATAATCAAAAATAAAACGGCAGCAAAAACAATAAAATATTACCTATCCATATTGGAATTGATATCAAAAGAAAAACAATCAAAAAAAGAAACAATTCAAATAATTATCGCTTGCAAAACACAAACGAAAAAAGTAAAAGTTAATCAAGAGCTGGTGGTCGTCGGGTGTTATCATGGCAGCTATACCATTAACACTGGACATATTGGCATCCCCCACACGGTCTCCACTGGTGTCGCCACAAATATTGGCTATGCCAGAATCGTCGCAAATAAACGAACGTCCATCTGTCCTGGCATTGGCAAATGGGTCACCACAACATTCCAAAGTGTCGCCGAGCCACCTCGGTGGTGGTGCTGGTGGTAGCATTTCACCTGTCATAAGCAGTTTAACGCCCTCATTTCTGCCCGAGATGCCACAGTGGAAACGTGACCTTATCCAAAGACGCAAACAGAATGTGCAACGTACAATAAGTGCATCGTCGCCACAAAACCCAGCAGCATCGCCATCAATAGCCTCGTCACCATCGTCAATGGTGGTTGGTGGCTTAAGAAACTCCACATCTTCATCATCGATGCGTTCATTTGCCGGCAGCAACGGCAGTATTGACCAACTTGCATCAGGTAAGTGAGTGGCAAAATAAACACAAAAAAAAACTCCCCAGCCCCAACTCTTCACTCTTAACCTACGTCCTGCATGCGCCACCATGATACCAAACCAAATGGCCCTGCTAACCAAACGGCAGCAACAACCACACCAATTTAAGATCTATGATAATGTTGGTGATAGCCATCAGTCATCAGCTGCATCATATGTAGATAGGTACATATGTATGGTCAATCTTCCAAGACCGTTGGACCCATGGACTTCATTCACACACACACACTTGGTGCAGTTCAATTCACTTGGTTTCTGTTAAATAATAATCGCCGGTCTGAGCTAATGCTCTTCGATGTGATTTGAATGAAAAAAAAAAAAACAAAAGAAATATTATTGGCGCTGAATTTTTTCTCGTTTTTTTGAGTTTTGGAATGTTGTATGAAACCACTCAAACAATTTTTGTATCAAACTGCAGCGCACAGAAAAATGCAATCAAAGAGCGTTTAGTTACACAGTGATTTCGTGTGGCGGGCTATTCGAAATTGATTTGTTCAGGTATATTTGTATTAAAAAAAAATATATATATTCTTGATCAGCGTCAAATTCTATGTCGATTTAGCGATCTCCGTCCATCTGTGGAAATCACTCTAGCTTCCGAACGAAATGAAGTAGGTTGATAAAGTTTTACTCTAATGTGTATTATGTCTGCAGGACTTTTGGTATTGAAAATGTATCATGTAGGTCCACGTTTTGGTATAGCACCCCTATAATGGTACAGCCTATGACAGAAAATTGTCTGTGCAGGTCCACGTCTTCGTGTAACCCCCATATTACGGTACCTCCCGATATTCGGTATTTTGATGCTTTTAACGACATTATTTACCCGAAATGTTTCAAATTTTGTATTTGAAGTTCGTAATGGACTTTACAGCCTAAGACAGAAAATAGTCTGTGCAGGTCCACGTCTTCGTGTAGCCCCCATACGACGGTACCTCCCGATATTCGGTATTTTCATGATCTTAGCGATATGATTCACCGGAATTATTTCAAATTTGGTATTTGAAGTTCGCAATAGGTACTACAGCCTATGGCAGAAAATTATCTGTGCAAGTCCACGTCTTCGTATAGCCCCTATATAGCGACACCTCCCTATATTCGGAATTTGGATGATTTTAGCAAATTTTGCATATGAATATTGTAATGGTCCACGTCGTCGTATAGATCCTAATATAACGGCTACATTCGGTATTTTTAATATTTTAACAGAATTTTTAACGGATGTTTTTTTTTTTTAATTTCCAAAATCGTTCTAAATTCAAAGATCGGCCCGGCCGAACTTACAGCTTTTTTACTTTTTTTATAAATATTTTGCAAATTTTATATGAAAGGTCATAAGTTGTAGATTATTTTTGTTTCAATAACTGGCTACGTCGGTGAGAAATGGTAACTTATAGTCTGTGTTGTCTGGCCTTGTTTCTTCTCTAAAACTATTTTGTCTTAAACACATATTTTGGATTATTTTTTTCATTTTTCTTTTGCCATGCACCAGGAAATAGTTTTGGATTTCCCAAAACAGAACATGCTGTGTGAAAATTAAACTTTGAAGGCGGTACCTTTTTAAATTTCAAATTGATTCTTAACATTCTAGTTCATCGTACGTGCTATTTAGCCAGTCTCTGGCATTTCAATGTGGTGCGTTAATGATATCTTTATTCTTGTATCATATCAGATGACAGTTTAATTATAATATCGAAACGAAAAACATGAAGTGTAGTATGGAAGAAATATTGTTTTTGATGATTTTTCCGGTATAGTTTTGAAAAATTGTATTTTTTTGGGAATAACTATAACCTAAGAATAAACTTATTTGCAGGTCCCTCCAGGATGTAATACATGAGAGTAGAAAAAATAATTTTTCGAAAAATGGAAGGAAAAAAATTGACATTTTCCACTGCCCTCGTACCCATCAACTTATATTTTTTCTTATTATTTTTTTGAGTTTGGCTTCTAAGCTATGCGTCCTTGAGTTGAAGTTCCAGGATTATAAGCTTACGTTTATATTTTAAGAACCGGGGATTAATGCCGCATCCGAACTCTGATTGGTACTATCATTCTTTTATTGTAGGGGATTTGTATTGACCCTATACTGCTCCTTTTCGTATAAACTACTGTCTTGTGAAGTTTTCCATGCAATAGAGTTTCAAGGGGGTCTATTTTTGCAAACTCAATTAGCGATGATCTTCAGCACAGGCATTTGGCATTTTTCAGTATTTTTTTCGAATGATTGTTTCATGGTCTATGTCTTTGTCAGTTGTTCAATAAACTTTTGATTTGTGTTTTTTCTTTCCCCCTCTTCCCCTTTCGCCTTCTGCAACATTGACTAGTTGTTGTTTACATTTTTCTTCCAATCAATTTGTTGGCGGGATAGATGGTGGATGGTGGTAGATGTGCAGGCCTGTCATTTCATCATTTTTCTTCAATTTGTAGTTGAGAGTTTCGATTTTTCCCTGCTTCACGGAAAAAAGCTTTTGCAATTAATTGTAATTATAAGTTTATGAAACATGAATGAAACTTGAATCCAGTTGCTGTGATGGGGGTTTGTTGTGAATTTGTTATTTTTTGTTGTTGTTATCTCTTTCACTTGTTTTGACCGGTTAGTAAAATTTTCAATGGCAAATTTTTCAAATGCCGATATTTTTGACTTCCTTAAAGGCCGGTGAAACCAATGACCATCACTATTGGGGAGGGTATTTGGCAAAAAATGCTGAAACTATCAATTTTCAAATTTAAATAATTGGACGACATGTTTTCTTTAGAGGAAGTGAAAATTCGATTTTCATTGTCACGGGTTTCCTTATGATTTTTAATTAAACATTTTGAATAAATTGACTTTGTCACTCAATGCCCAGGGTTTCGAATTTTATTTTTATATTGAGAAAAAAAAACGTCCTTATATATTCAGAACATGTATCCAATTTGTGAGGTAATATAGGTATTTATAGGCATTTGGAGTTTGGGATGAATCCTTAAGAGATAAAGATTTTTCTGTCTGCTATAGATGCCCCAAGGATTTTTTTTGAAAAGTTTCCTTCAATATTTCAAATCTCTAGTCTATATAACCGCATACTTACGAAACATTCAAAAAAATTTAAGGACATTTTTCTCCATGAAAATTCAAACTTTATTTTAAAGTGGTCATATGGATATCTTATCTAGCCCATACAATGGCTTTACCCAAAACATTCCCAATGACTGTTCAAAGTAATCGCACGAATTACTTTGTTTTGATAACAATATTGAGTATTTAATGGCTTTAAGTTAATAATACAACCCTCCCCCCAAACAATGGCCTATATTAAGTGTGTTAGTAATAGCAAGGTGATGTCTACAATTATTGAAATTTCATTAACATTCTTTAAAATCGAAAAAAAAGAACAAAAACAAAATTGATTTGAATATTTCACATGTTTTTCTAGAGCCTTTCCACACCAACCTCTCGGCGCGCAACCACCCCCAAACTACCGGTACAGCAGGTGTTTTTTTTGTCGTTTCAATTGTGTTTTGTTTTTTGATAACAAAATTAACACTCAAAACAAAAAAAAATATATGTATTAGAAGAGTGGAGGTGCTGTTCGGCGGCACACAAAACGAAAATGCAATCAAAACAAGAGCAGCAAAATTTGAAAACAGAAAAAAAAGAAACGTTGATATTTTGAAAAGAAATTAATTTGTTGGCGATAAGAAGAACATGTCGATTTTGATGTTTTTCTTTTTTTATCGGAAAACAAAAGAAATAACAAATATGGGAACCTATGTACGGCCATAAAATAAATATTGGGACAACGAACATCGAAGGGGGAGGCAAATGTGAGGTGACAACTATTAGTTTTTTACGAGATAAAGTCCATGTTAGGAACACCAACGCAATAGGCGATAGAAATTCAATTAAAAATGTTTATTTTGGTTAAGTGGTACAATGGCTGAGGCCTCTAAAGTCTGGCAAATCTTTGAGGGATGTAATTACATTGGAAATTTTAGATAGAAATGGCACATTGCTACCGCTGGTGCTGTATTTTCTGGCTATTAACACTTTTTTGGGAATAAAAGCCCTTGATGTATGGAGAACCTTGATGGCAGATGGCGAAGGTCAGCGCCCCGTCGATATGATAATCGATTCCGATTCGGAATCCATATATTGTGGCAAAAAACGAAACTTCTTCCAAAATTATTCCATTTGAATATGGGCGGTATGATTAAAAACGTTGCAGAATTGATAAGATATTGCGTAGCTACAAAAAGCTAGAACTTTTATCTATTGATTGTTTTGAGGAAAAACACGCCATCTCGAAATGTAACAGCTGAAAATGCTTTAAATGAATCATATATGAACAGCGTTATTCAATATGACAACGATTTTTGCATCCTCCAGGGAATTAAAATGTCTACAGCCGACTGGGAGGTAAAAAGAAGAACGCGGCTGCAATGATTAGACAATTTGGCCATACAACGATGTAGTCGATAGTCCAAATCTGGCATGTTGTAATATTTATATCAGTCTTAGGTTCGATACGAATTGACCCAACGGCTTCGGAACCTCCCCTTAAAGGGGAGGCTGAGGGGTATACTCAAGGCTGGGGGTATACATCTGCCGGCAAAACCGACTTGTACTATTTTACTTGTTAGAAAGTCGGTCTCTCATCTCAAAAGGATCTGAAAAAGAGAAAAGCTTTTATAGATCTTATAAAGAAATCTTTGTTTATCATTCTATAAGATTTAGAGAATTAGGCGAATCTTGCGTGGAGAGAAAGAGAGAGAGAGAGAAACATTTGCTTTTTCAACATATTGTACCCAATGTGGAGAGGACTTTATATTTTTTTTTTATGGAAAAAATCGATTAGGGTCGTAGAAATCTGCTAAAATTTTATATTTACAATATTACATTGCCCCTCCAATCTCCCTCATTAATATTTATGGTAAATTTCTTGTGGTTGGTCGTTTAAAACAAATATTAAAAAAAAAAACTAAAACCCCAACAACTTTTCTGAGGTAGACAAAAATAAAAAAAACAGACAAAACGTTCTGCTTTCTTGCATTCGATTTTCACATCATATAATTTAAATTTCTCCGAGTTACAGAATGTTGAAAAACAAAACAAACGAGCGCGACTTGAGGAGGGGAAAAAGAAACATTTAGTAACCGACAAAAGAAGATTGATTTAAATTTTTGTTTTTTTGGCTTACGCGAACATTTTTGTTTTTGTTATGGCCGACCCAGTTTATTTTTTCTTTTGTGGAAAATGAAAGAAAAATTATGTTTATTTTGCTATTTTGTTGCGGAAAAAGAAATAAATGGAGATTATTTAAAATGTTGTTACTTTTGCTTTAAATTGCAAAAGTAAAGAAGACAAAAATACGCTTCATTCTTTTGGTTAAAAATGGAAATCTTAATTGTTTTTCTTTGTTATTGTAAACTTTAAGTGTTTAAAGTTAATTATTTGCAGTTATTGTAGCTGCTTTTTTAATTGTTATTGACACTTTGGTGCTGATAAGGAATAATGAGTCAAAAAGCAAAAAAAGTTCGGGGAACTAAAACATGAAAAGCCGCTGACGTTGCAATTCTGAACTATAATGGGAAAGGGGAATTCAAGGGGTAACATTTTAAACTTTTTTTTCTAAATTTTTTAATTTTTTATTTTTTTTTTTTGGGTCTCCAACCAAGTAAGGAATTTTTCATTTTTTGGTAAAAAATATTATCATGTTTTGTGTACACCTATCACCGTTGAGCCAATATAAAATAATTTCCAAAACAAAACCTTGTTGTGAAAAAGATTTGCTAATAGAACTTGAGTCGAACTTGGGAGGAGTCTGGTGTTTAATTCGCACATTTAGAATAACTTTAGATTTGTTCGAATTGGTCAACATTGGCACGAATTATGGCCTTCAAACGGCCAATGAAACCGTCACACGCTGCCCGAATGTTGCTCTGCGGTATTTTTGGCCCATTCCCGGCGAAGCGCTTGCTTAAGGCGATCGACACTTTGTTATTTTTTAGTGCCAACCTTCCTTTCCAAAATACTCCAGACACAAGAGTCCAACGGATTGGTATCCGGAGATTATGGTGGAAATTGTGAGATTTTGGTGGCCATTGTGCTAAGTCCTGTTGAAACGTTCAAGGTGTGCGGGCAAATTGTTTGCGTGCCCAAGGCTATAACATATCCTCCAGAATATTGTGTGCTGGAAATGAATCGAGAAACTTAATTTTGTAACCATCCTTGGGTGGCGCGTGCTAAGTGCGATGGTGCTGAGTCCTGTTGGATTGTCTCTAACGATAGCCACTAGTGGTTTTCCAGCCAAATATAAAGAAATCAACTATAACGCTTGAATTCCATCGCGAATAACTTTTTTCCTGGAAAATTCTCACCAAAATCCTTTTGTACACTTGTAAACAATATAATGAGCTGTCACTGGAATAATTTTAACAGCTGTCGGACGAGTGGCTTAGAAATCACAGCAGTCTGAAGTAGGTTGACGTTTTTCATCTCACCCTGTAGAAGGCCTCATTTTTATTTTCTTATAATTAATAAATAACATTATGTTATGGCCCTTATTATTACCAAACCATCATTACCCTTCTCTGAATGCATTATTTTTTCATATGTTTTTATTTTCGAATTTTGTTATTCAAACTTCAGTTACTTAATTACATTTTGCTTTGTAATTCAATCTCCAGTCTATTACGTTATATTTTTTGTTTACACATTTTGCATCAATGCAACAAAACGAAGTCAGTCAGAGGCTTGGCGAGAGAAATTCAATAAAAATAACTAACCAGTTTATATTGGCACTTTCGCAAATGGCAATAATAAAAACAAAATACAAAAAAAAATTAAATCAGATAATAATAAACAAATTATAATAAGTGGTCGGAAAAACATTTGGGTCGAATTTTGTATTTATACCCTACAAGGAAAAAGAAACGAGATAAAACCATAGTTCCTTTTGATGATCTGCATAGAATCGCATTTTGAGTAGGTGTATGCATGCCCGCCCGTACTTCTGTCGGAAGGAAGGACGAACCCTATTGAAATTGGAGATTATAGGTAAAAAATTAGATATAGCTCCCATATATATCTTTGTCCGAATTGGCTTTTATGGTGCACCAAACGTGTAATACCAGTTCAAATAGTATACAATTCGACACATACAACCCAATTAGGCCTGAAAAGAAATATACCAAATTTGATCGAAATCGGCTCAGATATATTTTTATCCTCCGCAGCCCTAACATACACTCTGCAACAACGACATTTGGGGATATATATATCAAATACAACAGATTTTATCGAGATCGGTTCAGATTTGGATGTAGCTCCCATATATATCTTCGTCCGATTTGCTTTTATTGTGCACCTAACGTGTAATTTTTAGCCCAAATGCGACCAAATTCAGTCTAAAAACAAGTATGTCGAATTTGTTGAAAATCGGTTCAGATATAGCTATAGGTCCGATATATATTGTTCATCCGATTTGTTATATTTGTTCTTCACAGCCGTAATATGTACTCCGTAACAACGATATTCGGGGAAGTATATCAAATACAGCTCAGAAATACCTTTTCCGAATTTTATCGAGATCGTTTCAGATTTGGGTATAGCTCCCGTATATATCTTTATACGGTTTGAAGTTAATCGTGCACCAAATGGGTAATACAGGCCCGAATTAAAAAGCCATAAATATCTCGGCAATTATAGTAGAAATCGATTCAGAGGAGGATATTCCTCTCATATATTAGTTACTTTGGACTTTAAATTATAACTATATTTCATTGTACCATGGTTTAATTCTCACAAATTCCCCACAAAAAATTTTATTTGTTATGTGAAGCTCTACTAAATATGCAAAGTGGTGTAGGGTATCATAAAGTCGACCCCGTCCGACTTTAAGACTTTCTTTACTGGTTTTGTATATACATTTATATTATTTTATTTTTTGATGTCTATTTTGGGGATCTTTATTGGTTGGTTATGAATAGGGCAACCCCAGTCTTACACTTCTTTCGTGGATTCTAATTTTTCATTTTCAACAATTTGTTTCCCTTTTCCTCACACATTTTCTCTTTACAATGGTATTTCTTTAAATTATGATGCTTTCCAAGAAACAATTGCTTTTTGTACATAAATTTAGGTAATTTTCCCTATACGCGTCTTTTATTGTGTCATTATATTGGTGGGTTATTATGAAAGCAACCCTATTTTTTATTTCCTTAGATTGTGGTAATTTTGGTATATTTTTCTTTTTTTTTGGTCGGTTTGGAGAAAAATAATGTTGGCAATACTGATAATGCCGCCGTTTATCATTTTGCTTTTGTGCGTATAACAAAATGGCTTGTGTATACTGTCATAATACGAGTGCATTTGAATATGAACAAATTCAAAGCATACTTTCAGGCATTACCACATAAGAATACATAAAGCGTTATAGTACGTTTATATATATGAGGGTTAACCCACTGGATTTGGATTTAAATTGTCATATCCATTACTTTTACTTCAAATAAATCCTCTCAAAGTAGGTTAACCCTACAAAAAGTTCTAACGTAAACATGGCATTACTCTAATAAATGAAACCTTCTGCTCTATATGAAATAGGAGGAAATGTTCAAGTTTAAAAACGAAAACAGTCGCCTAACGGTTATAATGAACTGGGAAAAGTAGAATTATTGTTAAAAATAAATTATAAATATAATCTTGCCTTAGAAACCACATACGTTTTTTGTAATGAATATTTTCTAAATGTGCCTTGTGGTTTAGATATAAATCCAATTACATAAATAAAATTTTTAATTTTGATGACATTTAAAAGCAAATAAAAGATTCTAACACCAAAATATCTAAATTGTTGTATAATATCTAAAGTACAACCACCTACAAACATATTGTCATTCTAATTTCAATATCAGTTGCGTAAAAAAATATATTTTTCATATTTTTTTTGTCAATATCAATACTGCAATAAATTTGTGGTTGTGGGGAAATATTCTTCTCTCTTCCCCCACCTCTGCGCTTCTCTTCTTTGCCTAAAAAATATTTGTTGGTATTGCATTTTTTTGTTAACATTGCAGCGGTTATTTGTTTTGCCTCCCTTAGAGGTTTGTGGGTTTGGTTTTGGTTCTGGGCGTTCTATTTCACCCCTTAAGCAAGAATCGAAAATGCAAAACAAGTGCTGCGTTGTAGGTTTGTTTATTTTGTTGTTGTCTTATTAGATTTACACAATTTTTCGTTATTTTTTCGCTATTTTCGTTGTCGTTTGGAGATATTGAAACCACCTCTTATGTGGTAATGTAATGTTATCTGTCATAGTTTATAGCATTTTTGTTTAACAATGGAAAACCCACAAATACCAAAACATTTCTTAGTTTGTAAACAAATGTCGTCGTATTTGGGGTTTTCTCTTCTTTTGTGAAAATATGAAAATTTATTCAATATCTTGCCAAGAAATAAGGTCAACAAAGGAATATGTTATTGGAATATGGGGTCATGCTGTGGGTGGTTAATCCTGTTATGTCACTTGCTGGATTATCATATTCATAAACGTGAATGTTTTCAAATGAATGTGAATTCGAAATTTTAATATTTTTTGTATAAAAATGTAATTCAGGGAACTACAGGGTGAGATGAAAAAACTGCAACCAGCTTCAGAATGCTATCATTTCTAAGCCACTCGTCCGACAGCTGTTAAAATTATTCCAGTGACAGTTCATTTTATTGTTTACAAGCGTAGAAAAGCATTTTGGTGAGCATTTTCCAGAAAAAAAGTTATGCGCGATGGAATTCAAGCGTGATAGTGTGATTTCTTTATATTTGGCTGGAAAACCACACGTGACTATCGTTAGAGCACTCCAGCAGAAATGGTTCGAAAAGTAAAGAAGCGACTTGATCAAAAGCAGTGGCCGAAAAATGGCTCGTGAGCTCAACATATCGTAATATTCCATTCGGCAAATATTGAAAATTGAGCTCGGGGTAAAGCCATTGAAATTTCAAAAAGTGCAAGAACTTACAACGCAACAGAAAGAAAATAGACTCAAAAGAGCTAAAGAGTTGCTTCGCTTGGATTTGTTTTTCTCCGAGCAGAGAAAACATTCGTTGCCCAGCAGTTTGTAAACAAACAAAATGATCGTGTTTACTTGCCAAAGAGGTCAGCTGAAAATGTGCCACCAGAACTCAAGTCCCGGCCATGGTGATGGCGTGGGCCTCCATAAAAGCCGATGATCGATCTCCGCTCGTATTAATTGACAGTGGCATCAGAATAAATGCCGAATATTATCGCGAAACTATTCTGGAGGGTGTTTTAAAGCTTTGGACACACAAACATTTTGGACGCAGACCTTGGACATTCCAACAGGACTCAGCATCGTTACTTAGATCGCTCTCAGAATGGTTACCACCCAAGAATGGTTACAAAATGAGGTTCCTCGCTCCATTTCCAGCGCACAATGACCATCAAAATCTCCGAATACCAGGCGCTTCGCCGGTAATGGGCCAAAATACCGCAGAGCAATATTCGGACAGCGTGTGACGGTTTCATTGGCCGTTTGAAGGCCATAATTCGTGCCAAAGGTGACCAATTCGAACAAATCTAAACTTATTCTAAAATTTGATGCTATTTCAGACATTTTTGCATTCATTCAAAAAAATTTAAAAAAAAATTATGGCGTTGGACTTGGTTGCAGTTTTTTTGTCTAACCCTGTATATGTTTTCACTTACATTTTTCTAGAGTCATACCTACACAAATGTTTAATTTTTACTTCAATAATTTTGGATAAGTGACCATCGAACAACCGGCAGCAGCAGCGGCTGAGCATGCTTATCAATTAGATTGATCATCTTGAAGACAAAATCATTACTTTATAGAGAAGATGTTTTTCTTCTGTTTATGGCATCGCACATAAAATTTGACAAAACTGTGATGGTGGAAAAGAGAAAGTACTTTTTGTTTTTGCTGGGCCATTGTTTATCAAGAATATTTGTTTTCTTACAAAAAACGAAAAACAAACTCAAATCATTTCTTTCCATTTGACATTAAACTGATTTGATGATGATGATGATCAACATCATTATGATTGTCATTTACGCGCTCCACTGTTGAGTCTCTTTCTTCTGTGGCAACAAATGTCAAATCATAGAAAAAGATCTCTATAACAGCTCCCCTTCCTTCTCTCCCTTATCCATCCACTGCAAAAATTAACAATTAACTTACAATTAAAAGAAATTCTGAGCAAACGACGACAGACGGCAGAACGGCAAACAATTGTTTTGGATGAAAACAATTTCATTGATCAAGACATTGACCCAAATCATTTTTACCATAAACGTTCTTCATGGCTTCAGCACAAAGCTAAGTGGCTAAGTTAGCGAGCGTCGAAGCTAGCTCTGCACTACTCGCTCGTTGTTGGTCATCTTCCACTTCAGACCGTTTTTAATTTAACTACAATAAAAATGATGCATAAAAAACCAATGTCTGCTACTGGATGTCTGATTATTAAAAACAGGCAGTTGTGGTGGTGGCATTGGCTGTCTGTCTGTCTGTCTCTGTGTCAAATCATAACAATATGAAGATTAATGATCTCTTCTCCCCCATTGACTCCATGTTATTGTAGATTTGTAAACAAATTGTCGAACTGTCTGTCATGGATAAAAAGTCAGCTCATGACAGCATTGCCACTCGCCAAATCTGACAATGAGCGTTTTGTTTTTGCTGGGCATTTTTTATAATTTGCATATCAATGGCGGGAGAAATTTTGATTTTTTTTCACTATGATGATTTTCTTATTAAAAAACACAATTTAGAGTAAATTTGCTATGGGGAATCATAATTTAGCTAAATTGTTACAACTTAGCTATATTTTTTTGAAGAAAATATTTTTAAAATTTTTTCCAACTACAATACAATGTTCAAAACATTTTTCGAAACATTTTTCCAAAGAAAAAGACAATTTAGTGAACAGTTTTTGATTAAGTGAACCATAATTAATCGAGGGTTTCCTTGATGCAACATAATATTGCTGGGTTTTAGTAATAAAAATCATAATTATATACGAAACGCTTAATTCACTCACCTTAGAATATGGACTAGCTTGTGTGCTAACTAGTTCCGTCTGGTTCACAAATGAACCAATTCAGTTCAATGACTAAGTAAAAAGAGTAAAAACAACACACAATTGTAAAATGGAATTTAACGAAAAGAAAGTAAAAAAATAAAATAAGAAAGGAAAAAATAATTATCGATAACCACTAATCGAATCGCACCAACCGTTTCCAAAAAAAAAGTAGCAGATAAGGGCATTATTGCCATTATATTGAAGGTTAACTCACTGGGTTTTATAGATATAGTGGGTTAAACTCAATTGTTTAGATCAAGGCCAGGCAAGAGTAGCCGCACGTGCGTAATTTTCTCCACACTAAGGGCCGTTTAAAAACAATATAATCAGAGAGTAATAAGGTAAAAGGGTGGACATAAATGTGCGGCTAAATAGTGATTTGGATTTATCCGAATAACATTTTATATCTAAACGCACTATTGCTACAATTAGTGTAAAGATAGGACAAGACAAAGTTAAAATATGGCAACCCTGTGAAAATACCTCTGTTGTTACGATATCATAAAAACATAGTTACCAATGTTAGCTGATTTAAACCGCTACGGCAATACGAAAATGTTTGGATAGGTCTTTGGAATAAGATTTTGAAACCACATTTTTCGATTTTAATATTTAATAAATATTTATTTGTTATTCGTTTCTGTAATTGTGGTTTTTATATTAACATGCCTTTGTCATGAGCTGTTACTCTGTCTATTGTAGACACAAACCATTTGCTCAAAATGCATTTTGTCTAGTCTTTACCATTTTAAGTCTGCAATGAGTTAATTAAGAATGGTTTCTAAAGTCTCATGTAACAATAACAACTTTCATTCACCTTGGAATGGTGACCTAGGTGTGTGGCGCAAAATATTCTTTGTCTGGTTCACAAAGGAACTAGTTCAGTTCATTGATTATATCTACAGTTTTTTTTTGAAAGGAAAACTCAATTCAGTTAAGTTTTTTGAAAATTCTTCTACAACTCACTCAGCAAAGGTTTTCTGAAAAAAAAAAAAATAATAATAATAAAAACAATTTTCTAATCTTTTCAAAAGATACAGCTCTGCAGTTTAAATTTTTTTACAAAATAACTTGATTGTACCAGGGCTTACTATAGCAATATAATTTTTATTGAATATCACATTTAACCAATTATAATAATTTATAATTATAATAAAACGGAGATTGATTTTTCATAATTCAGCAAGGTCTTGTTCTGGCTATTTCTCATCTTTCTTAGCAACATTTATCTGTGAGAAGCCTTATGATTTTCCCCTAATTTAAATCATGGCCTTTACAGAAAAAAATCTAATAGTGTAGCCTATATTTCATCCATTCAACCATTAAATATGTGTGTATGTATGTCTTTTGGATAAATATTTTACCAAACAATAGCAGCAAAATGTTAATGGATACGCTTTAACATGCGTTTATAAGCCACCCAGGTTTGTAAATATTAAACGGGGCTCGGGTTGTTGCTATTTTCTGTTTTTGTTGACTCACAACGATCAACATGTGGAAATGGAGTAGCAGCCGGAGAAGGGGAAACAACAGCAACAACAACGATTCGAACAAATATTTTAATATTGTCTTTAGCCATGTTTGAAGTATTTAAACGCTTAGCTTACGAGTAGAGATACTTATTATAGTTATCTTGGTTTTGGGTACCCAACAGACACCAAGTACCGTACGGCGCTGGTGAGGCTCTACTTCAACAAGCTTATTATTAGCTTGTTGAACTTGGATAAACACAAATTGGAAGTGGAGAGATTGAATGATGTTTTGCCAGGCAATGAGGAATAATATTATCTTGTCAGGGGCATACATGCATGCATGTGGTACACATTGTGTGTCGGTATGTGTTTTAGATAGGTATAAGACGGAGTACAGTGTCATGAACTTGTTACACTTACAACACAAGACACGGGGAACAGAGTTTCTTAAAGATACCTACATATTTTGTGTGGCAGGCAACAGATGCTTTCAACGATAATGTGAGCTGTGTGGGAAAGAGGCATTATTCATTAGATTTTTTTCTTTTCGTTTTTTTCTGGTTGTGACTTAATTTGATACCTTTATGGCATGTTAGGGCATGCAGATGCTTAACAACTATATTCGTGTTTGAAGTTGATGTTATTTTGAAGTCTACTCTGTGATCTTGCATTTATATTCGGTGGCACATGTGACAATATTACCAAAAATAAAGAACCTCGTAGTTATATAGGAATAATTATTATATCTAAATCCTCTTTCTTCATAATTTCCCTTTGCTCTCTCCCCCACCCACACATATGCATGTCAAATTCAAAAGACCTATGCAAATTGATTTATTTACACCGTTTGCTGCTGTCATTGTTTTCTTTGTTTTTATGCATAAGTGTGTTTTGGTTCATTCTTTTCTTCTTCTTCGTCTTCTATTCATAACTTTGATTTCATTCATTCAAACTTCCGTTATAATTAATGCAAAATCACTCAAGTGCCAAAGAAATTTCAGAATATTTTATCAGTCTTATGGCATGAAATATTACATATTTTCATACCAAGTGTATACGAGGGTGGTTGATAAAGTTATTGGCAATATCTCTTATAATGAGGGAGCAAGAAAATCTTGAATGGAAAAAGGATGGAATGAATAGGTTGTGTTTCATTCACCCGGAAATGGGGGTCTATTCATTTTTATCTGTTTAGTAGTTTTGTGCAGTTCAAAAACGAACTGGTCCAAAGTTTTATAGAAAATAACTGCGGAATTAATCAATGGGAGTATAATTTTTGATTAGAAGCCAGAAATAGGTTTGTAATATTTACCTACCCTTTCCAGTAGCAAAGGGAACTCTATGTTCTGTCATTCACATTGGGATGAGGTCTTTCCTTTTTTGGGCGCAAATTAGTTTGGTTTGGTTCACAAAGGAACTAGTTTCGTTCAATGGATTATTAATGGAAAGAGCTATGCATTCACATTAGAATGGTGACTCGTCCACGTGAGGCACTAAATATTTTTTCTTTTGTTCACAATGGGGAACAAGATAATTCAGAAAAAAGAGCTACAAAATTTGCAAATGAAAGCATTAATCATGGTAACAAAATAGAGAATCGTTTTTAGTGTCAATGGGAGCAATGACAATTTGATGTTGTTTCATTCACAATGGAATGGGGACTTGTGGCGCAAAATATTTTTGTCTAGTTCACAATGGAACTAGTTCGTTTCAATGCTTATAAAATAAAACAATGATAAAAATAAACAAGTTAAAAAATTTCGGCCCGGCCGAATTTTTATACCCTCCACCATTCGGAAGGAACTTCAAATTTAAAAAAAAGAAACCCTGATGAATAATGTCTGATGAATAATGTCGCATAAATCACCAAAATACCGAAAATATGAAGGTACTATTATATATGGGGGCTATACCAAAACGTGGACCTACATGGCCCATTTTCAATAACAATAGTCCTGCAAACATAATATACATTTGAGTAAAATTTTATCAACCTACTTAATTTCGTTCGGAAGCTAGAGATGGACCACAGATGGACCGACAAACGGACATCGATAAATCGACATAGAAGTTTATGCTGATCAAGAATATATATACTTTGTGGGGTCTAAAATTTATATTTCGAGGTGTTACAAACGGAATGATAAACTAACAGCCTGTTCCACGATGTCGAAAGAACACGTTCGCACAACTTTTACACGTCAAACAGCTGATTTCCGTTCCACTAAAATCCATCAGAACGAAAATTTGCACGAAAATCAAAGCGAACGAAAACGTAAGCGTTTCAGTGTAATTTTGCGTTCCACTATCTTTTTTCTTTCGTACGCATGCGAACACAAATGTCAAAATCAGTCACTTGTGTGTTTGCTGTCGAATGATAAAAATTAAGGAAAATTGTTTTAACATAAACATTCCTTGATTGAAAATGGAAAGAAAAATGTAAGTAAAAATAATAAATGCAATTTAATCTGTGAACAACAAATATATATTTTTTTATTTTCTCAATTCCAGCACGAAAAAACTACACAGCTGCGGGCACTAGTTGAGTATATGGGGGAGAATCCTAAGTTCGCCAGAGGAGTGCCAATTTTTGGAAGCAGCAGGAAATCCCATGAAGACCACTGGAAGACACGAACCTAGAAAAAATCATTTTTTTATTATTTCAAAAATGTAAAAATACAATCATACTTACTGGTTGTTAGGTACTTCAAATAAATTCGAAGCATCTCTTAAATGCCTCCGTGGCACAATTTGAACCTCCTCCTCATCATCCATAAAAAATAGGGCTACAGAAATATTCATTTTTTTTCTTTTTTAAGAACACAAATAATCTGAACACAATCACTAGAAATTTTATTTTGTTTGTTTATTTACAATTTATTTGTTTACAACTGAACTGTCAGTTGAGACAGAGCCACTGCTGCTTTTTCGCGTTTAAATTAGACATTTGGCGCTTTTTTTTGCCTTATTTCGCGATTAATTTTGCCAAAAAAATATTTTGCAACACTGAATCACGTAAGGCTATGCGAAAGAAAGAACGAAAGTTAGTGGACCGCATTCTTATGCGAAAGTGAGTGAGTAGCCTTCGTTCGCACAAATTTTCTTTCGAGATCGTGGAACAGGCTGTTAATATTCATTCATTTTCATTCATTCACCGTGAAATGTCGACTATCCATCTGTTTGGCGCAGTTCCTAAAGGAACTAGTTCAATGTTTCTAATAACATGAAAGTAGTTTATATTAACATGAAAGGATGGACATTACAAATTGTTAATTTCCAACTGACTTTTTGGCTCCTTCCAAAGTTTTGAGTATTAATCCTTGTTTTTTTGTAGTTTTCTTCTAATAAGATAACTTGGTATCAGACGATTTTCACCACATCTCTCGCCAGTATGTTTGTCTTTAAATCTATTTTCAAATATATTTTCTAAATCTTCATTAATGCAAGCAAATATTCCAAAACTCAGCATTTCCTAACGCCTTCATTATCAAATTCCATTCCATTTTCCATATGACCTAATGTCTTTCCCATCAAATGCACAAATATCAAACACTTTTTTAATGACAATTCGAACTTCAAAGAATAGATAATAGAAGTAATATATTTCGCTTTGTCCACTGATATGGAATGAATGAAATCAACATTTACGAAAGTTTTTTTTTTTTTAACAATTTATAAAAAAAGAGACAGCCAACTTGGGTCGCTGATAATGAAGCAACAAAAATCTTAACTAAATAAAATATTAAATAATATAAAATATTGATTAATTTTTGCGTCTATAATTAACAAACAAAAACAAATAAACGTGATAAAAAATAGACTACATTTATTGACGTTTTGGAAATTCAATTTACTATCGACCAAAAAAATAAGGGGGATTTTTGTGGTTTGTGTTTGTTTGGAAGTAAACCTTTTTTGGATGTGGAATGTAAGAAGGGTTAATAATTTGATGGGAAAACAAAAAAAATGGTATAAAAAAACTAAAAATAAATAAGGTTAAAAATAATAAAAAATTAGTAAAAATTAGTTCAAAAGTAATAAAAAAAATTGTTTGAAAGTAAACCTTTTTTTGGATGTGTAATTTAAGAAGCGTTAATAATTTGATGGGAAAAAACACAAAAATGTAGCATATAAAATTAAAAATAATTGAGGCTCAAAAGTATTGAAAAATAGGTAAATTTTGGTTTAATATCCCCACAATGGTGTGGGTACCAATATTTCCATATTTATTAATATTTATATTTATTTTTCTTATTTCTTATTCTTTGTTTATTTATATTTATATATTTATATTTATATTTATTAATATTCTTTTGTTTAGTGGGATTTGCAATGGCTATGGGCAATATATCTGCATTATTGCAATTTTTCTTTGTTAATATTGATTATTATTAAATTACGAAAGGTTCTCTTATTCGAAGCCAAAAATCGATAAGAAAAACGCAAGCATTAATTGCAAATTGAACTTAGATGCTAACCAGCCGAACCATTTTTTAAACAGTGCCGATTGGTAATTATACTTGGAAGAAAATCAATGAATTTTATTTTTGTAATGCAATGATTTATTCATTAATTTTAGTCCGAGATAATTTGCTGGCTTCGACTTGACCCTATTTCGAATCTTATTCCCTTAAAAAAAGAAAGTAATAAACAATCTTCATTTCTTCTTCTTCGTCTTTTGTCTCTACCTCTTTGCTCACCTAAATATTTCTCCTGTGACTCATGTGAAAATTCGAACGGCATCATCTGTCAAAGCCTGCAGAGATTGCATTTTTGACCTAAATTCAACAATCGAAAATCAATGTAAAACATCTCGTGACCAAAATTTACATTAATTTCAGCTTCAAAACGATGTAGGCAATATTCACATCACATACACACGCATCGTGTTTCTTTATTTTGAAATGAAATGATGAAATTAATCTCAACAAAGCCGGCCTCTCACCACACCACACTCTCCCCGTTTACAAACCAAACCAAAGCCCGTTCCAATTGAGTAACGCAATCATATTGACATTTGACCATCATCATTCCGACCAGAAGCAGCACAGACATAATGAGTAACTGTGGTCATTGACAGCTGTGGGGATTTATGAGACCGAGTCAGTCGTAAGTGAGGAAAGGGCGTTCAAGAGACTTGGGGGGTAAGGAGATTGGCACAGACGCCCTGTTTTTTTTTTCTACTTCTTGTTTTATTAAAAGAGTGGAGCCTTTGTGAGTGTGTGCATGTGTGTCTGTGAATTGAATGAGTTACTGCATTTCATTTCTTTTGTTAGGTCTCCGAGACAACTTGGAAATCTTTAGTTTTGTGGACAATGGAGCCATCCAGCCAGCCAGTTGGATGCTGGTGATTTTATTTGCATTTGTTTTATTTTGTTTAAAAATAATGATAACAGTAAAAAACTGAAAAATATAGGCCATTGAATTTAACAGGAAATTGTATGAGAATAACAAAGAACTTGGAGAGAGGGAGAAAGAGAGATATTTGGCAAATAGAAGAGAAGAGAAGTGAGTTGGATGTAGATTTACAAAAGTCAACTGAACTCGCGAGGAAAAGTTATAAAATGATTGTAGAATGTCCTGGATCTTACGACATCATTAATGTGTCTGTCTTTATTGAGGGAGGAAATATTGTTCTCCAATTTATGCATTGCATATTGAGGTTAGAGTTTTCCGACAGTTAACAAAATACAATTTTACTTGTTTTTTTTTATAGAATTTTCTTAATCCTTGCCAAATATTGGCTTAACACACTTTTTCCCTCCCTTTTCGTTACTTCCATTTCTTTCCCTTTTCAAATATAAACGGCAATTGGTTTTTAGTAAACGTTTCTCTGAAACAAATAAACGTAATCGATATTAATTGGAAGCAACACCCTCAACAAAACACCCAACACCTATCCTATCAATTTCTTCATTAACAAAAACAAAATCGACACGCAACAATTCCACGCCAAAAGAGTCATAAACTGAAGGTGTTAGATATTTGATAAGGGTCTTGATAATAGATATTTATATATTTTGTAACGGCAGTCCGGCATGGTTTGGTCGGTGTGAACGGTGAAGTTTGTTTTACACTTCGTGTGTTTTGGGAGCCTTTACTGTTACTTAAGTGTTTTTGATATTAAAAGAGATTTTCAAAATATTAGAGAAATCTATTATCTGGATTCCCTTCGGTCATTCTCTTTGTTGAAAATACCTCCAAAACGTCTCTAAGTTTAGAAGCTCTATCCAGATTGTACTCCATCTTTAGAAACTATCTGGAAGATATGGAGAAAACTTTCAGGTCCTCTCTGTAGAGAAGATCTCAAGAAATTTTTATATGCATGAATAACCTTCTGAAGGTCCTTTGTCTATAAAAAACCAATGGACGGCCGTCTATGTATTGACAATATCCGAAAGGTATTGACGATCCTTATATATCTAAATTTAGAAGCCCTATCCAGAATGTACTCAATCTATAGAAGCTATCACGAAGATATGGAGAAAACTTTCAGGGCCTCTCTGTAGATAAGATCTCAAGAAGGTCTTCTATGTCTGAAAGCACTTTGTTTATAAAAGACATTTGGAAAGGCCGTCTATGTATTGAAAATATCCGAAAGCTATTGATGATCCTTATATGTCTAAAGGTCTCATTGAAAGTCTACTGTAAATTGTAGTTCCTCAGAAGGTCTCTGATCTTCAAAGTTTTGAAAAAGGTCGTATATGAATTGGAGGCCTGTAGCAGGGTTTCTAAGCATATAAATATTTCACCATATTTTTTTTTTATTAATAAAAGATCGTGTATGCTTAAAAGAACCCTTGGAGGTCTATATGCAGAACATCTACATATATATATAAGATCTATATTCCATAGAAGACCTTCAGAAGGGTTTCAATGTATAGACAATTTTCAAAGGGACTTCTACCTGTAGAAGACTTCTAGAAAGCAGTCTATCTATAGAGGATTTGGAGAAGGGAAAGGGAGGAGGGGTTCTTCTGCAATTGCAGAAGTCATAAAAAAACTTCTAAGGCATTGAAAACCTATACTATATGTAAAGATACCTAAAAGACTATAGAATAACTTTTACCTACAAAGTCGGCCTTTGAAAGGTTTTCTATCGATATATGATCGCTGAAGTTTTGGAGGCTTCCGGAATGTCTTTAGTCGATATAAGATCCACAGAAGGTCTTTACAAGAATCCTCCATAAATTCTACTATGTTAACAGACTTCTAATATAAATTCTATCTTGAAGTTCCCAAAGACTTCTCCAAATTCCCAAGAATGAAGGTCTTCTGCGCACATACTTTAGGAGATGAAAGAAACTCTAGGAAGCTTGAAAGAAATATAGGAGCTCTATATGCAGGACACCGTATATAAAATCTATATTCAATAGAAAGCCTTCAGAAGGGTTTCAAAGTATAAACAATTTTTAAAAGGTCTTATACCTATAGAAGATCTCTGGAAGCCGTCTATGTGTAGAAGATCTGGATAAGGTCTTCTATGTAATACATGACTCTCTTAAAACTATAGATGACCTAGGACACATTAAATTTCGTGAATACTTTTTTTGAAGTCTAAACTACCTTTCTTTAAAATCTCTCTCCTCTCTTGCAATTGTAGAAGACCCCCAATAGCTTGTAAAGTTCTGGAAGCTGAAAGCTTTTCTATATATGGCCGTCAGTCTAGAAATCTCGTGATTTAAATGTATTCCGTTTGTTGGAGACCGCTTAATTCTTGAAAGGGCAGAATATATTATCTTCGTATAAGACCCAAACAAATTCTTCGAGAAGTCTACTATATAAGGTCTCTTTGGAAACTCTAGAAGCTCCCAGAATTCCAAGATGATCCTTAGACATTTTTACATTCTAAATCCCTCTAAACCGTGTACCATTTGAAAATATTTCATCTCTCTAGGCAATCCAAAAGACCTCTCAAAACATCTTGCTCTCCTTGCTCTCTGTAATTCACATTTCAAGAGATTTCCTTTATTTCTCTCTGCAATGGCATTTGAATTCTATTCTCTTTTCACTTCACAACCAAAGGTTTCTTATCTATTTCCAAACTCGATAAATTTTCTTTATTTTTCTTATTATTTTTTTTATTGGGCTGTATAATTATTGGTGTTGTTGTTGTTGCTGTTTTCATGTAGATAAATATCACTCATAACAACAACAACACAACAAAGGGACTGCATGTGATATATCAGATAATTTGAGCATATGATGCCATATCGCTTAGATAGTTGGTGCATGTCGTATGTTTCTGTTGTGTCCTATCGCGTTGTTCGCCCGCCAGTCTTTCCATGTCCAATGGCTATGAAAACACAAAAGTGCTGCATCCACATTTTTTTCTATGTTTCCTTTGTCGTCGTAGTCGTCGATTGTTTATTGTTGTTGTATTCTTTTGCAGTGTTATTGTGGTGTTAAAAGGTAGTGACTTTAGGCATATAAATGGCAGAGTAAGATACAGATATTATTAAAACACGTATAGTAGAGGGCAAATGTGTGACAAAAGTTGCCTATGCAGGTCCACGTCGTCGTATATAACGGCTTTGTTCGGTATTTTAAAAGAATTTTTAAAGGATTTTATTTTTTTTTCAAAGTTGCCAAATTCATTCCCTATGGTGGAGGGTGTTCAAGGTTCGGCCTAGCCGAACTTACTTGTTTCATTTTTAAATCTTTATATCATTAAATAATTTTATTCTTCAATTTGACATATCGAGTATTTTTTTAATAGGTTAATAAAGATTTTGAACAGTTATCCCTTTTGATTTTCAATTTGTACTCTGGGGGAATTCCAAATTTTGCTATCCACTGTTCACTTTTTTTTACTTTTCTCCATTTTTTTGTTGCCAACTTTTGTCACCAATATTCTTTCAATGTTGTTAAACGTGTTGTCCTCAGACTTAATATTCTGATTATATGTGTATTACAAAGCAGATGTTATTTGTGTTGTTGTTTTTTTTTGCTGCCGTTGAGTCATCACATTTGTTACTATTCCAAAACCAACAAAAAAAATCGAAAGATATGCTATTTACAAACATTTTCATGTCATTGTATTCAATTTTTGTGGGGGTGTATTTTTTCAACCTTTCAAATGGTGGGTGAATTTATCCTTAACCCATTCAGCGCCAAGGTAAAAAATAAAATGTAGATGGGGAAAATAAGGTTGCATTTATGAGAATAATGAAAACAATGTTGAAATTGTTGATGTTTATATAGGTATACTACGAAGGACGCAAACATCCAACATGAGACCATAATTTTTTAAATAACTGCTCTGTTTCAGAACTGCAGGAATGTGAAACTTTTGACTACGTTAAACGAGTTTTCCTTTATAATATCGAAAAAAAAAATGCAAAAGTAGTAGATTCTTGCAGTTTTTGGAACATGGCAAACATGGGAGAAAATAATTAGCTTTTTTTTTAATTTTGAATATTTTTTATTTTCCAATATTCTTGTTCAGAGTCCAAAGTATTAAAAATAATTAATTTAATTAGCCATACTTCCCATAATTAGCCTGCATCTGAAAATTACACTTTCTTTGAAGTGTAATAACGCTCATCAAGGGTTTAATTTTATGGACATACAAATATTCATTTGTATGTACAAATGTATTTATATTTGAGTATAAAAAAACACTTTTAGGGTTGATATTTTAAGTATTTTATTATGTCCTTCCTTTGGCTGAAAAAAAAAACAAATTAACCGCACCCAAATCGGAATGGGAAAGGAGTTTTTACATTTTTTTTCATTTTCTTTGTCGTTAGAAAAACGGGTCAAAAGTAAATGAAAGAAACACACACCCTATTTTTTTCGTCAAATTCCATTTAAACGGAATCCTTGAAACATGCAAAGCTCAAGGGATTTTAAAATGAGACATTGCAAGGGCAGGACACAAGACCACGGACTTTAAAAGAAAAAAGAATAGTTTGCATCCCACTTGGTCGGGGAACTAGGGAAGAACTAATAATTTCACTTAGCACCTTAAGGCCACTTTAACATCGAAATTAAAATTTTAATTTCAAAACGAGAGAAGTAAACAATCTGTAGGTTCGGCTGGGCCGAACTTTGAATGCCCTCCGCTATTTGGAACGAATTTGGCAATTTTCAAAAAAAAAATCCGCTAAAAGTTCTATTAAAATCTTAAAAACACCAAATATAGCCGTTATATTAGGATATATACAACAACTTGGACCTGTATAGGCAATTACAATATTCAAATACGAAACTTGAAAAAAAAATCGGTGAATAAAATAGCTAAAATCATCCAAATAACGAATATCGGGAGGTATCGTTATATGGGGGCTATACGAAGACGTGGACCTGCACAGACAATTTTTTGTCATAGGCTGTAGTATCCATTACGAACTTTAAATACCAAATTGGAAACTATTCCGGTGAAAAATGTATCTTAAATCATCAAAATACCGAATATCAGGGGGCTCCCGTTATATGGGGGATGTACGAAGACCTGGACCTGCATAAACAATTTTCTGTCTTAGGCTGTAGTATCCATTATGAGTTTCAAATATCAAATTTGAAACAATTCCGGTGAATAATGTCGCTAAAATCATTAAAATACCAAAAAAAGGGAGGTACCGTTATATGGGGGCTTTACCAATACGTGGACCTACATGGCCCATTTTTAATACCAAAAGTCCTGCAGACATAATATACATTTGAGTAAAATTTTATCAACCTACTTCATTTCGTTCGGAAGCTCGAGTGATTTCTGCAGACGGGCAGACAAGAATATATACCCTTGTGGGGTCTAAAATTTATATTTCGAGGTGTTACAAACGGAATGACAAACTTAACATACCCTCCATACTATGGTGGATGGTATAAAAACAGTGTTACCAAACTTTTATTACACTCCACTATGTGAAGACATATTAAATCTCTTCGATCTAAAAATCCCTTATGAAACCCCATCTAAATACCAATTGTCTTACACCTTAAAGAGTATGTTCCTATTAAACTGCTTCTCTTACCGCTCACCATAAAATATTAAACATTTCATTACATTTTACATTACATAAAAAAAATAAAGCCAACTACTTTCATTATTCTATTATAACTTGACCCATATCTGGCCACCTTAATTAAGGCAAAATGTCAATTCGTTCGTTCGTTTGTTGTTGGTATCTTCTTCTGCTTCTTCCTCTACATTTTTCACACTTTGCACGAAAATAAATTAACAATTCAACAAAATAAAACAAAACAATAGACCCATTTTGTGGATACACATGAATGAGCGGCAACATACCTATATACATAGTTGTTGTTGTTGTTTTTTTTTTTTGTGGAGAGTAAATGGTGATGACAGTCTCAGAGAGGGGGCGGGGGAGCAAGGTATGAGTGGCAACGGTGTTTTATTTTCTTTAACTATCTCCTCAAGTCAAGAACTCTTCTCATTCTGCCCTCCTCTCATCCCCTCCATTTGATGAGAATGAAAATAAACCGGTTGAAGTGTTATGCTAAATTAAGCCACTTCTCAGATACTGTTTACGACGTACAATAATGTGCTCTCCCTCTAGTTCTCTTGAGGTCTCCCCTTTTAAAAGAATGTGTGTTTACTAACTTTTTTCAAACAAGATACCTTCTGTTTGGCTCTCACAAAACTAATTGGAAAAGAAATGTGTGTTGTGGTTTTTGCAAAGAGAGAATCTCAAAAACACATACACACACAAACACTTTGTTCTGTTGGTGTCTTCAGATTGCAAATCGATAATGGACAACAAAATGAAAACCGTAAAGAAAATAAATGTTACTTTTGCTCTTTAAGAAGTCTTGGGGATATTCGACTTCGATTCCTGTAGGATTTTAAGGGCCAAAATCATTGTTCTTGCCCGGATGGGTGTAAAATTTTAAAACGGATCCCTAAAATGAGTCTTTAAAATGTGCCTCTCTAAAATCTTAAAGTCTTAATCATCTACTATGCCCATTCCAAGAATGGCGGCTCATCTGTTTTCGTTTCGTAACTGTGGCGCCCAACGTAACCATTATTCATTGGAAATCACCCATTCATAATGCCAAGGCATGAATTTGTTTTTGCAAATGACAACTTTTGTTACTCATACCTGGGTACTACAAATTTCGAAAATTAATAAGACTCATATTTGATGACTGTAGTCAGATTTTGCAACAATCAAACCAAAATAAAAAAGGGGTAACAAACATTAAATGTGCAAGGGTTGTTTCTGGCAATACCTACCTACCGAGCAGCTATTGTGTAAATAATTACTGGGAAGGGTGCAGCATGGGCATTGTTTGCAAATTACGAATTCTCTGGAGTGCTTTTTGCATTAAGTGCTTCATTATTTTGATTTTGAGAATTATTTTGAGTTATTCTAATGAAGGAAAGACGTTTCTGGAGTCGATTTTTTGAAGTTTCATACTTTAAAGCCAATTGAGGTTTTCTTTCCATAAAAGTATTATAAATTGTATGTACCATGATAAAAAAATATCACAACTGATAAGTTATATTTCTGTGACAGAAATTTCATAGCCATAATATTTTTTCCAAGGTAATAGTCACTGGTATTGGTTTAGAACAAATTCACAAATGATACTGTTTTTATAGAAAATGATCATGAGTGAGCGTTGCGCTATATGAAATTATCCCCAGCACTAGTTCTCTCACGGAAATTTATCACTAGTTAAAGTTTTCTTATAAGGAATTGCCACAAGTGCTAGTTAATTTATAGAAAGTTATTCCAAGTGATAGTTTTCTTTTAAAAATATCAGTAGTGATAGTCTTCATACAAAAAACAATATCACTAGTGATAGATTTCTTATAAGGAATTATCACAAGTGTAAGTAATTTATGGAAAGTTATTCCAAGTGATAGTTTTCTTACAGAATATTATTGCTAGTGATAATTTTTGTATAGAAAATTATCACAAGTTTTATTTCTCTTATAAAAAATTAAAACCAGTGACAAAGTTATTATAAAATATGGTATTACTGATATACTTTTCTTTATGAACTTTGTAATTGGTTTTAATTTTCTATAAGAGAAATACAACTTGTGATAATTTTCTATAGAATTATCGCAAGTGATAGTTTTTTTTCGTAGGAAAATTATCGCTAATGACAGTTTTTTTTAAATACAAAATTGTCACCAGTGATCTTAAGAAATTTTCACACCCAAAATTATTACTAGTGGTATTTTTCTGAGGAACATTTATTTTCTATTGCTGTGATGATTGTCTCACATAAATTTGTCACTTGCAGTATCGAAAATCCTTGCACTCTAGATAGTTTAGCACCAGTGATAATTTTCTACTAGAAAAATAGATGGGTACCCCTTGAGTATTTTTGAGAAATATTTTTTAATCCATGGTCCCATATCCAGGAAACATATTTCATATACGATTCCCAAATATACACATTTCAATTTTATGACTCAAGCTCTTAAACAAAAACATTCCGGTAGAACTTTAATCCATCAGATTACCTTGATTCCTCTCGTTTGTTTATGTATTTTGTCTTATTTTCTTCTTCCTCTTTTTTGCCGTTTCAGAAGGTTTACATTCCCCTACCAAAGATTTTAATAAATCATCATCATCACCGTCGTCTTCATCGACATCTACATCAACAACAAAGGTAAATAAACAACATGCAACAACATCTATACCGGCTGCAATTAAATCACCATCAGCAGCAGCAGCAGCAACACCACCAACAACAACAACAAAACTCACATCCCCACTAACCATAACATCTCCCCACAAAGAACTGGCAACGGCTAAATTGTTTGGAGGTCAATATACAGCAATAACCGAAGCTCCAACTACAACAGCGACAGCAACAGTTAATACCAAAGAAGAGATCACCACCACAAAAGATCCAGCAACAACGACAGCAACAATGGAGGAAGAATATTTGGAAAAAACAAACAAGACCAAAGAAACAACAAAAGGTAGAACAATCAGAACATCTCTAGGCGGAGAGGAAGACGATGGCGGCGCAGATGTACACAACAACATTACAACTACTTCGGGCATAAAACAACAGCAACAGCAACAAATGGCAACCCGTTTAACGGGTTCTTCTTCATCATCGTCGTCAGTGTCGTCGTTGTCGTCGTCAACAATGAATAGTGGTAGTGCAACAACAACAACACTCATCAAGAGAGCCGAGTTGTTGAGTAGTAGCTGTGCCGAGAGAGAGACCGCAACAAACATCAACATCAACATAACTGGAGCAAATAATGGTTCGGCAAATCAGTCGTCGAGTAAATGCGAGAGTGAACGTTTAGTATGTGCGGCGAACAACAGCGGTCTTACATCGGTTTCAACAACAACAGCTACAACGACAACAAACACTGTAGTGAAAATATCACAGAAATTACAAGAAAATCAATTTATTAAAAACGAACAGCAAGTGGTGAACAAAACAAAAATAATAAAAACCATAAAAACAGCGGATTCGAAATCCCCCACCAAGACTGTTTCATCTTTGACGTCTACTTCGTCATCCTCAACATCATCATCGTTTGCCTCGTCGACCAACAGTAACTGTGCTGCAATCAAAAAGAAAATGGTGGCCATGCAAGAAATGAAGAAATCCACCCAGAACTCTGCCACACATTTGCAACACTCCACATGCAGCGCCACCAACAATGGTGGCTCCTCGGTCACCTCGAATGGCCGCAGCAATCGCATTGGAGTTGGTGGTGGCCACGGTGTCATTGGCGGCTCACAAAACTCCAATGACTTGGATTCCAATGAGGATTTAAGCTATGGCCCTGGCATTGTGTCGAAGCTGCGTTGTCGCTACCTTAGCCTGGCTCTGCGTGAGTCCATGGAACAGCAACGTCTTAACAAAGATCTCCTGAGACGTTCAACCAGTTTGAATAATCTGCTCGATGATGATCGTGCCGAGGACGAAGAGGAGGAGGAGGATGAAGACGACGACGAAAACATAGAGAACATTGACGTTGGTGCCGGCCACGCCGGTGGAGACCAGCAACAGAACACAATTTCCGGTTTCGCACAGAAAAAATCGGGTATTCTAAAGAATTCGTATTCCCCGCAGGAAAAACGTTTCTCTCAGGGTTCGAACGGGGTGGGGGTAACCTTTACCGAAACCTCGTCGTTTAACAAACGTTCGCGCCACCTAAAACGCGGTAATGACTCGTTGAAACGCGCTCGTTCCGTGGAAGCTTTGCTCAGTGAAAAATCGCCTTGGCAGGGCCAACGCATGGCCGCCAGTGTTACCCCCACCTGTGTGACCATTGAGGATAAAATTCAAAATGCCCGCGAGCGTTTGCATCAGGGCACCGATCACATGCCACCGAAACGTCTGACCTCCATCATAGATGACACCGAAAGGCCACCGCCGGATTTGGTTAAACAGACCCTGAAAATGTTTGAGGCCAATGCCAATCGGCGACCACGTAGCACCAATCGTTCCAATTCCAAGGGTGATGTGGCCAGCAAAGTGGAGACTTTCAAGAACATCATCAAAGATCAGAAGCCGGTGGTAAGCTACCCCAAGCCTTTAAGTCCCACCAAGAAACTTGGCGTTGGCGGCACTCCCAACTTGGTGAAGCCAACATTGAAATCCTCTTCGGAGCTACAGCAAACACCTTTGGGTCGCAAAACAATGGCTGCCGCCAATTCGCATGCCAGTGGCCTGGAGTCAAAGACAAACACCCTGTCAGAGCATACACCGGACATAATACCACGACAGAAATTGCATTCGGAAAGAGATCAACACAACAACAAAGAGAAATACTCCATGGGCATCAATAAAGAGAAGTTTATGAATTCTCTGATGGAGCCACCGCTCTCGACAGTGGTGGATTCCCCACTCAAGAGCAGTGCCAAAGACAGGTTTCTCGCCTCCATGGTGGATTCACCGGTTACAGCTCTTTCCAAAGAGTTGGAGAGAATGAAACTAAGCGATAACAGCAACTCACCGCAAGCAACAGCTGGTGGAAAAGGCGATAACTCGAAAAGCGATAACATGGCGCGTCGAGTGGAGGGGGACGGAAGTGAGGCTAGCGGTAGTGTAGGAGGTATTGGCATTAGTAGTGGTGGTGGTGGTGGTGATCGTGTCGGCGTCGACGACAACAGAAAGGTTGATGACGCATTCCACGACGGCGTCCACGGCGACGACGACGACAATCAATACAACCAAACAGGCGAGCAAGAAGAAGCAGCAGCAGCGAATACAAATGAATTCAGCACCAGCTCTCTTAAAAGCGAAAACGATAAGATTAAACAGCAACAAATCCACAATGAAACGGCACCACAATCGAACTCCAACAACGTCTCCGCCTTCGCCGCCGCTGGCCAAGTCGTGCCCTCTCAGGCAACGAACGAGGCAGCCGTTAAGAAGGCTCACAGTGCACACAGCAGTAGTGATTTAAGTGATGGTGAAGACGACGACGAATACGGCATTCCAACGACAAAACGTATAACGCGCGCCGCCCTGGACAATATAGCCAAAGCCGGAACCACACAACAATTCAAATTCTCAAGCAACGCATCATCAACGGCATCCCCAGCCCAGTCCCAGTCCGCCAACAACAACAACAGCAGCAGCACCACAACATCTGTAGCTGGTAAACAGATCGGTGTAATAAGGCCACTTCAGAATACCACAGCCACGGCAACAACAACAACAGCAGCAACAAACGCCACCTCCAACAACAGCAGCAGCAGCAACATGGAGGCATTAAAACATTCCTCCGTAACACCTTCACACTTGACCTCAAGGGAAATTGAGAAGAATCGCATAAATGATTTGAAAAAATCAACGGGAGTGACTTCATCGTCGCCATCCTCCAACGCCACATTGCCCTCGTCAGCTAGTCTAGATGTGATTAAATCCTCCTCCAGCCACAACACCACCACCGCAAACAGTGGCGGTACAGCCGCCTCTGGCAGTGGTTTCTCCGAAGTTGATACAGTTATCAGTGCTACAAATAGCCCCCTCTGGGCAATGCGCAAACGACGTCAAAATCCTCCCGCACCACCAGCCGAACAGACCTCGATGGTCTTCAATTTCTCCAATCGCAAGGAAGTACCCGATTATATTGAAAATGATGGAGTTATATTCAGGCGTAAACGTGAATTACCAAAGGTAAGTGGATAACAAAGAATTTGTTGTGCGCTGCGATGCTGATGCAGATGCAGATGACAGTTGACAACAACAAAACAAAGAAAACTAATTAGAATCTCGTGCGCCATAGACTAGATTGTGATGAGCAAGTATCTATTTTTGTTATTGATTTTTTGTTTTGTTTAACAATAAAACGTAGTTTTGAACGTTAGCGTTTACGGATCTGAGGAGAAGGAAGGAGGCTTGTGCGCTATTAATATATTATTTTTGTTGCAAGGGAATCTTAAACGTTTGACACAATGTTTTAATTAATGGAAATGTCAATTCAAATGAAGCGTTTTATATAAAAAACGCGCTAGACATACAAAATAGCCCTGGTCTGAAATCTGCTTCTAGAACCTAACCTATCTCAACATAACGTCATAAATATTTAGTAAACTTTCAGTTCGCGTGAGTTCTCCTTTAGAGTCATTGAAAGTATTCTTGATTAGAAATGTGTACGATATGAAGATATATAACATCTACCAAGATCTGCAGGACATGGGCGCAAAAAAAAACTATGTCTTGCTTCCCAAAGTCTTAGTCTTCTTAAAAGACTTTGACCGAGAGTTTTTTTTTTGTTAAATATACATTTTTAAGAGTCTCTCCCAACAAACGATTTTTTCTCAGTGCCTTTTTTGCATTCACGAAAGAAACTTCCTTAAATAAGATCCCTGCATATTCAGAAATGTGCCGAAATACCTATGGGTAAAATACCTGTTATCGGTATTAATAAAAAAATCAAATGATAACGATTTTTGGCTCGAAAATTATTTATTATGGGCTACCAATATTTGTTAGGCATTACTCATTCAGAAATATTTAATGAGAACGGCGTAATAACAAACAAAAGAAGAGTATTATCGTCCAAAGATAACTGTTTTTATTTGATCAAAGCAAATGAACCCTTTGATTCTGTTGTTGTGGCAAAAAGAGGTTATGAACTCTCTCTCTCTCTCTTTAATTATCTCCTTTCTCTTGCTCTCTCCATATGGTGAAGTAAAAAATAACCATATCCCATTACATGGGCAATTTTACTTGCATTTGTGGCAAATTTACAGGTGAGAGAAACTGAGAGTTATTGGCACATATTATTCCTGAGAGTTTTATTTTGCCAGACAATGAGACCCTTTGATTCATGTGTGTGTGTGTGTGTGTGCTCTCTACCTTTGTGAGTTGATATAAATAACCTTTATCAAAAATTGATATTCTCCATTTCAAAAAAGTGATAATTTTTCTAAATTATTTTATCAAAAACATATATATTTTTCCAAAACAAAACCTTTGAATTTGGCCCCAATTTGTTTTTAATACTGTTTTTCATTATTGAACAATACTTTGACGAGGGAGGAATGGAGTGGGGGTAAATATTAAATTAAACTCTTAAGCAGAGTATTGTGATAATGGCCGTTGTTTTTGTTGTTGTTTTCACTATTTATTATACAAGTATAAATAAATTATAAATATACATGGAAATGCAGAAGTGTAGATAAGCGATTTCCACATTAAACGCCATACTCGGTGCGGTGCTACTGTCGCAAAGGCCTCGTTTTCTCAACTCTCCAAATTGGAATCTGGATTTCTTTTATGGCAATTTTGCATAGAGAGAAAAATAATTTTCAATAATAGTGTCATCCCCGTTTATTTTTTGTTGTTGTTTGCCCTGTAACCACCACCAAGTACGAACCATAATTGATAACAACAATAAAAAAAGGTAAATAAATAAATAAAAAAAAATTATATGATAATTATTTGCAAACAGCTAGAAGACAATTACAATAAATCCTCGTAGCTCGCCGTTCTTTGTTTGAAGAAGTGCGACAAAAAAAAATTATAAACAAAAACAATTTATTAAGGGAGTCGGTAAATATGCGGAAAAGACCCATCAAATGATAAGATATTGAGTCCATATGGCAGGGCATAATTTGAAAGGAATAGTGGTTATAAGAGAAATATGGAAAACTCTTCCTGCGAAAGTTTCCTTATGACAGGGGTTATATTCGAAAATACCGAATCCTAAATTGAATATCTTTCGAGCAGTTAAACGACCCATTAAGAGCCTGAAATGGCAAATTTTAACGGATTTGATTGGAAAATGGTGCTTATAACTCCAAAAATTCCGAAAATTAGGAAATTCGGTTGTATGGGATCCATACCTAAACGTGGACCGATATATTTAATTTCCAATACCAAACTTCTTAGGAATTTTATTAATGACTATGCAAAATTTCAAAGCCCTACCTTTAATAGTGCGACCTCCATTGCAAGTACAACAGACGGGGATGAGGACTTGACAAAAACGACATTGAATTTCAAGCTAATCGTAACTTTTGAACGGATTGATGGAATTTTGAGGGAATTGTTAGAATTTTTTGCGGTTTTCCGAAGGATATTTCTAGGCGTTGCAAACAGGATGATAAACATAATATATCCTCGATTTTATGGTTTTTTGAGGGAATAACTCTAGAGAAAGAGAGAATTTTTGCATTTAGAGGTCATTCAAACGCATTAGGCGCACTTAAATCTTTTCCCAACCTTTCATACAACTATAGAAGATATTTTTATGCCTCTTAAAAATTCGTCGATACGGACACAACCTTTCAAAATAACTTCTATGGTTTGAGGGTCTGTAATGGAGTGAATGTCAATAACGTAACATAGCTAAAATCATCAAAATACCGAATATAGGGAGGTACTATTATATGAGAGCTATACCATAACGTGGATCTCCACATACAATTATCTGTTATAGGTTGTAGTATCCATTACGAACTTCAAATGCCACATTCCGGTGAAAAATGTCGCTAAAATCATCAAAATACCGAATATCGGGAGGTACTGATATATGGGGCCTATACGAAGACGTGGACCTGCACATACAATTTTCTGCCATAGGCTGTAGTATCCATTACGAACTTCAAATACCAAATTTGAAACAATTCCGGTAAAAAATGTCACTAAAATCATCAAAATACCGAATATCGGAAGGTGCCGTTATATGGGGGCTATATGGAGGCGTGGACCTGCACGGCCAATTTTCTGTCATAGGCTGTAGTATCCATTACGAACTTCAAATATCAAATTTGAAACATTTCCCGTGAATAATGTCGCTTAAATCACCAAAATATCGAAAATAGGGAGGAAACATTATATGGGGGCTATACGAAGGCGTAGACCTGCACGGAAAATTTTCTGTCGTAGGCTGTAGTATCCATTACGAACTTCAAATGCCAAATTTGAAACATTTCCGGTGAATAATGTCGCTAAAATCCTCAAAATACCATATATTGGGAGGTACTGTTATATGGGAGCTATACAAAGGCGTGGACTTACATAGCCCATTTTCAATACCAAAAGTGCTGTAGACATAACATACATTTCAGTAAAATTATATATATATATATATATATATATATATATATATATATATATATATATATATATATATATATATATAATATGCCCTCCATACTATGGTGGAGGGTATAAAAAAACCCTAAAGTAATTGCTTTGGGGTAACTTCAAAAATTTACTTCTACCCCCACTGTGCCATCTATACAAAGTAACCGATTCACTTTTTGTCGCCTTTTTTGTCTTCATAATGCAATTGAATAAATAATAATAATGAGGAAACAATGGACACAACAGCAGCAAGAACAACAAAAACGACAACTTCAAAAAGATTTCCAAACAAAGAACCAACTCCCCACAAACAAAGGGAGAGCGCTGGCTCCACCACCGCCAGCTCCACCACAAAAATAATACGAAACGAAATCCAAATCTTATATGGCAATGAAACAAAACGAGAGAAGAAAAGGCGATTACAAAAATATAAATAAAATCATTTCAACAAAAAAGTTTTTAAAATAACGAAAAATGTTAATACGGAAGTTGAGTTTTGTGACGCAACTCAAAATTTGATAAACAAATTTTCCAGAAAAAAATTCGACACACTGATACGCTTGATGAAGAAATGTGTCATTACATTAAATGACCGTACGAAAATGTGATAAAAAAATGTTTTACTGGGCCCCTTTTTAACAGGGCACTGATGTGGCGAAGAGGTCAGAAACCTCAGGGGATAGGAATGGACCTATGGAAAACTCTTTCAGTGTTGGTACATTTAATTCGGTTAAGGATAATAAATACCTCCGCATTTTAAAAGAGCTTGACACAAATTAGCCTGACCATTTTGAAATAACAGAACTCTTCCATTTTTTAAGAACTTCTAAACGATTTTGAAACACGTTCTTGGCTATGCCGTTACTTTTTTCTACTTTTAAGTGAGTGATTCAATTTTATGGTTCATCGTCACAGAATATTTGCCTTGGCATTTAGAAGTCATAAATGAAATGTGTGTTTTCTTGATAACAACAAACTATAAATATCATAAAAAAGGGGATTTCTACAACTTGATAAAGGGTTCGATAGGTTTCTAGTCCATTTTTGTCAATAAAAATGTCTGGGGCAATATTTTCGGAAACAGCAGTTTATATTATCTTACACAACTCGGGGGAATGGTCCGTTAATTATACACATACCAACCACGAAATTTATTTTTTGTTTTTTTTTGTCCATTCAAAAAACAAAAACAAAAAAAAAAGAAACTCACAAGTTTTGACTGAATTTTATTCATTTATTCAAATTTTAAGTGTGGAATTTGCAAATGAAAATAATATCCAACTCTCTTTTGTTGGCTGCATTTCTCTTTCACGAGAGAACATGAGATCTCTTAAAATTCCTTTTGTGAAGTTTGAACTGGGAGTTGTGCAAAAAATACATGTTCAATCACTGTTCTCTCCAATACATGGATCTTGGTGAACAGACGCAACGCACAGGGGAGCCAACTACACATGTAGCAGAGAAAGATCAAACCGAAATTGAAACAAAAACAATAACAACAACAGCAATAATATAAACAAGAATCAAAGAAAGAAAAGATACAACAGCCGAGAATGTATAAAAAGTCATAAAAAACCCCGAACATAAAGAATTTATGTCGTTGTTGTTGTTGTTGTATACAAAGTATCCAACAACAACAGCAACTAGTAAAACATATGCAACTAAAGCAAGACCACAACCACCATCACTTGGAGCAGCAACAGCAACTCGACTTCATTATGACTTCCACTTTTTTTCCACATTAACCAACAACAGGTTTTATTTTTGTTGTTGTTGTTGTTGACTGTCGAAGTCGTCGTCTCTTCAAGTTCTTTCTTAGAAAAAAAGAGGCCCAGCCTGACAGCCAGGAAGGTAGTCCGAAAGCGAACCGAACCTCACAGAACACAACACAATACACAAATCATATGGAATGGGGGAAACCATTTTTTTGTTGTTGATTTTATTAACATCGACCAAAGAATGACGGGTCATGCGTTTATGTGGAACTATGCACAGTGTCCGGAATAGCGTAAAAATAGTCTACTCTAAAGAACGGGGCATTGAAGTATAGAAGATGTACATAAGACCTTCTAAAAGTTTCTCCATGAAGAGAGAACGCATTCCAGAAGATTTCGAAAATTATTTTACGTTGTAACGTTATGATTGATGTCACGCCAAGTTCCAAACTAACGTTTTCTCACTCTTTCAACTGCTGTATACATGGGCTTACTCTCCCATAAATTCTCACACATATCTTCTAGCATAGATTTGCTCGTTTTGAATCGAGAGTGAAAGTTGCTCGTAGTTTACTCTTCACTCTTTGTATTCGTGTACAGGAAGCCACACATACATAGAAATGCAACAACTGTATGGCAAAAATTTGAAGAGTGCTCGGCATGAGTAGAATCTGCTGGTTTTTGAACGAATTTTGATCCCACTCTAAAATAAACAAAGCCTGTTCGCCCTTACTCGAGCGAAACCAAACAAATAGAGATTTTCTCGTTTCGTTTTCCTACTCCTGGGAGAACTCTCGCCCGACTTCGAGTACTCCACTTTCACTCTTTACTCGAATTCGAGCGAGTGGAGTAAGTATTCTCTTGTTTCTGTAAGCGAATGTGCCACCTTCAACAATTAGTATCAATTAGTAGCTCCAGAACCTGCAATAATCTACTAGTTTTGCATTTAAAGGAAAAATCGTTTATCGTAGAAACATTTTTACATTCTTGTGGTTTCTAGAACAGAGTAAATTCTATGGACATCTCATAAAGAGAGGACATAAACATTTTATAAGACCCCAACCAAAAAAAGTAGGCATATGTCCCACTTTCAGCACTATCGGTAAGGAGAGATCCTAAAGATATATATTTCCAAAAGTCTTTAAAATTCTCTAACTCAGAGATAAGAAGTGCAATATCAGAGAAATAGTGAGAGATGATGTCTTCTGTAAAGAGAAATAGTGTTTTGTGCAAAGATGTGTCTAAAGGAGATTCATTCCTAAGAGAATATTCATTAGTAGTGGTGAGAGACTCTCTCGCCCTGCCAAATCAATGGTAAATGAAAATCGAGAGAGAATACGTCTGCTTTGTTTATAATTTTTTGTTCGAGGCTGCCCATAGCTGTTCTAGAGATTATCTCCAAAAGAAAGTTTTGAAGACTTTATAAAAATATTTTATAGATGAGAATCTTTTAGAAAAAGATCCTTTTCAGGAGAATATTTTACTACTCAAAAGGTCTTTTGGGCTTTTGAGCAATATTTTTTAAAATGGATAATGTTTCATAAATCCTTCTATTAAAAGATCATTTTTTAAGTCCCCCCGCAGATGCACACTTTCCGGCTATTTTCTCACCTCCCCTGTTCAACAGGTCCCATCATAAAATCTGTTGATATTTTTTCAATTTTTTATTGAAGCCCCCAAAAACTAGTCCCGCAAAGCTTTAAATTTTTCTCTTGAAATGGAAAAGAAAAAATTACGACTTTTTTGGCCAACAAACATGGATAACAAAAAAAAACAAGTTTTCCTACATTGGCCTTTTTTATCCGCCATCTGACCGATTGTTAGTTTGTCTTTATTATCTGTCTGTGGCTGTAAAAATTCTCTTTCTCTCTCAGATCATAAACAAATTCTTTTATGTTTTTGTTGGCATAGCCTTTGGCTAAAATAAACCAAAAAAATATATATATAATTATGTTCCGAAACCGGCCATCTTTTAGGCAGCAAAAAAACTGGATTTTCTTTGTTGGCTTGTCGAGAAGGGGGAAATACCAACAACAATTTGGAGATTATGTTAAGCACAAGCAGTGGAAGAAGAAAAGGTGCAACCTAATCACAGAACAAGTTGGCCAAGTTTTCCATTCAAGTTGGCTGTTGGTTGTTTGGCAGCAGCTGTTGAAATATTTAAACATTTTGCTTTGGGCTGCAAACCCTAAGTCTTGGCTGGTGGTTTCCCTTGGCCCTTTTTTTTGAGGGAAACCTTTTTTTGTTCAGGCATTGATTTTTAATGGCGTCAACATATGATTCTGCTCAGTTCGATACTATTTTAGCTCAAGCTCCCTTGGCCAAATATCTTAATAGTTTTATAAATAACATTATTGTTGTTTGGTTTATTGGCCTGGTCAGAAGCGCAGTTGTTGCTGTTGTCGTTGTTTTTGTACTTAACAATCAGCTTAACTGGTGCAAAATGAGTGAAAAACGAAACCAGGCTACCAAATATCAACAGCCGCCTCAATGTTGCTGTTGCCTTTTGGGGCCCAACATCCACTTGGTGGCAGAGAACAAAGCCATGGGCCAGCCTAGTCTGCATTTGAACTTTGCTGCTTGGGCCATACATGGTCCGACGTGTAAATTGTTAATTCCATTCCCATGGCAACCAGCAACAAAAGCAACACCTTGTCTAAAAAGGAGCCAAGGTCTTTGGTTTGGGTGCGATTTTAAACAGCTGCCGGACATTAACATGTCCAGCCAGTCAGCCGGTTGGTTGGTAGGTTTGTTTGTTACCTGGTTAATGGTAGTGTCGACCGTCTGTTTCGTAGTTCTCCTTTTTGAAATCAAGCTACATTTCGAACAAAGACAAGTAGAAAGATAATATTTTGCACAGATGTTTGTGAAAAGCAGGTAAATTAATTTTGGAATCGATTACGCTTAATCATGCAAAGCTTTTGTTTTTCTAATAATAAATCAAATAATTTTTGATGAGAAAATGATTCAAGAATACAAAGCCCAGAATCGCTAATCCAAAGATGGTTGTAGACAAAGGAATTTCTGCAGAACAAAGGTTCTTTTATAGAAAGAACAGATTGCGAAAAATCCACAGTTGCGAGGGTAGTTTACAAAGCACAGACAATTTTCTGTCATAGGCTGTAGTACGAACTTCAAATACCAAATTTGAATCAATTCCGGTAAATAATGTCCCTTAAATCACCAAAATACCGAAAATTAGGAGGTGCCGTTATATGGGGGCTATACGAAGATGTGGACCTGCACGAACAATTTTCTGTCATAGGCTGTAGTATCCATTTCGAACGTCAAATACCAAATTTGAATTAATTCCGCTGAATAATGTGGCTAATATCATCAAAATACCGAATAAAGGGAGGTGCCGTCATATGGGGGCTATACCAAAACATGGACCCACATGGCCTATTTTCAATACCAAAAGTCTCGCAGACATAAGATACATTTGAGTAAAATTTTATCAACCTACTTCATTTCGTTCGGAAGCTAGAGTGATTTCCACAGACGGATAGACGGACGGACGGGCATCGCTAAATCGACATAGAATTTTATGCTGACCAAGAATATTTATACATTGTGGGGTCTAAAATGTATATTTCGGAATGAAAAACTTAATATACCCTCTATACTATGGTGGAGGGTATAAAAAATACCTGGAATCTCCTCGGTTGGTGATACTGTAGACTGAGAATTTTTTGGGTTTTTTTGATTTGGCCCAAGGGGGCCATATAGTCAAAGGCTATCATCCACAGATCCAAAATATTTCAAATGGTATTTGAAATAAAGTAGGGCTCATTTGGAAAGAAAAACATTCACTGGACTTATTTTTTACAAAACAATTAAAGGAAGTTATATTCTACAAGACGGACTTTTCTTTAAAAATTTATTGATGTAAGAAAGTTGAAATAGTTTTTTTTTATTCTTTTTTAATTTTTGTCGTATATTTTTTATTTGTAATAAATTGTTTATTCTTCAATACAACATAATTTCCGCATTATGGCTCTCTTTCTCTCTACCACTCTCTTTCTCTGTTTATGTCTCTTTGACCATTTTTGGTGAGAATAAAATTAAATTAAATGAATTTTTTCGACGTTGTAATTCAGTATTCTTGCCATATTTCAAACAATTTCCGCATAAAAAAACAGACAATTTCTGTTGGACATGAAATGGACTGGCAGTCGGCAAGGCAGGCCAGGCAGGCAGTAGCAACAGTGGCAGAAGCCTTTACTTTTAGTAGCCGTCGTGTGGCATGTCTCTGCGTTTATTTGAGCATTAAATGCGGTGTTACGTTGCTTTGTCGATATGGCAAACTGACTGACTGACGGACAAGTCAAGCCATGTTGTCGATTGGATATGAATTTTTTAAAACGAGTCAGTGGTCTGACTTGACTGACTGAACGACTCTTATTTATTGTGTAATTTTACAATTTATGGTGTGTTGCTGCGACAGACAGACTGCGTCTCTCCCTCTCCCTCTCTCTCTGTGTGTGTGCTTTTTTTGTAGTTAGATCGCAATGATTATGCGTTACCATTTGATTTTTTCTTCTGTGACACATTTGTATTTGTCTGTTTTGTTGTTGTTGTTAATTGAAAACTAAGTGGTTAATACATTTAATGAGAAATAATTGAAAATTCTATTGAAAGGCCTATAACCCTGTCACCGAGTGTTTGAGAAATGGGGAAATGTGATTTATTTATTTACCTTTTGTTGTTTAGAGGAAACATCCAATAAACTAACACCTGGTTTGTGTCTGACCTGTGACAGGGAAGCGGGAAATAAAATTTGAGTCCGGCACATGAGCTGGAATTCTCACACACCATTTAAAAAAAGATTTTTTAAATTGACTTCTATGAAAAAAAAAAATAAAAAATAAAAAAATTAGAAAACTTAGTGTTTTATAAAATAATTAGCAGACATCCCAAAGATTCCTTGGTGCTCCATCAACGAGACAAATTTTAAAATGGACTTTTATAAACAAATATATTTGTATTTTAAAAAAATAGGAAACATAGTTTTTTATAGATTAATTAATTAGCAGACATCCCAAAGAATTCTTGATGCTCTCTTGAGAGAATTTTATTTTGACATTCTCTCATCCTCGATTTTAATGATGACTCTTTGGATTGTTATCGATTGATTTCATCAAACAATTGTTGTTACTGCCAATAAGTGATTCATTATTGTTTACAATTCAAAATAAAAATTCGTCACAGTTTGAAAATGTTCATTGTTTTTGTTTTTCGTTTGGAAAACAAAACTCGTCAGAGTTTAAAGTTCGCATTGGATTTGGATGAATTATTTTTCAAAGAACATTTTGTTGAGTGCCCAGTTGTTAGGTGACGACGTGATCGACATGTAATTTATGATTCACTTTTTTTTCGCCATGTCTGTGACGACGCTATATTTGTCATACACCGAGGCTAACTAATAACAAACAATTGTCAGCATTGTTGTAAACAATAAAAAAAAAACAAACAGGGAAATTAAACGTGAATGCAATTATTCAATATTGCAATTTACAATCACTTGCCGCCGTTGTAATAGCTAATTTGTTTAATTTTTATTTTGAAATAGCAGATTGTATAATTTTGATGTGATGCAAATTACTTCAGAGCCTTTTTGGAGACAATAGATGGTGATCAAGAGCAGAGTATTTTATTTATGGAAGAAACAAGTAAAATAGTATCGGTTGGTTTTGCCGACAGCTGTATACCCCCAGCCTTAAGTTATGATTATTCAAACTGTTGACCCTTTATGGGGAAGGTTCCGAAGCACTTGGTTAAGATAAATATTTAGATATATCAAGTTGTAAAAAAACGTCGACTTGTTCGCAAGTTATGACAGATATATGCATTGGAAATTGTTCCCCATTGTGGGTGAGACCCGAAGGGGTTGGCAGATATATATCATCTTCGCAATAGATCTTGCGTTAGCAAAAATATTTGGATGTGTAAAATTTGAAGAGAGTTGGAAGCTTTTTTTCGCTTTCTTTGAGCGTTTGGTTTTTCAAAAATCTTGGACCCTATGTGGGGGAGGTACCAGAAGGAGTGGTCCGATCTGCACCGTCTTTATAAGAGATGTTGTGTTTATGGGAATATTGAGATGTGCCAAGTCTGAATGAAATTGGATATTAATTTCCGTGTTTTATGAGCTTCATGGATAATCAGAATTTTGACCTTTTGTGGGGGAGATACCAGAAGGAGTGGAACGATATTGCCCATCTCCGAACTGGATCTGAGTTTGACAATAATATTACAATGTACCAAGTTTGGATGAAATCGGATATTCCCTTCGAGAGTTATCGTGCGCACGAGCGAAACCGACAGACAGACGGACGGACATCGCTAGATCGACTCCAAATGTCCTGAAACGGATTTTGTCCAAAGAGTCTAATAACGTTATTTTGATGAGGCCGTATCAAATGATGTGTACCCTCTTTAGCCACATGGCTGAGGGTATAAAAATCAATTTGAGGGTCTTATTATATACCAAGCCTCTTGGAAAGTCTCCATGGGAAAAACCGTTCAAATTGCCTTCTAGAGAATGGAAACGTGCAAAATTTCCTCAATTTTGGATCATATAACCAACTTGAGACTAGAATAAAAGTCTTACCATTTTAAATCGCTACCGATGAGGCAATAGCTTCCATATGCATTATTTCATCTTATCGGATAGGTAAGTCTTCCAAAATCTATTATTTGACCCCAAAAACAATCAAATTTGGAACATTGTATCACATGCAGCCTAATTTCAATATGGGCTTGAATTCAAGGTCAAATTTATGACATTTGCCCTTTATTGTTTTACATATTTGTAGATACCTCTCCATGTTCGTTCGAAAAAAAATGCGGCCGTTAATACATTTTAATTATGCGTAACTGTCATTGTAAACAAAAAAAAAACAGAATTATTCTTTGTGTGTACACATGTGTGTACATTTGGAACAGAAAAATGAGGGCGATATTTAACAATTGAAAAAAAAAAAAAAAACAACGACCTTGTCATAAATATTTACATAACAACAAATAATGGAAATTCTAGGGTTTCATTTCAATGAGAGAGAACATCTAATTGGCTTTTCGAAAAAAATGATGGTGAAAATTTGATTTATTTTCAAGCTTAGCTGGCATGGAACTGTTTTTGGCGCCCAATTTGATTTCATTGGAAATATAAATTGTTTTTTGTAACTTATATTTCTATTTCAAATTGGTATTTTGTTCAAAAAAAAACATCTTAAAAATCTTCGACCTAAAGAAGGACCATGGTGGGGTTTCTATTCAGATTAGCTGCTTTCTTTTACAAAAAATCTTGAAATGACCTTTAGATCGTTTGGGAAATAAGGTAACCTGGGCGAAATTGTTTTTTTGTAATTTATTTTTCTACTTCAAATTGGTCTTTTGTTCAAAGAAACCCCTCTTGAAAATCTTCGACCCAAAGAAGGCTCATTGTGGGGTTTCTATTCAGATAACCTTCTTTCTTTTACAAAAATCTTGAAATTAACTTTAGATCGTTTGGGAAATAAGGTAACATGGGCGACTTCAGATCTAATCACACCAAAATCTACCCTATTTTCAATTATTCTTTCATCGTTTCAATTTACTTACCCTCTCTTGTAAAGTGAAATCCCAAAGACTAGGAAATAAAAAACACCAAATGTCCCTAGGAATAAAAACAGACAATTTACAGAAATTCCAATAAAAAGACATGGCAACAAATCGCATTTACCTTTTTTTTGCTTTGCTTTTGTTATTGCCTTTTTTGCCTCAAAAGGGTTAATGACTTTTTAACTTATCCAAATGGTTATGTTGTGGGCCAAAAGTAAGCTCTCTGTTTTGTTGTTTTTTCTTTATACCTACATAATTTAAATATAATTAGTTAAAGAAAAAACAACAACAGAGAAATGCTCCGAAAGCAGCCATTAGTAGCGAAATAAAAATCATTAATTGTTTTCAAATATTATATCGCTTAACTATTTTTTTTTTCATTTTTTCTGCCACCACTCCGGGACAGGTGAATGTTTTTGAAAGTAATACAAAATATTACAAATTGATGGCATGATTTGTCAGGGGCAATAAACAAAAAACAACAAAAATGTTAATACTTTTTCAAGAGAGAAGAAGACCTCATGTCCAAACCTTTGCCATCCTCAGTGTTGGCATCATCCATTGTGGGCAGCAGAAAACAAGTTCAACGGGAAGTCTACTTCTCACTTTTCTACTACATTTTCCCCTCACTTGCTCCATTCATCTTATCTACATATGCTGCCTCTCTCCCCCCACACCTGCCGTCTAATTTGTGTGTGTGTTGCTTATGACAGCATTACGCACACAATACCAATTTCCAACTTCCCAAATCAAGTGATGCAACTCAAAGTCGAATAATAAAATATGTCGACGGACCAGTCACAGTATGCACAAGCGCAAGCGTGCGCTGCCAACTAAATCTTGCTGCTGCTGGCTGGCTGGCATCTTACAATGATGCTGCTCTACGCATCGTCACAATATTCAGGTTAGAAAAAGCGATCAAACGAGACGAGACGAGTCGAGAAAGAAAAGCAAAACATAAAACGATAACAACACATTCACATGAAAGTCAAAATGCTGTCAATTTTTTAATACGCATTTCTGCCGCTGTCAAATGATTCAATATCAACATTTTTTTCTCGTTGCCTGCCTGCCTGGTAAGGAAATAGAAATTGAAAAGGAAAATCATTTCTAGAAATACTGGAAAATTAGCTAATAATAATCCATGAGAAAGGAAAAAAACTAGTCTTGACAATTTAATAATAATGACAAAACAAAACGGAAATGGAAATGTAAAAAATGTAGAATTTGGAGTTGGGCGCCATTCAGGAAAACTTTTTTCTGACAAATTTTAGGAAAATGGAAAAGCATCTACAGAAAATAATATAACACCAAATACAAGCCCATAATAAATGATTGAAAAAAGAATCAAAAAAATCTCTTAAGAATGCAAGTGGCGCCCAATGTTTTCTAGGAACCATATGAGAGAAATAGAAAAGCTCCTACAGAAAATAATAGAAAACCAAATAGAATCCCATAACAAATGATTGATAAAAGTGTTGCCATAATCTCTTAAGAATGCAAGTAGCGCCCAACGTTTTAAAGGAACCATATGAACGTACAAACGTGCCTGCTGATGGATTATTTAACATATTTACAATTATTTAACATTGATAGTATTGATGATAGCTAGCATTGTATAGTTTGCGAAGCGTAATTACACCATACACAAAGTGGCGCCTAATAATAAATGATTCGTTTTAGACATTTCGATTTTTTTTTGTTTTTGTTTGTAATTTATCTCGGATATCTTTCGCTGTAACGATTCTTGGATTGGTTAGTCAAGTGGCGTCCAACGAATTTTAACATCAGTTTTAAACAAAATGTTTAATATTACGTAAAACATATCTTTCATACCTTCTTGCTATTTTCGATAATGGCGCCCAACGTATTTTTTATAAAAAATATAGGAAAAATAATTTTATAAGAATTAACTAACAAAAAATACAAACAGTTTGATAACTCAAACTCAAACGGACACGATTCAGATCATGGTATAATAATCGTGTATTTAAATTAAATTTATTTTAGATTTTGCTAAAGTGGCGCTCAATGTTTTATTTATTTATTTATTTATTTTTTTTTTTTTTTTGAAAGATAGATGAATATTTCGGAAATTGATTGTCATCAGGTCCTTTGATATTAGAAACAAGTGTTTAAGTGGCGCCCAACCAAAAGGATACTTCCTTTTTAGAATTTACACAAAATTTGTGTTGGTATTGGATTTTTGGGTTTATATCTCGGTATAAAACCAAATATCACTCCAAAAATTTGTATAGGCACCCAACGTGGAAGGCGCCAAACGTGGTTGCTTCACATATTAAATTAAAATTGGTTCCTTTAAATATTGTCTTGTAGGATCTATAATTGAAATAAATTAGCGCCCAAAGTGTTTGTAGATATTTTTGTTTTTTAAGGAATTAAAACGTAATTTAAACAAATCTTCTAACAGTGAGGAGTCTTATATACTGTTTTTTTTTAAAGGTTCGTCTCATTAAAATACTTATGTAACTTCGATCCACCTCAAAGAATTTGTAATGCCCACCACAACTAGGAACTGCAAGAGTAATAGGAAAAAAATAGCAGTTAAATAATGTTTGGCATTGCGAACGTGATGGGCCATTGCTTTGGCTGAGTGCCGGTCTGCCTGCCTGCCTGGCGCTGAGTTTTATAGAAAATTGTAAATAAAACTTTGCTTCATGTGCCAGTTGGTTCGGTTTATTTCTTTTTCTAAATGGACGATGAACATTGAAAATGCATCAGTAAAACGTGGACAGCAGAACACCATCAGCAAAGAAAAAAAATAAACATATAAATGTGTAACTCAAAGCATTCTGCAAAAAAAAGAAGAAGTGAACTGTAAACAGAGTTCCATGAGCTTTAGTATTGGTGTGGGAGAAAAAAAAAACAACACGTTTTACCACGTTGAAAGTAATGTCGGCCAAAAATACGTTAAATTCTACAATATCACAGTACGTGTTGGGGGGTGTAATGAGGAATGGAGGAATGAAAACCACAAGAGAAGTTCTGCGGAAGTTCTGTGTTTAAATATTTATCAGAAGTCTGAGAGCCTGAAAGAGTTATTTTTTTAACTTGGAATTTGATTAAATTAATAAAATATTTATTATTTATTTATTAAATAAATATTCTCCCCCTTTGTTTGCTGGCAAGTTTTGGAATTTTTGAAATATTTTTTTTTGTTTTTTTGGTTGATTTTTTATTGCCTTCAGAGGCGACTGTTGGCAATTTTGTAAAACAAATCAATCGGAGCGTATCATATTTATTTTGTTTATTTGGTTTATATTTTATACAAAGGAGAGACACGACCATCATAACATTTTATGGTTTGTTGTTTTTGTTGTTGTTATTTTTTGTATGGGGTTTTGAGCCAAAAATACCAGCGGCTCTTCATTTTAATGTGTTACAATTTAGTTTGCCAAGCAAGCAAATGCTTGGCAATAGTTTTTTTTCAGAGGGGGTGGTTTACCGAATCTATGGGTAATTACAGTAGTTAGTTAGGTATGTACATATGTAGCAAACACATGACATCTCTATACCCACAATTGACCTCAAAAAGTTGGTCGATTGTTGTTGTCGTTGAGAGCAGAGACGCCAAACGCTAAGATGACTTTATGATTATTTTTGTCGCAAAAAAATTTATTTATTAAACAATTATTATTAAAAATATTATTATTTAATAACCTTGGTCACACTGTACCATTTGTCATTCAATCGAATGTAAATATTTTTTCGGAATGCAAAGGGTATTTATGCCCTCAGCCATATGGATAGAGAGGGTATATATCATTTGATACGGCCAAAACGTGCCTCATCGAATTTTAGACCCTAGGTCTCTTTGGACCAAATCAGTTTCAGGACATTTGGAGTGGATCAAGCGATGTCCTTCCGTTCGTCCGTCTGCCTGGTTGGTTGGCTGGCTGGTGCGCACGATAACTCTCGAAGAGAGTATCCGATTTGAATCAAACTTGGTACAGCGTAATATTATTGTCAAACTTAGATCAAGTTAGGACATGGGCGATATAGGTCCACTCCTTCTAATACCTCCCCCACAAAATGTCAACATTTTCAAAGAAAATAATTTACTGCACAGAAAGAAAAAGGATAGTCCGATTTAGCTCCAACTTTGCTAATCCTAATATTTGCATCAGTGCTAGGTCAGGAGCGAAAATGGACAATATCGGTCCACTACATCATGTACCTCCCCCACAAAGGGTCAAAATTTTGAATAATTATAACTCTCATAAAATGGGATGTATGTGTCCGATAGTCTTCAAATTATGCACATCATAATATTTTGATTTACCCGAGGTCTGGTGTGAAAATGGAATATATCGGTCCACTCCTTCTGGTACCTCCCCCACAAAAGGTCAAACTCTTAAGTATCCATGAAGCTCATAAAACGCGAAATTAATATCCGATTCCATTCAGACTTGGCAAATCTCAAAATTTCTATCAGCACAAGATCTGTCATAAAGATGGTAGAGATCGGACCATTTCTACTGGTTTTTATTAGCATTTGGTTCTAAATATTGCTGAATCTTTTCCAAACATTTGGTTTAAATTAAAATATTTCTTCAAATGGCGCCCAACGTTACAAAAACCCTTGAACTAACTATTTTGTTTAATTTTTCACACTTCCGATCAATATATCAGGGCATTAGTCCAATGATTTACGTTTCAAGTACCAAAGATAAAATTGAACCACTTAAAGCATAGGGAGTGGTTTCTGGACGACCTTGCTCTCTGTCATATTCTACATGGACAAGGTCGACTTCCAAGAATTCCAATTGAAATTGCGTTTCAAGCAGCACCCATACTTGTACAACAACCTCCCTGCAAAATTATAAAACCTTACCTTCTTGGAAAGTAATCAAGTTCTCGCTGGGTGCAGCAAATAGTCCATTTTATGACTACCATGATCACGATCTTTTATCACATCAAACTCTGGACCAATAAAAAAGCAAGTCCAAGTATGTTGGAAATTACCAAGAACACTTGTCGTGTACAACTTTTCAAAGCCATAACAATGAAAAAAAAACTTAGTTAATAGCTACTAGATTTTTTTCTAATTATTTTCAAAGAATGTAGAATAATATATTCAAGTTTTACTGCTTAAAGAATGTTTTTGTTTTTTTTTTTGTTTTCCTTAAGCCATTGAAGATCATTAAACTTGTCAAACGAACTTGGGGCTTGGCAACAAGTGCATGGCACAAAAAAAGACTAATAAATCAATTAACCCTCTAACATGGACTATGGACTTTGGGGGGTATTTTACACTACATTTAAACCTCACAGCAGCAATTTTTTGGAACCGACTGGAGTTATGATTATCGTCAGCCTTATATCTAGTTTAGTAAAGGAAAAGTGTGAAATCAATAACCAAAAATAGGCAAAGATATTTCCATAATTTCCTTAAACCTCAAGTGGCGCCCAACGTTGTAGAGAGTTAATCAATTTATTACTAATAGATCGTTAAGCTTGTTGACAATTAGGTCTTATTAGTTTCAAACCAATGACAGTTGGGTTTTTGCAGTTTGGAAACAACGCTGGAGAGAGTATTTGAACTAAGTCAGTCAGAATCGTTCTTTGAGGTGGTACTAAAATCGAGTGATGTTATTACCAAACGAACAGTGAAAAAAATTAAAATGAATAAATGTATGAGTTGTTCAACTACTACTGATTAACAAACTAGTTCAGTGAGAGGGGTAAATTAAGGGAGCAAACCTCCTTTTTCTCCGATGAGATAATTAATTTCATTTAGCAGGGTTTTCAAAGTATGCATTACAATTGTAAATAGATCTTCGAAAAACTTGCTCGAATTTGAACAAATGCTGAAATTTACTTGATTTCGATCGGGAACGCTCTTGGGAGCAGAAAAACGTCGAGCAAACTCAATTATGTGATGGCGTTCGAATAGGAGTGAAAATTCGTTCCGAGCACTCTTTTTGTGCCACACCTCTTCCCGTACAAAAAAAAAACTCCCACCCTTCGAGCAAGTTTTGAGTAAAAACTAGCAAATCTCTCAATTGCTGCATTTAATTTCAGTAATCATCGTTTCATCTTCCTAAAAGTGAAAAATAAAGTGGCGCCCAATGTGGCATATGTATGAACAAACTATTAATTACTCACGAGCTAACTTACCTCAATTACTTTTGATGTTCCTTACAACCAGGATGATAGATTGGTGTCCAGTAAATAAATTTGGTTGGTGGTACAGATTTAAATTTACTCAGAACAACGAAGCCGTAACATTAGTTTTAGAAAAAAGGCTTAATATGTGTCCAAGGTCTGAAAAAGAGAGTCTGTCACATGTTTTTCGCAAGCCATGTACGAAAGTGGCGCCCAACGTATTTTGTTGATAAAATAAACCTAGAGGAAAAAAAGACCTCCCTGGGGGTTTGAAAACTTTAAGTACAACATGGAAAACCCCTAGACTCGTGTTGTGTAGAAATTCGAGGAGATTGTAGCAATTTAATAAAATAATTAGCCCTGAAGTAAAGTCAAACTGACAAATAACCTCAATTTTTTCTCAGCGGAAATTGCTTGTGAAATGCCTTTTTTAGCAGCGAAAAATCCCTCACATCTATTTCTCACAGTTTCTTACATGACCTTCCAAATTTGTCAAGATTCTACCGAATATAGGTAGCTCTAGATCTGGAAACACTAGCATTTCGTAAGGTTTGCCCAAAATCTGTCTAATTATTCAAGAAGTACATCGAGTATTGGGAATGTGTAATGCATCCGTCCATAAATTTTGTGGGCCTTATACAACCCCCTGGCTGAAATGCAGTTAATAACCAAGCCTGAGTTTAAATTAGTTTTTCATATTCATGGCTGTATCTATGTTGTGCTGTTATTGTATTTTACATGAAACCACTTTTTGCAGAATAATTTATACAGAACTTTAAATTAGATTTATTTTTTTTGTTAAGACAACAGCAACAATGCAAGGCCAAGTCTCAAGACAGTTCGAATGTTGAGGTTAAAGTTTGGCTTAGTTGTTGTTGTTTTTTCACATATGTGTTGCAGAAAAAAAAACAAAAACAAACTTGGATTGCTTGACTCAATCTGTTGGAATACTTGAATTATTTTGAGTTTTTTGCCCCAACTGCTGATGACAGACAGGCAGGCAGGCAGTCAGTCAGGTCCCAAGTTTGCCATTAAATTAATATAATCTGTCTTATGGAAGGCCTTCTTCTTCTTCGTCTTTTTCGGTTTTTTATGTGGCATGACATCTTCTTTTTGTGGGTTTGTGGGTAAATGTATCTTCTCCCCACCCTCCTCCTTCTCCCCGGTGTGGCCGTAATTAACCCTAACAACAATTGTCTGTGAGGCATACGTTTGCAACAACAACAACGATATTATAATAACAATAATAAAGATCATCACAAATCTACTACAACAATAATAAATTTTTGCAAATACGAAAATACACACACAATAAAAGTGAATACTTGAATAAATACGAATATACGAAAGATCATCTGTCTGCCTGCCTCTGACTGTCATTTGAAATATACAATGGGAAAATGGAGCGCAACTGAATCATCCAAAAAACAATAATAAAAAAATAACAACAAAAATAAATATGAATAAGAAACTGTTTTGTGTTTACAATTGGGTTGAGACTTAAAATGATTTCAATCAAAACCCATCATTGCTCCTGATGAGTCTGAAAATTCAAGGATCCCTTTGGAATATTTAAATATATTCGAGTAAAGAAATAATCCAGAGTGGAAAAATTCTCTAAATTTTTTGTTTGGTTTTGTTAAGGCAACAAGAATATGTTTATGATTTTTATTTATTAATGAAATTTTTGGGGATCCAAGTAAGAAATACCCTCCACCATTTGGAACGAATTTGGTAATTTTCAAAAAAATAAAATCCGTTAAAAATTCTGCACAGACAATTTTCTGCCTGAGGCTGCAGTATCCTTTACGAACTTCAAATATCAAATTTGAAACAATTCCGGTGAATAAAGTCGATGAAATCATCAAAATACCGAATATCGGGAGGTACCGTTATATGGGGGCTATACGAAGACGTGGGCCTACATGGCCCATTTTCAATACCAAAAGTCCATAATATACATTTGAGTAAAATTTTATCAATCTACTTAATTTCGTTCGGAAGCTAGTGTGATTTCCACAGACGCATAGACGGACAGATGGACGGATATTTCTAAATCGGCATCGAATTTTATGCCGATCAAGAATATGTATACTTTGTGGGTTCTAAAATTTATATTTCGAAGTTTTACAAACGGAATGACAAACTTAATATACCCTCCATACTATGGTGGAGGGTATAAAAAGAACGCCAGGGAGATACTATCACACAGCCTTCAGTATGCGGCGCTCTTCATAAAAATCTCCCAAATGTTGTTTTAATAACCAAACAATTCCTAAATCACCCAATCAATATTTAAAATAGCCAAACCACTTCGAAATTATAAACATTTTCAAATAAGGCAAAATATATTCAAATCATTTTATTTTTTAAATCCTTTATCTACTAATAAAAATTTCATATATCCTCTTATGGTAACATAAGAACATTTTTTATAAACATGTTTTTTAATAATAAATTTCACTTATTTTTTATTTTTATTCCAGCCAAACGAATCCGGTTTTGTATTATTGGGCGATCTCTCAGTGGAAACATCAACCGATTTGGACTACGATGATTTCTCCATGTGTCCACCCTCGCCATGTGATGTTGAGTTTGTTAATGCTAATATTGTGATTGATGGTAAATCAAGTATTCGACAGAAACCCAAAGATGCAACGGTGAGTAAAATAAGAAAATATTATGAAAATATGGTATTGAAATTAAAAAAAAAAAACATCTTCAAAGTCTAAAGAACCTTCAGAAAATGCTCATTGGAAAATCGGAGAGATACTTTTAGGTGGCTGAATAATTTGGCCTGTAACCCCCAATGTGTGACCAGTTTCACTAATCATAGCTTCATTTTCGTATGTATGGACAAAACATTAACTCCCACATTTCACGATTGAATTTAAATACTTTTGATGTTAATGGATTTGGATAATGGATAATGGATTTATGTCCAACAAATAAAATTTGGTGATGTTACAGAATTTAGTTTATCTGTAGTATTATCCAAGTGGCGCCCAATGAAGTCATAATAACGGATTTGGGCAAAATGCTCAATATGTGCCCAATTATTAGAAAACAGCATTTCTTACATGTCTCCTTGGGTATTATTTTTTTTTCATAACATATATGACAGTGGCGCCCAACGTATATTCTTTATAAAAGAAACTGGGAGAAACAAATACCTTCAAGGGGAGGTTTCAAACTTTGCGTAAAGCCACGTTTATGCTACAACTTTTTGTATGGTTTATTCCACTTTGAGAGGATCTATTTGAAGTATAATGGATATGACAATTTTAATCAAAATCTCAATTATATGTAAACTTACTGTACTATAGTATAATTATGGTATTGAAATAAGAACCAGCTTCTAATATAATAAACAATAAAAGGAGAATTAACCTTAGCTGAGATGGAGTATCTTTTCTCTCATTTTGTGTGGTCAATTTGCGTCTCAAACTAATTTTGCACATTTGTTTGGTGCAATTGTATAATTTATTTTCCTATTTAAAAATCAAAAAAACAATAACCCAGTTATTTCCTATCAAACCATATGACAAAATTTTAAACGGGGCAAAAGATAAGATTCAATATACTTTTCACATGTTAACGCTTAAATTCTATTGCGATTATTATTTTCAATTAATTCGCAAGTGTTTTTTATTTTTGTTTTTTGATAGGCCAGAGATAAGTGTCATTGAAATTCTAACATTTCAACCCGCCCTCAAAATTTAATACCCCAACCAACCAACCAACCAGTTAGCCAGCCCACCAACGCATGCTGACTGGCGGCTGACATTAAATTCTATTCTATTGACAGACTTTCAAAACAAACATTACCAAATATGTTTTTTCCATATTCTGAATTCGCATTCATTCATTCATTCAAACTTACTTTCGTTAAAGTTCTTTTTTGTATTTTTTTTGTTTTGTTTTGAGCTCGTGACTGACATTTGTGCTTTGTTGGAATGGCAAAACGATATTCATCAAGAAGAAAATCCCATAATAACCTTATAAAGAGTTTTTAATACTTGACAACTAATACCATGTTCCCACTGGGCCTTTTTAAAAGAGGCGCGTTAAAACCTTTGTTGATTGCAATGACTGGAGAATAAAGAAAACTGCGTTTTCTACACGTTTCTATTCGTTCTCTAATTTCGGTAATAAACGAAATTTGTCGAAAAGCTAACGATGAGATCACAGTAGTCGCAAAGACCTACCGGTAGATGCCAATATTGTCAACCTTAACTTCTTTTATTTCCACATTTTCCAAAAATTCGCACATATCTCATATACAGGGTGAGTTGAAAAAACTGCAACCAACTTCAGACTGCTGTCATTTCCAAGCCACTCGTCTGACAGCTGTTAAAATTTTTCCAGTGACAGCTCGTTATATTGTTTACAAGCGCACAAGAGCATTTTGGTGAGAATTTTCCAGAAAAAAAGTTTTTCGTGATGGAATTCAAGTGTGATAGTGTGATTTCTTTACATTTGGCTGGAAAACCTCAAGTGGCTATCGTTAGAGCACTCCAGCATTTAAATGTGAATTAATCTCTTATTCCCGGCGTCAAGGAAGTGGACGGAAGAAAACAGCAACTTTAGACGAATGGTTCGAAAAGTGAAGAAGCGACTTGCTCGAAAACCGCGTCGCAGTGGCCAAAAATTTCTCGTGAGCTGAACATATCTTAATATTCCATTTGGCAAATATTGGAAAATATGCTCGGGGTAAAGCCATTGAAATTCCAAAAAGTGCAAGAACTTACACCGCAATGGAAAGAAAATAGAGTCAAAATAGCTAAAGATTTGCTTTGCTTGGCCGAAAGTTGTTAACTGCCGAATTTGGTTTTCTCCGAGCAGAGAAAACATTCATTGTCCAGCAGTTTGGAAACAAGCAAAACGATCGTGTTTACTTGCCAAACAGGTCAGCTGAAAATGTGAACCTTCGGTTGGCCACCAGAACTCAAGCACTGGTCATGGTGATTGTGCGGGCCGCCATAACATCCGATGGTCGCTCTCCGCTCGTATTAATCGACCGTGGCATCAGAATAAATGCCGAATATTATCGCGAAGATATTCTGGAGGGTGGATTAAAGCCTTGGGCACGCAAACATTTTGGTCGCAGACCTTGGACATTCCAACATTACTCAGCCCGCTCCAACCCAGAATGGTTACAAAATGAGGTTCCTCGCTTCATTTCCAGCGCACAATGGCCACCAAAATCTGCGGATACCAATCCGTTGGAATATTGTGTCTGGAGGATTTCGGAATGAAAGGTTTGCACTAAAAAAATACCAAAGTGTCGATCACCTCAAGCAAGCGCTTCGCCAAGAATGGCCCAAAATAACGCAGAGTAACATTCGGGCAGCGGTTACGGTTTCATTGGCCGTTTGAAGGCCATAATTCGTGCTAAAGTTGACCAATTCGAACAAATCTAAACTTATTCTAAAATTTGTTGCTATTTCCGACAATTGTTGCTTTCATTCAATAAAATTTAAAAAAAAATGTTAAAATTATGGCGTTTGACATTGTTGCAGTTTTTTTATCTCACCCTGTGAAGTATATGAAGTAGTCGATATAGTCCAAATCTGGCACGTTGTAATATTTTTATCAGTCTTAGGTCAGATAGGAATTGGTCAATATTGGTCAACTACTTCGGAACCTCCGCCATAGAGGGTCAACAGTTTGAATAATCACAACTCAAGGCTGGGGGTGTACATCTGTCGGAAAAATCGACTGATAATACTTTACTTGTTTTTAAAGAGATTATTGAAATGTTTCTCAAGCAGTGGTCACCATAAAAGCCGGTCACCTTACACATAGCATGCCATTTTTTTTAATGTTCGCTATAAACTCCTAACCCAATTTTAACACACACACACATACACTTTGTGACAATTGTCAAAATGTTGTGGTAACATCTGTCTGTCCGACAGACAGATACCACACAATGGGGTGATTACACCTTTAGTGCGTGAACTGGGTTCATTATCATTTAACACATGCCCGCCCGGCTCTTGGCCTGTCCCATTGTTTTGAAAATAACAAAAAAAAAACTGAAATTTGCATAAACTAACCTACCTCTTCTCACCTATTTCCACAAAAGGGAATGATGTGTTTCATTTTTTTTAAATATTACACAACATATAAAAAATAAAACTAGGTGCAAAAAAAATAAATAAACAAAACAAATATGTAAGGCATTGTTTTAAAATTCCAACAAGGTTTTCTCTACAAACACGTATCAATGGAAATTAGGTTGAGCAGCTTAGCGTGCCATGCTCTCATGTTATCCAAGTATCGATTGAGAATTTGTAAAGATTTTTAAATACGGGTTATTTTAAACATTTAATAACTGAATTGGGATTGGAGTCTGCAAGGAACCCCAAAGGATTTTTTTTTATAAAAATTGCATTTTTTTACAAATTATTAATATTTCTTCATTTCTTTCTTTACAGTTCCGTGTACAATTTAATGATACTCTCACATCAACATTTGAATATCCCTCGGAAGCCTCCCTGATTGTGGATGATTCATTTTCTTCGGTATCTGGAGAAACGGAATTAAACCAAACATTTCAGAATTTAGTTTTAGAGAATTCCATACCCTTGCATCATGTTGCCGATGAGATTATTCAACTGCCAACAACAAACGAAAGTACGAATTCACCTGCCAATACAACAGCCACCAAAAATATTTTAGGCAATTTACCACTAGGTGAGTTTTGAAAGTTTCCATTCTGGGTCTTAAGTTTTTGTGTGTTTTTTTTATTTTTGCATTGGTGGTGTTGTGCTGTTGCCATAATTCTTCAGCATTATTGTTTTTTATTTTATTTTTCATACTCTTTGGTTTTGGTTGTCTTATCTGTTTTTCTTTCGTTTTTTGTTTTGTATTTTTGGTATAAGGTTTTTTTTTGGGTTTACTTTTACTTCCACTACAACCTTCTAATGGCCATTTGTTTCCTAATACACACACACATAATAACTTTATTGTTTTCTTACTACACCAACAAGAACAACAACATGTAGTTTAAAACTTTCTATTTTCTAACCCAACCAACCAACAAGTCCAAGGGCCTTTTAAACGATTTAATACCCCACTAATCATTTGCTTTTTTTTTAAGTACTAACCCACAAAAGGAATACCTTGATGGTAATCTTTCCTTAATCCATAAGATTTTTTGTGCAAACAACAACAACAATAATAATAGATTTTATAAAAACAAAAAACATCCGTAACATACACTCTACTATACTTCCCACAAACAAAATATGTATTCTTTTGTGTTTTATAGCTGTTGTCGAACCAACATTGCCCATCAATTCTTGTCGTGACAATACTAGCCCCAGTTCTACTTTTTGTTGTCAAAATTTTCCAACCTGCCCAACAAAAACGCTTGCAGGCGTTAACACGTTAAAAGACATTTTCAAAATATGTTCCTCAACATTGCGTAAATTTTCCAAGAAATTGAACATAAGGTTCGTTTAATATTTCCCCCCTCACTGAAAATATAAATTGAAAATTTTCAGAATTTCCAAATAACAATCCTCCTCTTTGAGTTTTCTTTTTTGTTTTGAAATATTAAATCGCTACTTACATCATTTTTTGCCATTTTCACAATCATGATCATTGTATCAGATAAAGCATTTGAAATAGGGACTCGCAGATTAGGTTTCGTTGAAGAAAATCAAAATTGGAAAGGCTCAATTCTATTAAACGGACAATAATATGGATTTCTAAACTCAAAAATTTCTAGAATTTAAAGTTTGATTTTATAAATGTTAATAAAAAACATGTATCACAAATTCTAGTAAGAAATTTAAAATAAGGTCACTCATTGTGTTCTTAAAGATATGAAGATTTTTATAACTCCATCGAAAATTGGATTTAATTAAATATTCAAATTGCAAACTTCTTGTATTGTGGACTCCTGAGGAGTCGATTTTTTCTACTTTTGCATATTGATAACCACTTGTTAGACCTTTTCTAAACTTCAGCGATAAACTATCAACACCATTATGACCCTTCGCTCTCCATGATTTTTTTCTTCTCATTCTGGTTTTTTATCTCAACTTTCCGTCAATTCACAGCAAAATCATATTACATTTCACACGACATGCTCTAAAACCCAAGCAGCACATAAACCAGAGCAACAAATTATCTTTCCCGGTGTTCAAAAAGTTGTAAATTGAGATCCCGCTCCCACCCCCAAAAAGATCATATCCACAAGCAACTGTTGAAATTTGACAAAAGAAAAAACCAAAACAAATCCGAATTTTTACAGATTGCCCAGATTTAGAGAAGGCTACAGCATTAACCATGACGTTGGAGGAACAACCAACACAAGACAATCGAGAGCAAGAACAGCAGCTCCAGGACCAGTGCAACAACAACAATCTGAACAACAGCAGCAGCAACAACAACAACCACATGGAAGAATTGCCACAGCCATTAGAAATGCGAAAATCACGAAAAGATTTAAAATTACCGCTGCTGGAACAACAACACCAAGTGGTGATGAGCCAAAAACCTCCATTGCCAGTGAAAAGCAGCCGGATGAAGACATGGAAACCACCTCCGTCATATTTAAAAGCAAATATAGGCCGCGACAAAACTTTGGTGGAACCAGCTCCAGCACCACCGCCAACAGTTACACCCTTAACCCCACAGCCAGCAATGTCTACACAACAAGACCCCCCCAACATAGTGGCACAGCATCAAGTGATGATCACCCAAACTCAAGATAAACATGATTCAAATGGCAACAGCTTGGAAGATAAACAAATCACAGAAGAAAAACCAAAGGAGAGACCCCGAAAAATGCCACAAATCCTTAGTCATCCTAAGTATGCGTGCTTTTTGCAACCCAATACCGCTGATGCAGAAAGGCCAATGATACAACGTTCCCGGTCCAATGAGTTTCGTCGAAACTTTAATGCCAACCCTGTAACTTTACCAGTTTTTCGTTCCAATTCTTTGAGAAACATAGAGAAGCCATTACCAATGAATTCGGAAAGCAAGAACACAATTACCACTTCAATTTATTTCGATACCAATGTAAATTCATCTAATAACTCGAATCAGACGACTCGTAATGCTAACAATAATGCCACAACTGCAATGATTCTTCCCCCTGATGGCCAAGTAGATGATTTGAAGTCGACCGCCCCTATAAATTTAACCATACATAGGCTGGACAATACCAAAGATATGATTATGGACGAAGACGACGAGTTTTCAGCTTTGAATGAAGGAGAAACATCCCTACAAGCGTCTACTCTATCACTTCCAAGTGCCCATGACCTTAGTGGATTCCAAGAAACCATATCCTGTCCCAACATAACTCAAAGCGATTCTTGCGAACTTTTATTGAACTCAAATTCAATTGTCGACCGTTCTGTTTCTTTACAAAATATCAATTTCTCAAAAAGTGAAGAATCTTTTGTTTCCTCATCCCCAATGGACCAAGACCAGGAGCCATTCCCTATTAAGATAGTAAATCAGAACTATTTTTCATTGCCTAATTTAATACAAACCCCAAAATATATACCCCACAAAGAAGCCAAGGAAGAAACTATGCAAAACCTAATGGAAGAGCCTCTAACTTCTAAGTCAATGGAGAATTTGGGCTTTATTGGCGAAACAATACCTAAAATGTCCTCCAAGTCCTTAGAATATTTAAATTTTCCTTCTGGGCCAACAAGTCGGGATGGCCAAACAGATAGTCCATCCCAACGCCCTCATATCAGGGAATTAATACAAATGTCTGGTGATTCTGTGGACGATGTATATGAAGATGCTCTATGTCTGTCGTTGGACTCTTCTATAAGTAGTGAGAAGACCTCCAAGGAGTGTAGTGAATTCACCAATGATTATTCTATGTCGAGTGCAAATTCCAATGAATATAGCTATGATCTGGTTATAAATGAGATCGCAGCTAAAGATTACAATTTGGAAAACATAAACACATGTCCGACAAGAACTCAATTGGCAAGCCAAGTTGAGATTTCACGTAAAATAATATTAGATTCTTTGAATAGAGGCTTGGATAATACCAAGAATTTGCCGGAAGAAAATAAGGATTTAGCATCTATGGAGTCGGATGTAAAAGAGAATAATGGGAAGAATCAAGATGAAAACCAAAATCCGACACAAGACGATATAACTTCTTATAAAAATATAACTAATGTTTCCAAAAACCTCCCAAATAAAAATTTCGACAGTGTGGATTGTCAAATGCTGGAAAGCAGCATTGTTGCAAAGAGAGAAGTTTCGTCGGGTACAAGTACAGCAAGATCAGAAGAAGAATGTTCTAATCTAGATTCGAATACAAATATTTTTAATGAATCAACAAGTTCAAAGGTTGCTGTATCCAAATCTTCTAAAATTCCTTATAAAACTGATGGCCAGTTAGCAGCTCCACTTGGATTTAATATTTCCAATATTGAATTCTCAAGGTCAGCAGATTCTATTGCGTACCAATACGAACATAAGTATTGTTCTTCAACGAATGAAGATAATCACAGCGCTGATAAAAGTAAATACGAAACCAAAATGAAAGTAAATCTAGGAGAAGATAATCTAAGTCAGGAATCAATGAATAATCACCAAAGAGTTGATGGAAATTCTTCACATTGCTTGGCAGAAATACGTAATACCAAAACCGAAAAGGACAGTCTAAAGAAAATTCCCCAGATTTCCAATGAAATTTTTTCAAATCCCTCGAAAATACCAGATGCAAGCATTGCTCACGACGATGTCTTTAAGCAGAATAAGTCATTTACTTCTGGTCAAAACAAAAATAAACAATTACATATTAAAACAAACGATAAATTCTATAGCAACTTGGCCAAACAAAAGCCCTTCACGGATACAAACAGTTACACCACCTATAGCTTGGCTAGAAAATGCAATCGCAGCAATTCACAGTCTTTTGCTAAAGCTTTGAGTCTTTACGAAAGTTTCAGCGAGAAGTCTTCAAGTTGCAATGTAGTGCGAAAGGAAACAAAAAATGTAGCAGCTATAAATCGATCAGTTAGCATGGTGGAGGGCAGTAGAAATTATGATAGTGAAATAAAAGGAAATTCGAAAAAACTCGATTTCTCGGCATCTAAACAAACTTCCCATACGGATCGCTCTAATTTTAAGGCATTCGGCCCATCATATGAATTGCAAACAGCAACTATTGACAATTCACTCTTGTTGGGTCCCAAAGCAGACTTAAAAGGCAAAAATTTAGTTTCCAATTCCCTATCGAGTGTAGTTTTTGAATCGAAAACCGTCTCGGATAATACAAATTCTTCGTTGTTCGGCTTCAAGGAGATGCCTGAAAGGGCTATGTCCCCCATCTTATTGAATTCAAATAAAAATTATTTTAACATTAGTCCTCGTCCATACAGACGTAATTCTGAACATACATTTAACACTATACACAATACAACAGATTTAAATACAATATCCTTGGATTCAGATTCCTTCCGATACAATACTAATCATTTGAAAATTACTCCCCCAATACAACACGATATGGGTTTGAAGACAAGAACCAATTCTGAAATAGCATTACCACCATCCAGGGCTACGGATAACACCTGCAATACACATTCCATAAACAGTTCTATAAATATTAATACTAACCATGTGCAGCAGCATCAGGTTGAGGTCGACATTCCAAAGGTGCTAACAAATTTTCAGAAATCACAGAATTTTCATACTTTTCTTCCTTCTACTTCTTGTTCTTCTTTTCGTTTTTCAACCACCAAAACAACAACGACCACAACTGTTACCACTACTGCAACCACAACTTCTTCATCCTTTACTTCTTCCACATTTTCCACGACCAATGTTAATGCCATGACTAATACAAATCCAGCGAAATATATGAATCGGCATGGAAACAACGAGATAAGGACAGCAAAAATTCCACCAAAACCAATAGATCAACGTTCGATTGCAAAGGCAAATTCATACGTCAGCCTTAAGACGACGTCGCTAGAGAACAGCAAGAAGCACGACATGACTAAAATGCCAATCTCCAATAATATGACTAGCACCACCACTTCTACTTTTGTTGCCACTAGCCTTAAAGCTTCCTACACCAATTCAGCTTCCAACTCAACTGCAACTACCACAAAATACTGTGCTCCTCCTCTGCGTAGACGTGTGCCTGGCAACACGCTGTATTATGTCTGAAAATTGTAACCATCAAGCGATAAATGTATCTTCTTACTATCAACTACCACCGCCAACCACCTACCTATTTATCTATGTATCTTCTATCTATCTGCCACACCACTACTCTACTTTCTATGTCTATAACAAAAAACAAAATAAATAAAAATCTATGTATGTATGTGTCACTTATCTTTCAAAATAAATTATTTATGAAAATGTATATTTAGGAAACATTGTGTGTAGTTAATAAATAAAAGTATATACATATATGTTTGTAAAAAAATATATACGCTATGTTATGGGTATAGGGTTCATTGATTTATTTGCAATATATATAGGCTTGGTTGTATGATAGTTTTTTGTACACAGTAAAGTATGTCGGTTCCAAAGGTGCTATGTTTTGATTTTACTAAGGAAATTAGTTTTGTAAATGTAATTTGATTCATCCATTATGCTCCTCACCTTCCTGAAACCAATAATCCGCAATCACATGTTTTATGATGAACTTTTTATTAAATCGTCGAATTTAAAGAAATACACCGATTTGTGAGAATGTAGTTTTCCATATGATTCTCCTTTTTTCATTAAATTTTCTATTATTATTTTGTGAATAATATAATATCAACCACAGAAAATTTTATATTTTTTTGGAAGAGAGATGGCTAAAAAAAGTGACTACATTACTTTATCAACACTAGGCTTTTTCATGACAGAGAGCATTATTATGACTCCAATCATCTCTCTTCTCAACCTAAATCCAAACTCTCTCTCATGAATGTCTGACTTGTAAACAAAGTAAAAGTAGGGATCACATATTGTTGTATCGACCATCATCTGCAATATCTATTGCCTTTTAGCACAGTATCAGACGTTGGACAATTTGTTTAAATTTACATGCAAGAATTTTTGTCTTATTGTGTTCTTTAATTTTCTTTATGTTTGGTCCTGTTTTGTTCCCTTTTTGTTAACTAAATATTTTGTAGTTATTTATGCCAAAATATAAATATGTATTCTATGGTACTATATATCCTTTTTTCTTTCTTTAATTCCAGATGTTATCTAAAATCAAAAAACATACATTCACATCTATCTCTATTTCCTCCCCCTCAAATCAACTAAAAACCAAAAACAAAAAACAAATGTTCAATATCAAATATAGATGCTATTGTGCCTAAAACAAATGATCGAAATTCCCCCAAAAAATATTGAAATCGATCTATGCAAATGCCAAAACACTTTACTATCCACATTCCATATGTGAAAAGCGTCAAGTAAAAGGGCCACAAATCACCACCAATTTATTGTTGTTGTGTAGTAGTTAACCAAAAATGCAGTTGCCCGCATAAATTGAATTCGAATACGAATGGTGGTATGACATGGAAACAAAAATGTATTTGCTCAATTTGTTTTTAACTTGCTAAAAAAACGTTATTTTATTATTTATTTATTGTTTGTATGAAAGAATTATTTATTATTATTTTTTTTACTAATAAAAACAAAATTTGATGTAAATCCTCCCATGTAAAACACCAAGAAAGAAAATCCAAAAATTACATATTAACTAAGGTAACTAACATTTAACATGTATTTGCGTGTAATTGTCTATGTTTTTGCAATGTTGTATATAAAATGTATGTGTATTTCAAGGAGAAAGGGGATATTAAGGGTGCTTAAATAATAATTATTTTAAATAATACAAAAAGGAAAAAATATGTCCATCCTTTTGCTAAACTTCAGTTTTAAAAAAATTTCTTTAATTTTTCAGCGAGAAAAGTTTCAAGAAGTTTACTTTGATATTTGCCTTTAATATAACGCATCGCCTTTCTCCTTGCCTATTATCAGCGCTAGCATGTGTTCCATTCAATTTCAAATTGCACCTGTAAAAGTAACCATTCCATCATCTACCTTTGGTATTTCATGGCTATCACCCACTCATCATTTGCATCCAACATTAATTTTCATTTAAATAACATGAAATTGTAAGCTAACTACTAATATATGTTTTATATTATTTTAAAATTTAAAGTTATTGTATTTTTCAAATAATAATGGATTTTTCTAATTTTCTCTCTTTCCATTGATGGTTGGAAATAATTTTTTAGGTTCAGCACCACTTGGTTTCTACACGCCTATGAAAGCACCCATTGATAGAATATTTCAACTTGGTGTAACCCGGGCCCCATCCTTAGAATGTACCACAAATGGTGATAATGTTGGTGATGGTGGCCTATTAAATGGCAAGGCTGGCAGTGATATTGATGGCGAACAAGAACCAGAAAGTCTGCAGTATATAAAACCAGCAGATGATGATCTCAACATAGCCTATAGTGAGAGTACCCAAAAAACCGATTTGTTATATTAGAAATAGAAGAATATAATGCTAATGCCCCTCAAGAAGATAACGCGAATCTTCAAGTTACGTATTTCGATGAGAGGAAGAAGAAAACGCAGGTGCGTTTTGTCTTGGGATACTCTTTTTAAGTGTTAAGGCTTTATATGAGTTTTATATAAACTTTAAACTTTTTGGTTTAATAACGACAGACTGTCAATCCTTTACTCCCCACACACATACACATTTTGCCTCTAACCCCTCCTCCTTTAAATGTATAACATATATATCTGAGAACATTTTTAAAGAAAGAAAAAAAAATGAAATGAAATTGTATTAGTTTATGAGGATTCTTGTAAAAATTCTCAAAAATGTTATTTAATTTTTATTTAAATATTTTTTGTATTATTTTAATCATTATGTTTTATGTGATGTTCTCTTTATAAATCCATGTTTTAAGCAAAAATATATAATATACAATTTGTAATAACAACGGCATACTGGACTTGGAACCCAGAACTTCTCTTTTTGCAAAATTGTATTTCTTTTTGCTTTTTGTTAAGCTAAGAAAGATACATTATCCATGAAAAATCTAATAATAACAAAAAATAGAGCTTAATTTAATCATTTTTGATATACATAATTATTATACATACATAAATTACATAGCATTTTCTATTTTGTATTGTAGTTTAAAAGCGTATTTTCAAAACATGATTTTTTCACCCAAACATGAAATTCGAGTAATTTTTTAAACAAAAATACAATTTTCGCTATCCCCCCATTATGCAATTATTTCTTCAACTACATTCTAAGTTTATGTCATAAGTCTTATTTATTAATATTTCAAATAAAAAATAAAAATAAAATAAAAACAAAAACACATAAGCTATATAGTTATAATTATTATTAAATATTGATAAAATTCCCATTTAATAAATACAAGATGAGCTAATGAAACATAAATAAACATAAACATTCTAAACAAAATGCATTTATTTATAAAAAAGAATTAAAATATAAACAAGTATTAAAAGACATTTTTTATTGAGAAATATATTGAAATGGAAATGGTTCAAGTCTGATCTTTGAAACGTTAGAATAAAATTGATGTTTTAATTGAATAAATAATTGATACTGAGGATTTTATAAAAAAACGCAAGTGGCAATGTTGTGACTTGAAATAAATCTGAGGCCAAATATAAGACGATGGTTTAAATCTGCTTTTTTATTTTTGGACAATTTCCTTTACTTTCTAAATAAGAAACACTCACTTGAAACAGTCGCATTCAGACAGTATCTTTACGGAATTATATTTCGTTGTAGAATTTATTCAAAACTATAAATTCTGGTTTCATTGTCCTCAAATTTCTAAATTCAACTTTCTTGGGGCTGAACAAGACTTTTAGATGAGTTTTAAATTAAAATACAATTTACATCTGAATTCTCTTTATTGCAACAAATGTGTAGCCCGTGATACAAAGGATTTTCTTTTTTGTTTAAGACAGCAAATAAAACAATAAATAAAACACAATTTATAATACCAATATCTTACAATTTATTGAAGTATATATATATATTCTTATGCATACATACAGACATACATATAATAAAATTATGAATGAATTAAACTATTCAACAAAATTGTTTTATTTCGCAGCAAATAAAGATTTGCTTATTTAAACATTTCATTTTGCAAAGTCAGTAAAAGCCGTTTGCTCGTCATACAGTATTGAATACTAAATACATTCAATGTAAAAATTCATGTGAGCACAAGTTTTGTTCAAATGTATATCAGGAAGTGTTTAATGATATAAAGAAATATCATAAAGAAGAAATATTTTAAAAATTGCTAATTTTGATAAAAATGCACAAATTATTACCCAATGCCCAAAAATTAAAGAAGAGCCCTATTGGGCTTTCCTCACACACTATTCCCAGTAGAGAACTTGATGCCAAAAAAACTGTTGATTCATTCGGGGCATAAGGTTCTGGGATATACCTTTTGCTACTTAGAGTTCGGTATTGATTACAAAGTAAATAAATCAAATAGTAAAACATAAGAGGCATTTGTTCGAAAGTTTCTGCTAGAATTAATTGGATCAGTAAACTGATCGATTGTCCTCTAATCTCTTTTATTTCTAACAAATTCAATGGCATTGTCGAGAATCGAATGCTCTTTTACGGACAGAATGTCTTTTTCATCCCCTATGGTGTAATGGAAAAACTTTATATCTCAGTACTAACTAAATCTCAACAGAAAAGTGAGATTGTTGGAAAATGTAGTCAGCTAAATATTATTGTTCTATTGTTTTTTTTTTTTATTTAAAAAATATACATACATACTTTACTGTAATTAACGGTTATGTGTAAGTGAATATTTACTGTTCAACTTTATTCCAAGGATAAAAAAGTATTTACTTGCCCATAGAAAGTCATAGTAATTTCAATAATGATCTTTTCGTCTTAAAAGAAGTAAAAAAACTATCATAAAATCTAAGTCCACCACGCCTTAGTGTTGCCACTGGACCCATGTAGGGGATCGTCGGCTTCTTCATGTTTCACTTTAATTGAATCGTCTAGCTCATCCAAATGATCCTCCTGCATGTCATGTTCCTCATCTTCGTGGCTAAGGTTTGTCCCAGCCGGAGCTCTTGTTTCAGCTGTTGTAGCATTCTTGTTTTTCTCCGCATGCTCTACAAATTTATGTAATATTTTGAGGGTTTCTATTTTGGCCCTTAATTTGGCGCTTTCATTTAATTTCCTAAATGTTGGTACGAGCGACAGGCAGAACGAGATATCACCATCACGTATTCTAAAAGATGGTGCCGAAGCTGCACCGCCAGAACTTGTGGCAACTCCCGCGTTTTGTCCATTGGGTTTTTTTAAACCATCAAAATTCTTAATAACTTCTTTGTGAGTTTTACTAAGTTTTGGCGGTGATGCTGGTGTTGTCTTTTGCGCCTGCATTTTTGGTGTTGGCTTGACCGAACGCCTTAGGTTTCTACGTGGCTCCGGTGTTTCACAGTTTTCATCTTCTGCATTGTCGTTGGCTTTAAGTAATTCCTCCATGACTTCGTCGGTATCGTTGTCTTCCATATAAGAACTGGAATTGTCCCCGTCTAATGTGTCATTATATTTGGATTTTGAATTGCTTGCTGGTGGCATTTTATAACCGACAAAATCTCGCATAAATTCCATATCATCAAAGTAAACATATTTGCGCTTTTTATGTGCTCCGCCTGAGTTGATCAACTTAATTTCCCTATAAAAATGATCCCTCAAGTGCTTCCATTTAGCCTGGATTTCGTCAACTGCAATTGTAATTTCCAAAACACATAATAGGTATTTGCATTCGTACCGATTGTGGCTATTCTCAGTACTTTACCTCTAGCGTCTTTTTCCACATCCGTATATGATTGCCAATCTTCAGGTGGTGTCAACTTCTCGCCTACTTCCAGCCAAAGTTGATGTTTGTGATCCCTCTTTGGATGGTCCAACAAATCTCTATTGTAAAGGCCGGGACGACATTTGATTTCTCGTATCAAATCTCTTGGATGAAATCCGCTCATTTCCAATTTATTTTATTTGTTAACACTGTTTCTGGGCAAAGAAGCGTCTCCGTACCGAACTGCCACATACGAACTATTCTGTGAACGGAACTATCGGAACTAGATGCAGCACTTTCGTTGTACTAGTTCTTTTCAATTTGCGAAGTTATGGCATTTGACACTATTGTTTGCTAATTGCATCAGAATTTAAAAAATTATTTACTGAATTTTAAGGAAAACCTAAAAACGATTCAGATAGACAGATATATGCAGAAACATTCAGAGTCCATTAGCTTCGATTAAAGTAAGTGGAGGCAACACCACATACAACCCTGTGTTGGTCAATGACAGCCATAGTAACGTCAGAATTACTATTAACAACACTTGTTGATTTTATTTTACAAAAATGAAGAAAAACCCCGCAAAATTGTATATAGGGTGAAATTTTATTTTTAAAAATATGTTCTATGTATCCCAAATAATTTATTGGTTCACAAAGGGGTAAAATTGGACCATATATGCGCTGTAATAACAGCAACAAGGTTCGCCAACATTATTCTTACATTTTTAAAGTTTTATTTGTTATTACAGAAAAAATACTTATTTAACATACGTGGTAACCAAAAGTATATAATCTTGACAAGGACCCTCAAGAAATAATTTTATTACTTTTTATTCCCAGTGGAAATCGTGCTTTAAATAAGGGTCATAGTCAAATTTTGTTAGTCTCTAGAATTTTATTGAACCTATTTCTACTTTTACAATCTGATTGAAAGAACTTATGCTTGTACGTTACGTCCACCATACATTTTCCATATTCTTTTCCGTACAGTCTTCTAGCTTCAACTCCATTTCGGATAAATTTCCTGAATTTTTGCTATTCTCCGCAAGTTTTTGCTTCTTTGCTCTTGGCGTAGCTTCATCTACATATCTATGAAGTATTGTTAGAATGTCAATTTTTGCTTTCAGTCGTTTCGATTCATCCAATTTGCGCATTGTGGGTACTAGCGACAGGCAAAAAGATATATCTCCATCTCTCATACTAACGGCAGGTATTGAATATTTAGTCTTTGTGGTAGAGGGAGTGCTGTGTGGTCGTATTTTTTGTGATATTTTCTTTAAATCATCAAATTTATTGATAACAAGTTTTTGCTCCTTGGTCAGCTCATTATCCTTAGGGGGTGAGATGGAATCACGAGGTGGTGCCTGCTTCTTTACAGGCATTCTTGGAGAACGACGTGTTCGTTGAGGTGACTCCTCCTGAACTTCCTCTGAAGTGTTCAATGACTGATCATTGGTAACATCATTATCTGGCTCCTCATCATCACAACTGTCATCGGTAGAGTCACAAGATTTACGTTTAGGTGTAACTGAGCCGTACAATCTACCACCCACATAGGGACTCATAAATTCCATGTCATCGTAATATTTGTACTTTTTCTTGGTATGTGCTTTGCCAGCCCTAATCAACTTAATTTCCCGAAGGAAGTGGTTGCGAAAATTTTTCCATTTGATTTGGATCTCTTCAACTGAAAGAACGAATTTATTAATTTTATCATTTAATATGCTTTTTGGGAAACTTACTTTTCATATGCTTTTCATTTTCGTCATATGATTCCCAAACATCGCTTGGGGTCAAACTCTCAGCCACTTCCTTCCACAGTTGTTGTTTATGCTCTCGTTTTGGTTGTTCGAGTTGCTCTTTGTCGTATAGACCTGGACGACATTTGATTTCTCTAATCAGATCTTTGGGATTGGAATTTATGAGGTGCTTCTTAAATTTTCTTCCACTATCCATTCCAAAGTTGTGTTCCTTTGCCACTGTAGGGTATCAAATTGTAAACAACAAGCAAAAAAGGGTTCTAGAAGATCGGAAAATATGTTCTAAAGAGCTCTAGAAATACGATTTTCTTCCACAATTCACTGAAAAGAGCACAGGCCTAGTACCGTAATTATAAGTAATTCATTGCACCGCGCAAAATAAATATAAACCGCCATTTAAAACAACCTAGGGAGCAAGTTGAGTTTAGGGGCTATGCTCGGATCATTTTGAAATTTTTACCGCAGGTAGGTATTTGTAACCTGATTACGGCAATGTAATTTTTTTGAGGGGGAAATACCCGGTTACCCGGTTATTCGACCCAAAAGTTCGAATATAACATCCGGTTTGTATCCGGTTCTATGTAACCGATATCAATAAAATGGGTATCATTTGAAAGCTTATGAAAATACCTATCCAACAAGTGGTCATACGGGGTTGCTGGAACCGGTTTCGGAGAAATTTAGGAAAATTTGCATTTTTGTATGAGTACTTTTTGAAAAACCTATAAAAACTCGAAAACGGACCCATTATAGGGTCTTAAAATCTATACACTATATTATAGCTAACACTATTGCCTTTCCAAAATGGTGTCATATGTGTTGATATCTTTTGTGGTTCCGTGGATATAAGAGATAGAATTCATTAAATTATATTTTTCTCCAGTCTAGATGCATTTGACTTTGACCTTTATAGCTTTTTTAAGCAACCGGCCTTCGGCCGGGGCTTAAGATTTTCTCCTCTGGGGTATGTCCAACACCGGCTACGCGATCCATAGTTTTTCTAAAAATTGTACATTTTGTAAGTAGCCGGCCTTCGGCCGGGGCTTAAGATTTTCTCCTCTAGGGTATGTCCAACACCGGCTACGCGATCCATAGTTTTTCTAAAAATTGTAATTTTTGTAAGTAGCCGGCCTTCGGCCGGGGCTTAAGATTTTCTCCTCTAGGGTATGTCCAACACCAGCTACGCGATTCATAGTTTTTCTAAAAATTGTAATTTTTGTAAGTAGCCGGCCTTCGGCCGGGGCTTAAGATTTTCTCCTCTGGGGTATGTCCAACACCGGCTACGCGATCCATAGTTTTTCTAAAAATTGTAATTTTTGTAAGTAGCCGGCCTTCGGCCGGGGCTTAAGATTTTCTCCTCTGGGATATGTCCAACACCGACTACGCGATCCATAATATTCTAACAACACCAAATTAAAAACAAAGCAGATTAACAAGAACGTTAAACCCGACACAAAACTTGGGTTCACTCAAACTGCTTTCATAAGTAACGACTTTAAAAGTCAATATCTTCGGAACTACAAAAGATATCAACACATATGACACCATTTTGGAAAGGCAATAGTGTTAGCTATAATATTGTGTATAGATTTTAAGACCCTATAATGGGTCCATTTTCGAGTTTTTATGGGTTTTTCAAAAATTACTCATACAAAAATGCACATTTTCCTAAATTTCTCCGAAACAGGTTCCAATTACCCCGTCATATGACCACTTGATGGATAGATATTTTCATAAGCTTTCAAATGATACCCATATTATTGATATCGGTTACGTAGAACCGGATATAAACCGGATGTTGTATCCGAACTTTTGGGTCGAATAACCGGGTAACCGGGTATTTCCCCCACAAAAAAATTATATTGCCGTAATCAGGTTACAAATACCTACCTGCGGTAAAAATTTCAGGTCAATCCAAGCATAGCCCCTAAACTCAACTTATGCCCAAACGCATTGCCAATCCTGTTGAACATTTGCATCTGAAAACGAATTACTTCGTGTTAATGCAAGAAGGGACAAGTTCAAGACAGATTCATATAATCCGGACCAAATCGGGACAATCTTTAAAAGTGGTCCAAATGATTGACTCGTATATTAGTAATGGTAGACATGAGCAAATTTCCTTTCCTAAAAAGCTAACCTTGCAGGTCTTAGGAGTCCTTTGTACTTTATATAAGTTAAACTAGGAATACATTTTTCCAAATTATTATTTTATTTAAATAACATTTATACAATTTAATTACATTAAATTAATACCTTTCGGTGGTGGGTACCATCAAAAGTTCTGCTATGGTTACATGAAGTGGTGAGCCCAAAATAAATGTGACTCCATTTGCTACATCTTCAGGTTTCAAGGGTTCAGTAAAACTTGGAAAGCTGTCTACATTTTCCGATACGGGATCCTTTTTACCAAAATCGGTTTCTGTTAAGCCGGGACTAATTGTCTACAAAAGAAAAATGAAAGAAAAATATTAGCATAACAAAAGAAAACATCTAAGCTTCGTAATTAATTGCATTTTTGCATCAGTTCTTGATTTTTGTTTGTTTTGTTTGGCATGGGGGTAGTGATCTCTCTTCTAATACAATGCTTTGCCCTTTCTATTGTTACACGGGGGAAATGTATATGAATTTTCAAAACCTGTTTTAAAACGTTTTCTTATTTTGTACATATTATTCATATTATTACTATGATACGTAATTAGATAATTGTTGGAATTAATTAAAATACAGTAGATTGTGTTTAAAAGCATCTTATGGGAGGAATAGTAAGAATAGTTTTGGTGGAAATTCAGTTATTTTTTTAATATTCCCTTTCTACATTTCAATTTGCTCGCAAAATACTGACTTTAAGTTTTTTTTAATAATTTACACCCTTTTAAACTTACCGATAAACGCAATAACTTGTCATCAGCCATTTCCCTACGTAAAATCTCATTGGTTGCCCTCAAGGCATGTTTTGCAACTGGATATAAATTAAAGCCACATCCGGGTATGTGCTGGGGTACAACATGCCCCAACAGGCTATTAACTTGTATCACATGACATTCTTCGCCAAATTCCATGGCTTTTTTCATCAGACGATATGCCTCCTTTGTACAGTAAACAGCTCCCATTAGATTAACATCAATGACCCGTTTAATGGACTCATCATTGCCGGTATCTAAGAGCTTCGAGAACTCACACATGCCAGCATTATTGATCAGGACGTGCATTCGCTGAGCAAAACGTTGTTCCAGCCAATGGAAGGCGGTACGCAATGATGGCAAAGATGTTAGATCGCATTCGCGGGGAAAGAAACGGTCCTTTTGATTGGGCGGTAACTGCGACTTGAGTTCTTCCATGACCTTTAAACGTCGAGCTAGACCAATGACAATCATGTCTGCCTTTAAAAGTTCCTTACAAATGGCCCAACCAATGCCAGCACTGGCACCGGTAACAACAGCAACTTTTCCACGCCAGCGTTCCATTTTGAATCCTGGAAATGTATGTTCTTCTTTTAAAAACTTAAATAAATCCTGCCGTTACAGCTGCCACCGCGCAATGTGAAGCGTTGGAAAGTACTTGCAATACTAATGCCAGACCGTGTTTGCACTTGGGGTATAATTGTTGATTCGGTTTTGTTAATTGATTGGCTTCGTTGTTGTTGTTTTCTTCCGGCCGTTCTACATCCACAAAGCCTTTGGCTAACACCTATATGTTACAGTACAAAATAGCATTGAACTCAAGTAAAACTGGTTGCACTTTTGCTTTTTCGAAATTAAAGTAAACGTCTGATTTTCTTTTCCAACTGTATGTGCCGTTGATCGTTTGTTTTAGTGGTCGTATTAAGTGAATCATTTTTGAAACGACGTTGTGATTGGAACGGTTATTGAACGTTTTATTGAAATTAATTTTGTTTTTCATCATTAGCATATGTAGATGTTAGTGTGTTTAATTTTATGCAAACACATGTATATTGAAAAAAAAAATAATAATAAAAAATCATTTGATGTGGTTTTTAAATTTTTTTGGAAATTACTTCCGAAAATAAATTTTATTTTTACAAAAAGAAATTTAAGGTATCAATTGGCCATTAAAATAATACGTAGGGCTTAAATCACAATCAAGGTTTAAAACTTTTTACTGGAGTCTTGGGATATCTAGCCGCATAAAAAATATTTTTTTTTTTTACTTCGAGTCACGGTTTTGGCGACACAACACATGAAAATTAGATTTCCGGTTGCCTGCTTCCCTGAAGATTTGATACCACCTGTGAACAGATTGAATAAAGTAAATAAATCATTTGCTTTTGTTTTCTAATAAGAACCGTTAAAATATACAACTTTTATTTTCATAAGCAACAACAACTGTGGTGTTTTTGTAATGTCTAGGTTTTGGGGTCATTGGAACAAATAATATTGCAAATCAACTAGACCGTAGATTTTATTATTATGTATTAAAGTGGATAAAATTATGCATGGATTTGGAGAGAACGTTAGTTGGTCAATTAAAAAGCTTTAAAAGATGATAGTACTTCGTGCCTTTAATATTTTTAAAATAATATTTTTAAAATAATATAATTTGATTGGCCTTTTTATTAAGCGATAACAATGTGGGATGAAAACATTGCACATTTCAATATTGTTAACGTCAAAAACCTCATTCCTTTTGTCATTCCAAAAAATGCTTTTGCTCCCGTCTTGTATTTTATACGGCACATTTCGATTTTTATAAAAAATATACTTTTAATCGCTTTGATTAAAATATTTACCACAAATCATATATAATAGAGATAATTACTGGGTAATATTGTTTTGTATTTCCTGTTTAAGACAAAGGGCGCGTGCCACCTATAAAAATTTTATTTAATTTTTCTAATATTTCATTTAATTTGCTGTGATAATAGCTTGCCTTGCCTCCCTGTAAATTAATTTGTTTAATTTCAAAGTAATTGCATTTTAATTTTAGCAGAATTGTCCAATTAAAATAAATCTGCATTAAACAGCATTATAAGAATAAAACTAATTAGTTTTCGTATAAAAATAATACTTTATTTTATTAATGGTTTTATTTACAAGAGCAAATATATTTATTAAAATTGGCTGACGTAAAAATGTGTATATTCAGCAGTTGTTTTGCAAGGACTAGCCTTAACATTACTGGAAGACAACAAATAGTTAAAAAAAATAAATTATTATAAGTCTTTGGATCCAGCAGTCGCATTCTATGTAAAATTTCAAAGTGCAAGAAAAAAATCGAATAAATAACTACAAAATTAAGTTTACACTTTTTTTAAGGATTCTCTTAGATTTGCTTCACTTTATACAAGTTATAGGGATACACAAAATTATAGAATTTCACCTGAAATTACTTTTTTTACTATTGAGAAGGCAAGCATAGGACATTTAACATTAAAAGATCTCTGCAGTTCTGAAACTTATAAGGCTAGGATTTGAACAAACAAGCGAAATTGTTTTGAGAATAACTAATTTACCTTCGATTATATCTTCAACTGCGTAATGCCCGTAACTTTATGAAAGGATTTTCCAATTTTTGTAAAACTGTATTTTTCCCCATATCTATTAAATAAGTTATTTCCATATTTTTTCAAAAATCCCAGGCAAATAAATCTCTAAATCTCAGTAGTGAACAACATTTATAAAATATTCGCAATTCCTAACTAAATTCTAGTCTATTAAACCTCCATACCCTCATCCGATTTTTTCCCTTGTTTGTTCAAAGCCTCCTCATTTGTAAGTTTCGTTTTTTCAGTTCTTGTATGCCATACCAATACATCACGGCAATTGTTTGCCAATGGCTGTAGTTGTGATCTAGTAGTTAAATGTCTTAAAATTTCACTCTCTTGATAGCCGCGTTGAACTTCATAACTGAAAGCAGCCTCGGGGTATTTAAAAAGTAATTCAGTTGATATCGCAAACCCGGCCATATCAATTGGAAATGGCCGTTCGGGACGCCAAGCCGCATTGAAGCCCTCCACCAGGTTAGTTTCTTGATTAAGCAAAGGCTTCTCCACCATAAGACCACCAACCAGACCCACAGGCCACACGCCCACTCGACCAGGTTCTATTTTAGACATCTCCGCAAATAGTTCCACACTATAGGAATTATCGTCGTCCATGAAGAAGACAATATTGTGCTTTTCGGCATCCGCATTTGTGCGTATCCATGATAAGGCTAGATTTCTTTGCTCCACGCCACGAGGCTTTATCCAATTGGGATCGTTATGTTTCAGTTTGAAGGCTGTGGGTGTTTTAACATTCAATTGAGTGGAACGTTGCGTTAAGCCAGCTCGTTCCAATAGATTCCTTACTAGATTTGTTTTCGTCTCTGAATCTTCTACGATGACCCAGTGCAAGTTTGGCAGCAACATAAAGATGTGAGAAAGCCTAAAAATACAACAAACACACATTAGTCATACATTCATATCATTTAAGTGTTTTTTATCTTTTCTGTTATTGCTCTCAAGGGTCGACGACGATTGCCAGCTCACCTCACCTCGTTAATTCAGCTTTTTGATGTGGCCGGGCATAAGTGGGTGTTACGCAGTAAATTGTTGGTAATTCTCCATCTTGCTGTTTGGCGTACATGGCCTGGAGGTATGCTGGTCCCTGGCAAGTCCTTTTGCCATTGCGATGAACCATTAGTAGAATAACCAGGAACACAATGATTAAAACCAATACTTGGCGAGGTTTAATGCGTACTTCCGACATGTCCAAGCACTGAGATTGTTGTTGTTTGTATGGATATGTATTTGTTTATCTGTCATAAAACTAATTTAGTTAAGTAATTTGATGATTTTTGTGTAAATTATGACAAAAAGCTAGCTCTAGAGTTCCTTATCTGACCTATCTGATCTGTTTATGGGAGAAAAACAATTGGATTAGTAGAAAAGAAGTACTACGTAACGTAGTAGCCACTACGATACGGCAACATTGCATGGAAAGGGAGCACAGAAGGAAATCTGAATAAAGATGTGGAATCAAAACAGAAAGGCTGACAACATATGTCACGACTGACACTACGATACGGCAACACTGAAAGGTGTTTATGGGAGAAAAAATAACTGGATTAGTAGAAAAGAAGTAACGTTTACTATAAACACTACGATACGACTACACTGAAAGGAAAGGCAACACAAAAAGAATATTTGAATAAAGATGTGGCATGAAAACAGAATGGTACATTCAAAAATAAAAACGTCCCAAACAATGCAAATAGGCAGCACATAGCACAATCCCCGTTAAAAAATAAACAGAAAACAAAATGGCCGTGTTTACGAATTAGAAGAGAAAATAAAACCAAAGAAAACCTCAGTTAGCTGAGAACCGGTGCCCATTCACAATGATGTGATAGCACCGCAATAAAACTAATAGCGCGCTTACACACAACCTTTTTTGTAGCGATAAGCTTAACCTATATCTTCGATGGTCAAATTTATTGTTATTGGCCAATTGTCAGGGTTAAGACCATGGCACAATCATTAGGTATTGGATTTACCGCAACTGATATTCTAGATGAGTTGCCAAAATACTTATTCTTTTTGGAATCACAGTGCGAATTACAAATTTTGACATTTCATCTGATTAGTGCAACATCTTTCGCAATCGTTGAGATCATAGCAGAATGAACACGCGTATTTCCATATCTCTAGTATAATGCTATGTCCATGTGGCTGTTGTTTTAATCATAACGTGTAACGCTTTTACTAATATAAAAGCCGAATAAAATATTCCATGTAAACTTACTTCAAGTTAATGTTTTCAATGAAAAAAAATTCCCCCTAATAGATAACATAAAATAAAACAACTTGGTTTTAATTTCACTTGGAAGTCATTTTCATTTTATTCTTGTCTGCAATTTGTTTAAGAATCATCTTCATTCAGAAATAAAATTCCATATAATATTTAATTTGTTTTTGTAATAGAAAAGCTACATCAGTATTTATGTCTTATTAGCCATTTCAATAGTCAATTGGGTTATTTGAGTGTATATATCAAGAACATAGTTTTATTCAAAGAAAAAATTAAATGCATTTTCAATAATTTGTTTTATTGTTATGCGGGCTTTTTGTTACTTTTATTTATATATAAATATAAAATATTTTGATTTATTTATTGAGATTGAGACTTTATATTTTATTTTATAATTTTAAATTCGCCATAACATTGTTTTTTTATTTTAATTTGTATAATTTTTATATTTTTTACGAAACATAGAACTTTTTTGAGTATGCACAATGCGAAACAAAATAAAACTCATTTCAATAATTTGTTGATTTTTTTATAATTTAATTTTTTTTTTTCGAAAATTATTGAAAAGGGGTTTTATCATGCTACACATTTAAGCTTATGGTACATATTTGTACATAATGTAGTTTTGTACAAAGTTCATGATTTTATGAATGTGTATGTGAAATATTTTTGTATATTTTTTTTATTAATTTGTATTTGTAGAGTATGTATTTTAAAAAGCTCTTAAAAGGCGCTTGTGTTTTTGTTTTGGACTTGGGGCAAAGAATAAGTAAAACAAAAGTAGAACATGTGCAAATGAAAACAAAGTTATTTTTTATGTTTTTATTATAGTTTTTATTGTGTTTTATTTTGTTTGTATGTATATATAGTTATTGGTGGAAAAATTGGTTTCTTTTGTTTTTTGTTAATCTTAAGACTAATAAATACATTTACTTATTACTAATAATTAGCCTATATTATTATTCTTAAATTTCTTAAATTTATATTTTACAATTTTAAAAATGTTATTTTTTTGTATAAAAATTATGGCGATGTAATTGTAACATAAAACTTCATTGGGAAAGAAACACTGTCACTGGTGATTAGCTAGAAGTGAGTTTAGAAAATCAAAAACAACTTAAAAAATGATTTTACGTTAGGCAATTTTGCTGTAATCTTTTAAAAAAATATATAGAAGTGAAAAACAAGAATCTAAAATATCGATTACCCCTTATTTGATTAGAATAGCTAATAGATTTCCGTCATTATCTGAATTAAAGCAATTGTCTTCACATATTAAGGAATCGATGACACTGTGTCATGTAAACGCTATATAAGCGACAAAAAGTGACAAATGTATAAATGACAAATGTATTCTATGAAAGACTGGGGTTATCGAAATTTCTCGATAAGTTTTTCTTTTGTTCCATATCTTCTTTAATATTGAGCAATAATTTACGAATTTGTTTAAGATTTCCAAGCATCAATTAAATCTAAAGGCAAAATTAAATAAAACATAAAATATGTAGAATGTCGTATATATATTCTTTTAATAATAAATATATTGAGCATTTTTTGTTTTGTCATGGAGTTTTTATATTAGAATGACTTTGACGTTTGCTTGTATTATTTGTTTTTATTTATTGTTTATTTGTTTTTTCTTATTAGCTGAAATTTTATTCACATAAGCCACAATTTACACTTACATTAACATTATATAGATTTGGTATAATATAAAAAAATACAGAACCAAAAATTAGAATAAGTCTCTTGAAATTTTGTTAAGTACCAATAAATATTCAATTTTAAATAATTCTTAATTTATAAAAAAACAATAAAGGTGAGAGTACATAAAAAGCTTTTTTGATTGGCTTAAGTCATCGGCTGACTTCTTCGCGGAGAAACAAAGGAGTTTTAGGTTGACTTAGTTCGATTTTGACCCTAGCTTCTTCGTTCATTTCCGTAGAAGCCAGCCGATGGCTTAAGATAGTCAAAAAGGCGTATTATGTTTTCTCACCGTAACTGTCATGTTCTGAAATTTATATTCGTGTTTTGACTCTGCAACACTGTGCTTTCACAAAAAAAAAAAAAATAATAATATAAAAAAAACCTAAACCAACTATGGACAATTACATGTTGCTTTAATTAGAGGTTCAACCAGCTGTTGAAAAGCGTGCTTAGTCAAAATTTATTTACTTTTTATCTTTTAAATATCAATTCAATTCAATCTATACATCTAATGTACTAATGCTCCGTTCCTGAACCTGCATGAATCTACTATTTTTACAATTTTATTTTCGATATCATAAATGCAAAATAGGTTATTGTAGTAAAATTGTAACATTTTTGCATTTCTGGAACAGACCAAATAACAATGTGTTCCTGCAGATTTAAGAAAACCAAATGTAATGTCAAAATTTGTTTACACTTTTCGCCACTTTGTTTATCCTTTGTCCTGTGATTTCAATCACAATGATGCATTTTGACATTGAATTTGGTAGTCAGCTGGTTTGGAAGGGATTAGGGATCTTTAGAGACGACGCTGGCAGCTTAGGCTATGTTTACATCAAGAGAGTATAATCTTTAGTTAAGCAGCCTATTTATTGAAAAATGTGTTGGAATTTGATGTAAACACGCTTGAGATAAATAATGCCGTAAAAATCCTCTGTCGGTCTATTTTGAATCATAATTTAGATTTTTGTTGCAAATTTGATTTCGGTAACTAAACAAATTCCGAAAAGTTTCTCTATAGTACATTTTTCGAAAGCAAAGGTTATTTTTTCTTGTAGCACAGTGTCATGTCATGTCATGGCGTTTTTAATATTTTATAAAAATATTATTATAAATTTTTAGTATTCAAATGAAATAGGTGGAAAATAATGTATATAAATATTTCATCAATGCATTATTCTAGTGACAATTTCTCTCTCGAAATTGCAATGAAAATGTTTTTATTTTGGTTTCCTCTTAAAATTATAATGGCATGTACTTTGTTTTGAGTGATGAATTTGTTTTGCTGCTTGTTTTCTTTTTATGGTTGCATAATAAACTATGCCTTTCGAAATTATGACTAAATCTTATAATTAAAACAAACAAAAAAGAGTACTATAATTAAGGCAATAAATGAATGAATAGAACATGTTGATATATGTATGTATATGTTGTATAAAAATTAATAATACTAAAAATCAAAAACATTTTTAAACTAGTGAGGAATATAAAAAATAACCTGATGTTGTCATGTCATGATATAATATATATTCAAAAATGTTAGCATGACATTTGATGAACAAAAATACATAGAAATGTTATTGGGTATATATAATAACTTAAGCCTTCTATCGATAAAATTACATTTAAGAAAAATGATAATACCAAAGCAGCTTGGCATCATGTCATGGCATGTCATTGTGACATATCATAAAGAGATGTCAGAGTCGAACTCGAATCCTGCCGTCGTTTTTTCTTATGATTTGACATTAATATGCTATGTCATGATGCAAAGCTACTTAGGTGTCATCACGTCAAGGCTACGGCTATGTTTACATCAAACAAGCTTCAACTAAAACTGTCATTGAAGTTGCCAAACTCATTAAGTTAACATGGCAAGTTTGATATAAACATAACCTAACTTTACATTATGTTTAATGTAAACACGGCCTTGGTGTTTTGTACAATTTATCGAATGCTATCGATATCAAGCTTATGTTATTATTTTCCGCTGACAAAATACATTTAATGGCTTTCTTAAAAATACATGATTTTTTTATGCAATCACTGTCTATGATTTCTTTTAAATTAATTGTACATGTTGTTGTTGTTGTTTTCTTTGTCATATATGCATATAGAGTATATCTCGGTTATTTACTTTTATAATTATAATAATAATGAAGCATAATCATTCCCAAAGTTTGTGTGGTTTTGTATTTTTGCAGGAAATCCTTTCGGACTTGTTTTCTCTTATCTTTTTGTGATCAGGGTAGTAGTAGTTGTAGTTGTATCATCATCATCGTCCATTCCTTGCCGGGAATGGGTTGCATACTTCCGTTTGTTTACACTGCTGAATTTTTACCAATTATTTCACCACTTCGTGAATGTACAAATTTACCATCAAATTCAACGGTGGAATTTTGTTTTATACTTTCAGTGGGAGTTTGCAGAGGCTGCTTTTCATCTCTGTTAGGAAAGATAAGAAAATGGCAGGGGAATTAGTAAAAATTGTATTTTTTGCTTGGATAAAGCTACAAATGAAAAATAAAGCTAATATCTATTTATGAAATGGTCACACGACTACAATATGGTTTTTTGCAAAGAAGGAGAGTCGGAAGAATGTATTTAAAAGTTGATTTGACATTAGATTCTGAAAAATTAATCGAAAATGTTGACAGATTTTGAGTATTCAATCACAATATTATCTGTTTGTCATTTTTGAAATGACTCAAAATATCTGGTGAAGTTTTTCTATGTGTTTTATAAATATTAATAAATCTTTTGTGTCCTTTTTAAAGTACGTTTATATATATGAGGGTTAACCCACTGGATTTGGATTTAAATTGTCATATCCATTACTTATACTTCAAATAAATCCTCTCAAAGTAGGTTAACCCTACAAAAAGTTCTAACTTAAACATGGCATTAGAAATGAGTATTTTAATTTGATTAAAGTGACTTTAAAATAGACTCCTTGTAATCATAGCCTTAGTTTAGCCTATACAGCATGGTAGAAGAATACAGGCAGATGCAGCAATGCTTGGGAACATTGATATGTCAAAAAAATTTAAATGTTTTTTCAAATATAAGTATATTTTATAAGTTTTCTTATACGACGCCAATCGGAGGTTGTTATGATTTACATTTTTCAACAATTTTTATAAATTTGAATAATTATTCATTGAAAATTTTCAATTCCAAAATTGGTTTGACAGTTGATAGTCCCAGCAGCTGTGTCGATGTGCATGTGCTGGTACAATGAACTGTCAAAACGATTTAGGAATTGCAAATGTTGAATGAAAAATTATTGAAATTTGTAAAAATTGTTTGTCGTATAAAAAAACTTATAAAAATCTACTTGACAAAAACATTTTAAAATTTTTGACATATTCCAAGCGTTGCATCTACCTGTATTCTTCTACCATGCCTTTACAGGCAATTAGCTTAAAAATATTGCATACTTTGCGGGGCAAGAGTATTGTCATAACTAAGGCTATGTTTACACAAAAGCCAGTTTAAATTGACCAATTTAGATTTGTGACACTTTCATAAATAGATTTTAATTTCCAAAGTTTTTGGTAAGGCAAAAAATATTCTAAAAAAAGAAAAATTTTTACAACAAAAGAAGATGATTAGTATGTTAATGACAATGCGGGGGGCAGGTTCGGTTAGTTGGCATGTCTAATACTAGTTTTGATTAGTTTATTATTACGAAAAATAATAAAGGATAAGATAATAATTGTTGTAGTAGTTTGTTTTGTTTTTACGTACGATGGCGAAACCATGGGGGATCCACCCAACTTGACGGGTGGCGGTAAGGGTAACGGTGATGGTGGGGGCTCCTTAACTAGCTGGCCGCTGCAATTAGGTTTTGGGAAACGCCAACCATTAGGACTGCTTGGTTAGATGTTTTGGTTTTGTTTTTTTTTTATTAAATTATTTGTGTGCGTTTGTGTGACAGTTATGATGAAGATGATGATGAGGACCAAGGATAACAAAAGGTTTTTGGGGAAAAAGTGAAATGCATGAAAGGTGTTAAATGATGATGATGACGATTTTTAAGGAATTAGGCACTAAACATAACCAACTAAACAAAATCATAAATGGAGGGAGAGGGGCAATACAAAAATAAAAAACGAAAAACTGAAATCATTTAATATTGCACTACAGGTGAAAATTTTGAAAACGAAACTCAAATCGGGGAAACTGAAAAAAGGAATTCAAACCAATGATAATGGGTTGCGGTTTAGTATCAATGATTTGGGTCTGTGGAATACCCAATGATAATTCAAATCCGTATTAGCTATTTTCGCTTTGGTTACAACAACACTTTATAGATAAATGCCAGGAATAAACAAAAGCATAAAACGGGGGGAGGAAAATAAAGAAAATTTTGTTTGGTCAGTGCAATATTACATGATTAGGCTACGTTTATTTTGTTTTTTTTTTTTGGTTAAATAGGAAAATTAATAAGATGATGAGCTAATAGAAGACTCTAAATAGGTAGGAATAGCAATAGATCTTATTCAACAACCCATTCTCCATGAAAATGGGTGTTAAATTTCAGTGAAAAAAAATACATTTTTTTTGGCTTACCTTCCCAACTTGGCTTCCTCGTCGATTTCCGATGGCGATCTCTTGGTGCGCCTGCACATACTGGCCATAACACCCATATTGATGGTCACACAGCACAACAAGTCGACAATGAACAGCAGCAGCAAGACACCGCCCACAGCAATGCCCACAATTGAGGCCGAGGATAGTACTTGTCGTTCAGCCATTTGTATTACATCGATGCCTGTGTGAATGGGGCGTTAGAAGGTTGAGGAGAGTGGGAAAAAAGAAAAAGAAAACGTTTGTGTTATGTTTATGATTAGTTAATGTTTCATTAATTTTCTTAAGATGCAGGGCAAGGCAAGGCAGTCGGAGGATATTTCCTTGAGGGTTAAGGTTTGGGGGGCGGGAGATTGTGAGGCAGTTCTTTAATTGTGATAGATAACTTTTCAAAGTAACAATTACAACTATGCTCCTTAACTAGGTTACTAGGTTTGTTTAAACTTTATCTTGTTTTTGTTGTTTTTGCAAGAAATTGAAAGCATTGTTGTTGGTTTTTTATTTCGATTTATGGATAGGATTTAAGAGAATTTCAAGAAAATTTCAGGAATATGGGAAAATACAGATATAAGGCTATGTTTACATTTAGCCGTTTAGCATGGTCTCTTTGACGTAAGTGTTTATACATTTTACACCCAAAACTCGAGGTAATTAGGGTAAATGTAAACAGGGTCTAATGCTGAATGGTAAATATCAAATGTTCAGTCAGCTGATGTTTGTTTACATATGCAAACATGGTACAAGAATACAGGTAGTCGCATTGAGCCAGCTGCTGGGAAAATGAACTGTCAAACCATTTTGAAATTGAATATTTTAAATGAAAAATGGTTGAAATTTGTAAAAATTATTGAAAAATGTGTATCATACCAAACTCGGACTGGTGTCATATAAGTAAATCTACTTAGTTTGGAAAAAAGCATTGCATTTTTTGACATAACATGTTCCCAAGCGTTGATGCATCTACCTGAATTCTTCTACCATGGCACTAAGTATTGTTTTTAGGAATCGATTTCTTTGTCAAAAAGATGTTGGTACGAGACAAAAAATAATTATTTATCAGTTACATAAATTAGTGGTTATCAGGTACTGGATTTACCTCAGCTGATCACCCAGATGAGTTGTCAAAGCACTTATTGTGAATTTAATCACAGCATGAAAAATAAACAAAACGTAAACAAATTTTGACATTTCATTTGACATTTTGACTTTACAAAATTTGTTGAAAACTCACAAAATCTACTAAAACATTTTAAAATTTTTGACTCATCAATGTTCCCAAGAGTTGATGAATCTACTTGTATTCTTCTTCCATGAGAAAATCTGTAAAATATCACAACAAACATCAGCTGATTGGCATTCATTCAAAACAATTTAATCAAGTTTTTTACCAGCGACTTTACTAAAATTTTCTGAAATTATTCAACTTATTAACTAGACTTATGTTCTAAATAAATGCAAACTCCATTTTTAATTGTCAATGATTAGAAAGTGATTTGATTTGTTGATTTTTTTTACATTTTTGTGTGTGTATGGATTTAAATAATTTTTGTCAAAAATAATTTACAAAAAACAATAAGGTAAATAATAATAATAATTCCAAAGGAACCAAAAGCAAACACAACGTTTTATTTAAGAAGAAAGCATTAAACAATATACAAAACAACCAATGTAAGCAGTTTTTTTTTTAAAGAATTTTCATAAAAACAAACAAAGCTCATGCAAATAGAAAAAAAAAATATGTTGGCAAAAAATTATATAAAACTTAACTTAGACAACAACCAATGCATCAATATTTCAAAAAACGGAAAAATTAAAAACATACCAGAAAAAGCCAGGGATAGTTTTTTTGTTTGCTTAATAAATAAATTCAGTTATAATTCAACAAATATTTACAAGAGAGATAACACAAGCATTTAAGAGATAGGAATCAGGGTCAGAGGTTGGGTGAAAGGTGAGGATAAGTGTACGCAGTGTGATCGGTGATAGAATAGATATACAACTGTGTAAACATTATAAGGGTAGAACAGTTAAATAATATTAACAGAAAAAAGTACAAAATAGAAAAGTTTTAGATAAAAAGAGGCAATGAAGTCATGGATTCAATCTTCATTGCTCTTGTAAAAAGAAAATAAACCTGAATTTGTTAACACTGGTGTGGATTTATTTCTCTACTAAAACTAAGGTTATTTCAACGGTGTGTGTTTTCTAAAAGGGGATTAATTACATTTTTTTTTTAATTTTCTATATAAATATATAGGTTTTTTTTTAATTTTTAAACTAAATTTTTACAAACTTGTTTTATTTGCTGAATATTACCTTGGTGAACAGCATTGCTTTTGATTTTTATTAGGTTACAACACGCTGCAAATATTCACTATAGAAAACTGTTATACAATATTTATAAAAAAAGGAAACATTACAGAAGACATAAAAAAGACACAACAAATATTGAGACAATATTTATCTAGGGATTCCAATGATTACCGCCTACAGGATGTGATGTGGTGGGCAATGTAAACGTCGTGTGTTTTCCAGTGTTGCATTTTGTTGAGTTTTTTGGGGTTCAAGGCACCTGCATTGTTTTTTTTTGCGGTTCGAAGGCAAAACAAAGTGAGGAATTCGAGATTCGCCGTACACACATAATAAATCCAGTGGTTTACAACTGACAATGAGATTCACGAGATTTAATATTTGACACATACGGAATAGAATTGACAGCTGAAATCCACTGTGTTTATTATATGTAAACAAGCTTTAAACTAAAAGTCCTAAATCAATACGAATTTTGCCTAAAGGTGAGAATATTTAAAACGCTTTTTTGACTGGCTTAAGTCATCGGCTGGCTTCTTCGCAAAAGAACAAAGCAGCGTGGGGCTAAAATCGAACTGTATCAACCTAAAACTCCTTCGTTCCAAAGAAGCCAGTCAAAAAAGCATCTTATGTATTCTCAGTCTGTTTCTGTTTGGACTTTGTTTTTTAAACTTACTTCCTTAGCTATGTTATAATAATAAAAGGTATTTTCGATTTATAACCTTCACAAACAACAAAACACTATTTTTAACACTAAAAATGTGTATTTACTTTATTTTATTTTAATACGTTTTAAACCGCTCGTTTTATTTGTTTTAGAAATTAATTATAGTTTCAGTTATCATTTCACTAATCTGTTCTTATATATACAACACTTAATCAATTCTATAAATATTTAATGCTATATTGATTAAAGAGGCGGGCTTTAGTATTTTCTCAAACATTTTCTGCAGGTTTGGAGACTAATAATGCAGGATCGTTACAGCTGACATGTCGGTCATCTGTGGTGATCTATCATTCTTAGAGTCATACCTTAAGGCTAAAACAGATCAAAGCTTAAATTGTGACTTTGATATGTTTCACCCTTTAGTTATACTTTGTTTAGTTGTTTTTTATGTCTTTTTCTTCTAACTAAATTGTTTATGCGTTTGTAGTTTATCGTGGATGTTTTACGTACATTGATATTAATGGTTTAAAATTCAACTAAATTTTCAACTAATTTGAAGCATAATAATAATTGTTGGCTTGGTTGGAATAGTTTGCTGCACCATATTGAGGATCAGGTTCAATATATTTAATATATGATGATTTGTAACAAAATGTTCAATGTAAACAACATATACAAGTCAAATAATGACTACACTGTCTCCTAACTGTGTTTTAAAATATTTAACATGTTTTTATACACCTTTTACTGATAACCGGTTAATTGACAAATAACATATATGTAAGTATGTATTTCAAAATAAAATGTCTCTAGTTTCCTTATTAACACTTAAAAATCCCCAATCGGTGTAGTGCACTAGAACTTCCATTAGCCAATTTATAAATTTTGCTAATTTTATTTATTTTTTATCCTCCAAAGAAGGACTTTTATGTTTATATGGACCATTTACATGCAGGAATGTTCTTGGTTAGATAACCTCTTAATATAAATTTTATAAGTATATTAAATCGTTATAGTTTAGTTTTGCCAATTTTGCTTATGCATTTATTGTCTTTAACGTATACCTCGAAATAAATGTAGCACTATTTTTGTTTTAATCTCAGAGTATAATTAGCAATAAAAACACTTCTCCTTAAAATAAATCTCAAACTGTTGCTTTGAGAGCAGCACACATTTGTATCTATAAAACCCTACGAACGAGTTTATTTTCGCACCTACATAAACCTACTGAATGAACATTGTATAATGTTTACATTTTAAGAATTGGCGGTAGGGATTCTCTTTGAGAGTGTAAAACATCTCTCTCGCCTATTGTTATGTGCAAAATGGTTTTTATATTCTCTGTGAAGTTTCTTCATAAAGGAAGATAAATGAATAAAGCTGAGATGATATGACTGCCACACTGACTGATAATTTTCATTTAAGAAATGAATCTATTTGTGTCAATCATACAATCCAAGACCTAATTGCGTTATTGGTTCGGTTCGTTGCAAAATAGATTTGTGGTTTTTGTATATAAAAAACGAGATATGTTTTACACTTAGTATAATATTTATAACAATAAAATCAACTAACAATATATTATTTACACACATATATAATAATTATAATATTTATAAATTCATATAATAAACCTTAGATTGTTGGGTTTAGAATTAATATTTAATTATATAAGTTTTTTGTAAATTTCTATAAATCGTTTTTGGATTTCGTTTTTGTTGTAAAGTATCCAAATATTTTTCTTTATAAATTTTTTTTTATTTGGCAGTGTTTTGCAGTGGTTATGCAGAGAAAATAAAATAAAGTAATGAATATAAAAATGTATAAAAATTATGAATATTAATACTATTTAAAATTAAAGTTAAAAAACGAATAGATATATAAATACAAATAATACAATAACAAATTTCGTTTCAAATAAAATTGATTTATTAAATAATAAATAAAAATATAAATTTTCATGATTGACATACCTATATTTTATATATGATAAATCGTATGAAGTTTAAAAAAGACTTAGCTATGTGGAGTTGATGTGTTGCCTGGCTACATTAATATGTTGTCCAATTTGTCAATCATGGAAATCGGTCATGTACCATAACAGAACGTTTTCACACAAATTTTTATTCGGATTTACTGCGTTAATCACAATAAATTTGACAATGGAAAATATATATTAAATTTATTGTGATTGGTTTTATTGACCACGGTTAATCCTAATAAAATAGTTGTATGTAAACGTACTGTTACTTTCAATACATAAATCACATGTATGTAACCACTTATACACGGTTCACATAGGGGTTTTCGCAGACCAACTTTTGAAGCAAGCAATCTGGCAACTTAAACAATTTGTCTTGTCCAAAATCTCAAATTGAGTAAATTCCCCCATGTGAATGTGATATCATAAAACTCGACAATGAAATCAAAAATAAAATTCAGCCAATTTCTTTGTGATAACTATTATTATTATTTATTTAATTGAAAATAAATGCTTTAACATTACTTAAAATATTGAAAAAAAAAAATTCAAAACAAGAGGTAATAATATTTCCAAAATAATAATAACTTTAAATAAATCTATGTGAATCAAAGTGTAAAATATTTCCGCCAGGAGAGTGAACTTTAACAATTCAATAAAACACGTTCTTGTAAAAATTAATGACCCCCCATTTTTTTTTTTGGTTTTTTGTTATGGTATGGAATCGAAGTATGGAGATTCTGGCATTTACTAAATTCTTTGTTTTTTATACATGTTTTTAGATTCAGGAAGCGTGGTGGTAGGTGGCTGGTTGGCATTTATTTGGAATTTACCACACGGCCACCAGTCGATTTAGTTGCCCGTTTAGTATACTCCTGCTGTTGAAGAGGCAAATGGCGACCATGGCGATGATAGTTAGCCTTGATATGCTGTGATCCGTGGAGGCTACACCATTGGGATAAGGATTATCTATTCATCCATAAAATTTACAATGATTTGTTTTTGTTATAAACAAAGTTACAAAGACACAAGGTGTACACATTTGTTTTTCGAAAGGGAAATTGGTTGGGTTGGGGTTACAATTTTTGTTGAAGTTTAATTTTTTGGTTTTAGATACAAGCGTGCCAAATTAAGTTATAACCAGAAAGAGAGTTATCAAGTTGATATAAAAAAGAGAAGAAAAAAGAAAAGAAAAAAGGGAAAATTCAAAAAATAAGGTTTAAAACCCAATTTCATTGTTGAGATTTTTTTGTTTGTTTTTTTTTTTTTCGTTAATGTTATGGTGGTGAATTTGGGTAAATACAATATTAGTGGTGATTTTGGTGGTGGTGGTAGTAATTCTCGATTAAGAACAACCATTTATTCTTAGATTTGAATAAAAAAAGAAAGAAAAAGAAAATTTTGAACACCAAAATTGTGTTGGCCAGAAGTGTGGTAGCGTGTTGCGGCTTAGCAAAAACTTTGACATTTTTTTCAATTTTTTTTTTGTTAGAAATCAAACATTTAAAATTAGTGTTGTTGTTGTGTAGACATTAAATTAAACAAAAAAGGAAAGTAAAATACAAAAATTGTTGTTATCTAGGCTAAGTTAGTATGTGAATTGATAACTAGTAAAACACGCACACACACGCTCACGTAACACTGAAACTTGGGGACATTGTGGGGGATGATGTATTGGGTTTGAAAAAAAAAAAAAAATAATAAGAAAGGTCTAAAAAATATATATTAAAATATATTTGTCAATGCATTTAACAGCACGTTTACATTACGACCTCTTTGGTGAGGATTAATTGAGGAATCGAATTCATAATTTAAATCCACTGGTTTTACTAAATCCTCTACTATGTAAACGTACTATTTGGCTTTGTTTACTTTAGACATATGTATCATATCAGAACATTGGATTATGATAAAGAGAGTAAATGTAAACATTGTCATACATTCGATGACAATCATGGCAGAAGAATACAGGCAGATGCATCAACGCTTAGGAACATTGATATGTCAAATTTTTTTAATGTTTTTTTTTTTTTTTTTCAAAAAATAAGTAGATTTTTATAAGTTACAAATTTAAACAGTTTTTCATTCAAAATTATCAATTTCACATTTTTTTTTTGACAATTCATTGTCCCAGCAGCTGTGTCGATGCCACTAACAGTATTCTTCTACCATGTGTTTGATGTAAACATAACATAAATGGTAAGGTCGAGTATAAAAACAAGGTGGCCCTGCCACCACACAATTTCAAATCATTTTTTTTTTTTTTGAATATAAAACATTTTTAGTTTTTTTAGCCCTTCTGGAGGTTATAACTCCAATTCCTTTTTTTCTCAAATCAATTCCCCCAATAGAAACAAAAAAAAATTTTTACTGGTTTCTTTGAAAAAAAAAAAAATATTTTTGTTTCGGAACCCACTTTACATTGTTATAAAATCACCCAGCGCACTTTTTTTTTATAAAATCAAAAGAAGGGATATTTTGGAAGACATGATAGGGAAAGATATTGTGTAAATTTTACTAGAGAATAAACATTACAAAAATTACAAATATAGAGAGAAATATAGAAAAAATGTAACACTTGCAGACGAGCACAACAGAAAACGTTTACACATACATTGATAGATAGAAGATAAATGGAAAAACACACACACACGCAAAACGTACACATATGTTTGGAAACAAACTCTTGAACTAAATGAAAATGCTTTTGATTAAAAAGTAGGCATATTTTTTCCATATTTTTTTATTAATATTCAAAAAACAAAAAGAAAATTATATATATATTTTTTAATATTATATTAAATATTTATATTTTTTAACTAAAATCATATACATAATTATTATTATTATTATTATTATTATTAAAAAAAAAAAAAATCATAACTAAAAATAATATAGAATGAAATGTTGTTTGTTTTTAACTAAATATTTGTTTATTATTATTATTGTTGTTGTTATTATTGCTGTCTGTTGTTCGACTTGAAATGAGGGTGAGCACACACAAAAATATAAAAATTAATTTAAATTAAAAAAATAAACATTTTTAAAACATAAATGAAGTTTACATGAATTTAGTCACAGAAAACAATGAAGAAGACGAAGTAAATAATACTAGATAGTTATGTTTAAATATTTTTGTTTGAGCTTGTTTTGGTTGCCTGTTTAGCTTATGCTCTCATATCATCATTGTTGTTGTGGCATTAAATTAAAGCAATTAATATTTCTGTTTATCAAATAATTATTGCAATATTAAGTAAACTCTTTAGTTTGGGATTTGACTTAAAGCAAAGTGATGATTGATTTTTGTGTTTTTAAATGAAACATAAATCTAAAACTTATATTTAATAAAATGATTTGCTTTAAGAAAGTAATGTTTTTTTGTTTAATCTATTATATAGTAAATGTCTAATTTTATAAAGATATATAGAAGTAAAAGAAAATGATTTAATTAAATTAATGGAATTGTTTCTTGTTTCTTTGTTTTCTTTTTCATAGATTTTTTTCTAAAATTCTAATCAAAACCTTTGTTGAAATATTTGATTTTTAAATTTTCTTTTTAATATTTGGCAGTTGTCATATTTTTTTTAAGTGAAAAGAAACACACGACAGAATTTTAAAGAAAAAAAAAAAAGACTCACACATACACACTTTTGCATATATATTATGAAACAGATTATTACGAGCTTATCTCTGCAAAGTTTTTAGTTTATATGTTAGGTTAGGTTTGCATATCAAATAAACTACGAGTTTTATTGAAATATGTTTAATGGAAACATAGCCTTAAACACAAATTATCCTTCTCTTTTATATTTTATATCCTTTTCATTCATATTTGACAACAAATGTGTTTTCTAGAAGGGAATTTTGAAACAAAGAGAAAAATTTATATTGTTTTTTCAAAACTGAAAAATAATGTTTTTCCAAAGTGATTTTGATTAAAAGAGGTTTTTTTATCATCAAAAAATGTCCCTTGGTAAATAAGCTCGCTCTTTTTCTGTTTATTAAATGTTTTATGATTGATTTATATTTCTTGGCAACATAACAGGTTTGACGGAAACGGAAGCTAGGCCAAAAAACAACATTAACATTATACAAACATACATACATATAAAACATTACAGCTACAATATTGTGGTATGAAAAACAAAACACACACTCACACAAACAGAGATTTATAAAACTATTGTTTTTTTGCATTTTGTGAAAAATTGTTGCAAAACATTATTTTACACTTCAAGCTCGTTTGGCAAATTATAATAAATTAAATTAATCAAATGAATGTTGTTCTTTTTTATTAACGATTTTTTCGATGTTTTTTTTTTTTTTTTGTTTGGTTTGGTTTTGTAATAAATCGTAATTAAAATGATGTTTTAATTGCGGTTGAATAGTGTGTAATGTATGCATGTACATATGTATGTAGGTGTGTGAGTGAGTGAGAGAGAGGGAAAAAAATGACAGCCATGTCATGTTCATGGCATTAATGTGTGATGCAATTGATTTGTGTCTTTGTCGGTGTGATGTATGTAGCTATGGATTTGAAAGCTTAACGAAACGTAATTTAATTATTAAAAAAACAGAAGCATTAAATTTAACAAAATTAATTAATTTATATTAAATGGTATTTAATATTATCTCCCGTTAATGATTTTGTACAGTGTATTTTGTTTTCAGTTCTCAAATCGGGTAAAAATATCGATATCAGGGATTTTCATAACATCGAACTATAGATCCCTAAATAATACATTTTATTGCAGAATTTGTGATAAAATGGTTAAGTTTTTAAACTCTTTTTAATATAATAAACAAAAAATCCTTGTTTGATCCCTGTTTGCACACAGGGACTATAAATTCCCTATCAACGCTTGGTATTGAAAATATTTGATTTTTAGATTTTTTATCAAAAGTTTGTTTTAACCTCTTTGTAAAGGCGAGTAAAACAGGGATTTATGATTTTATGGAAGAACATACATTTATATTAAATTCCTAAGAATGTTTAAAGATCCTTTCTAACTCAATTCCGGGCAAATTACATAACCCTTATCAACACTTGCATTCATTTTTCATTAACTTTGAATTAATTCTTCACAAAACAATATTATTCGTTTATTTCATCAAGTTTTCGACATAAATAAATTTGGTATGTGGCCAGGCAGCTTTAACAAATGTATGATGTATAGTAAACACATGGTTCCCGTTTAGACTGTTGTTACACTTTTATGGCCATGGTAAAAGAATGCAGGTAGTCGCATAGGCACAGCTGATGGGACAATGAACTGTCAAACCAATTATGGAATTGAAAATTGTCAATGAAAAATTATTCGAATTTGTAGAAATTTTTGAAAAAAATATATCATAACAACCAACGATTGGTGTCGTATAAGAAAAAATAACTTATTTTTGAAAAGTCATTTTAAACATTTTGACATTTCAATGATCCCAGCCTTGATGCATCTACCTGTATTATTCTACCATGGTTATGCCTTTGCACTGAAGTTTTCAATTATTGTTGACCTATACAAAATGGGTCGATTTTACACAATCATTACTACACTCCTCCTTATAAAAATAGCAGTACAATTAAAAATCGACTTTCATTTCTGGAAGAAACTAAAAATAAATCAACTCTTTATGGTTAGTGGCCCTCATAGAATTTGCAAAAAGCTTTTTTTCATGAATTGTAATTTAGCAGCTGGTTAAAAACAATATTCAAAAATAAAGTATTAAAAGTCTTACATTAAAATATATACGTATATCATTTTTAAAAAAAACTTCGAACTACTCAAGAAAGTTTAAAATAGTTTAATTTTAGAGAAGAAAAAGAAATTCTACAAAATTCGTTTCAAAAGAGACAACAACAAGTGGCATGCATTAGTAACTGATCGAAGGACCATTCAACTTACATTAATTTACGTTTTGAAATTGCGAATGATTTCAAACTAAGAAAACAAAATACACTGAACAAAAAAAAACAGTAATTCGAATGAATGTTTAAAAGAAAATAAATGTCTTTTTTTTACTAGAAAAATATGTTTGCAGGTTTCGTAAATTATTTTTGAGATAAAATTACCAATCCATTCAATTTTAAATATATTTATATACTTTTCATAATTTTACATATATGTATATGCATTTAAATACACACACATACATATGTATCGTATCTGACAATGAAAATTTTTTTTTAAATCAGTTTTAGTTTTAGGCATTTGTTTTAATTTTTTTTAAATCGAATTGGGCTTTTTAAGCTAAGTTTGTGGCTAAAATGCTCAAGAGTGTTAGGCATGTTGTTGTTGCTGTAGCAATAGCCATGACTGTACTTGTGGTGATAATAGCTGCTGTGGTGGCGGTTGTTGATGTTGTCGATGTTCGTGTGAAAAATGTTTTATGTGTTGATGGGGCAGCGGCCGAATTCAGACCGGCCGTATACAAAAATGTTCCCAAATTATTATTAGCATGATCGGACTCACCTCTTGTGGTTTTCATGATGACGGACGCCGGCGATGAGAAACCGATGATGTTGTGGGCCCGCAATTCAATGCGATAGTAGGTGTTGCCAGCCAAGCGGCTCATTTCATAGGAGGTGCTGTCGGCCACTTCAACGGATTGGCATTGATTTTCCAGCTCATGCCAAGTTCCGGCCATTTTGACACCCTAAAGAGAAGAAGAAGAGAAATTTAATCACTTGTTTCCCATTTTGCAAGTGGAGATTTTCGACTTACCGGACAGTATTTGACCTGATAGAAATCAATTGGTTCACCATTATCAGCTGGCACACTCCATCTCAGTTCGAAATGATCAGAGTAGGGTGAAACAACAACGGGCTCCTCAATGTCATTCTGCACGGGCGAATGCAGTGGCTTGGGCTCTTCGGGTGCAGAACGTTTGGGTGTCGACTGTTGGGTATTCACGCCCCACATGCCCAAGCCAACCTGATTGCGTGCTGCAAAACGGAAGTGATACATTGTCTGGGGCTTGAGACCTTCAACAATGTACGGTGAGTCAGGTGACCAGCTACGATTCATGGCCGTCGACCAATCGGGATTAATGGCCTCCTTGTATTGCACAGTAAACGCCGTTATCGGCATACCGAATTCTACGGGGGGACTGCGTATGTCAAAGGTAATACTCGTGGCCGTCAACTGTTTAGGTTCGGCGGCTGGCACAGGTTCGGGTACACGGGCTTCCTTCAGCTGGATGTCGATTTGGCTGGTACCAAGAATATTTGTGGCCACACATTTGTAGACAGAATAATACTGGCGAGCAACGGGATGGACAATCAAATCACTGCGTGGACCAGTTCCCACAATTTGCAGATTCTTGTCGTTGAGATCCTTCAGAGGTTTGCCATTCCAGCGCCATTCAATTGTGGCATTTGGTATGCTCATGGCCAAGCAGGTGAGATTGACCTTGCGCTCCTCCCAGCTGAATACGGGTGGCAAGTCTTTCATGTGTGAGAAATCTGGTGGGAATTGGACGGTGATGTGACCGGTAGCGTAGGCAGTGCCTCCGGTATTGCGAGCCTTGCATTGATAGAGACCGTCATCGCTGCGTTGGGCACGGGCGATTCTCAGAGTTCCGGAGCTTTCACCCTTCTCTTCGTCGAAATGTTGCTCCAGGGTAATGCGCTCATCATCGACTTGAACACCGGCGGCATATTCATCGTCACTGCCCCAACGACTGAATGTGATTTCAGGGGCTGGACGACCCTTGGCTCGGCACGTGAGGGCAATCTCTTTTTGGCTATCGCCGGTGACGTTGTACAAAAAGTGGATGGAGGGAGTGATCAACACATTCAACTTGGTCTTCTGGTCCACCACGCCAGCATCATTCTTGGCTATACACGTGTAAGTACCATAATCATCCTGAGTTACTGAGTTAATATTCAAGACACCAGTCAAGGGATTCACTTGGAAGCGGTCGGCGGTGGCCACATTCTGTTGGGTGGCATCCTTGATCCAGAAGATCTCGGGCACGGGTTTACCGGTGGCTGTGCAATTTGCGGAGAAGGGTTTGCCCTCGGTGGCCTCCAGAGTGGTGGGCAGATAGGTAATGGCAGGACGGCTGTAGACTTCAACGCGTATGGTGCGTTCCACTAATTCACCGGTTTCCAAGACGGCAGCACGGCAGGTATAGATGCCATCATCGGATTCCTGGACGTTGCGTATCAAGAGGCCATTGGTCTCGACGACATATTTTTCGCCGGTGCGTATCTGGAAGGAGAGGGTGAGTATATTGCAAGAGAATATTTTAAAGCGGCGGGGAAACACTTACCTGATCTCCATCTCTCAACCAATCGATTGTTGGATTGGGATCTGCCTTAACCTCACATCTGACCACATAGTCTTCGCCCAGAATGGGATTTTGATTTTCCGGTGCATTTGTCCATGTAATGCCAACTGCAAAGAGACATGAATGAATGTGACTTGATTAGCCATGGATAAACAAATAAATAAATGAATTGCTTATTTAAAAAAGTCACAGAGCTTCCTTCAGCTTTTTTTCTTGTTCTGCAGTAAAAATCCTAGAATTGACTTCAATTCACTTAACATTGCTGTTTTCAAAGGATAACCCAGGATTCTAAGGACGCTCAAGTGCATTTGTTGACATTTCGAATATGTGGCCTTAGCATGGAAGTGCGTACATGCGAATGCCAGACATATGTACGTGCTTGGTGTTTGGCTAGATTTGAAAGTAGCAGCTCACTGCTTTTGCTCCTTTAAGCTCTCCAAAGACCAAACAGCAGAAGCGGGTGTTGGGAGGCAAAAGTGTTGAGCATGATTTTGTTTTATGCCACATAAACAAAGTTGTGTTAAGTTTTATTTTTAGAGGTTTCTTCATCTACTTTTTTTTTGCTTGTTCCAGACAGTTTGGAATGCATCGCTGTGGATTTCAAAGAAGCCACATGGGTGGTTTTCCATAGTTTACATGTGGGTAATATTCGTAAAATAGATGGTGTTGTATGAGACCGTGAAACAAATGAGCTAATCAAATTGGAAACATGGGAAAACTTTGGTGAAAGAAAATGAAAGGGGTTTTAGAGAAGAGGAGAGGGGGGAGAGTGGAGAGGGGTTAGGAGAGGTAAAATTACCCACCCTCCACATTTTTTCAGTTTTTATTTATGCATAAGATTTGAAATATTATATCGATCATATGACTGCTCCTAAAAGTATGCAATGTGTATGACCACCATTTAACTTGCCTTTCAAAGCAAGCATTTCTCCCACAAATTTTGAATGAAAAACTAGTCCCTGTGGCATGACTTCTAGTACAATTTTCATTAAAAACTTTTCGTCCATCTAGGAAATCTCACAAAAAAAGACAATATTATGCATCCTATTTGCCAAAGATTAATATGAAAATATGTATGTCGTTCGAATAGAAAAAAAAAAAAAGAATGTACGAAAACAACTTTACTGAAATTGAGCACATACTGCCTTTAACAAAGTTTGGCTTTCAAAAAAAAAAAAAAAGAACTTCTTAAGCCAAAAACAAAATCATCAACCTTATAATTTTGAATTTAATTTCGATTTTTTTGTTGTTGTTGTGATGGCAAACAATCGACTTGGCAAGTGAATAGAAAAAGCTTCTTTGAAGGCAAAACTTTTTCAATAACTTTAGCTTTAGTTTAGTTGGGAGTTTTGCAGTCAACTGATTACGTTTTTATTGAAAAAAGGAGGGGGAATGCCAGGACAGGGCGATGAACAAGCGGAAAACATTATAATAACTATGGACAGATGGAGTGCAAAAAATATAGAACAAACGGAAAGGGATAAAGCATGCGGAAATGTCAAAAAAAAAAACAGAAAAGAAAACAAAAAATTGAAATAAAACTACGGCCAAGGTGGAATACGAATTCGATAGCATAGCGTGTCATTTGAGAGATGCCAGCTTAGAATTTCCACATTTTAAGAGATTTTTGGGGAGAGGGATGTTCGTTAATAATTTTCGATCTTGAAATTATTTTTGTTTATAAAAATTGAAATGAGTTAAGTGAATTCTGGAGGACTATTGTGGAAGCTCACTTAAGTTGTAAGTTATTGTTTTTCGGAATGAGTCTCTATTTTCCATATAAGATTTTCTCAGCAAGGTATTTGAAGAGACTGAGATGGAATTTTGTTATTTAAAGTCTATCAGAAAAAAAAAATAATAAACTTAAATATCTTTTTATAAAATGGCTAACTGGAACAACATATCGAAACATTACTGATCATTTTATCTCTCGCAACACTCAGTAAACTCTGAAAATTCCTCTCTCACGTTGCTCTTTTTATACCCTCAGCTATATGGCTAGAGAGGGTATAAATCATTTAAAACGGCCAAAACGTGCCTCATCAATATAAGGGTTTTAGACCCTATTAGTACGTTTATATATATGAGGGTTAACCCACTGGATTTGGATTTAAATTGTCATATCCATTACTTTTACTTCAAATAAATCCTCTCAAAGTAGGTTAACCCTACAAAAAGTTCTAACGTAAACATGGCATAAGTCTCTTTCGACAAAATCCGTTTCAGGATATTTGTAGTCGATCTAGCGATTTTCTTCCGTCCGTCTGGCTGGCTGTTGGGCACGGTAACTCGATTTGATCCAAACATTTTCAAAGAAAATACTTTGCTGCACAGAAAGAGAAAGGATAATCAGAGAGAGAAAGGATAATCCTGCTCAAACTTTGCAAATCCCATTTTTTGTATTAGTGCTAGGTCAGGTGCGAAAATGGACAATATAGGTTCACTTCATCAAGTACCTCCACCACAAAGGGTTAGAATTCTGAATAATTATAATTCTTAAAAAATGTGAAGTAAGAGTCCGCTTGTCTTCAAATTACACACATCACAATATTTGTATAAACCCAAGGTCTGATATAAAGATGGAATATATCGGTCCACTCCTTCTGATACCTCCCCAAAGGGTCAAAATTTTGAATATCCATGAAGCTCATAAAACGCGAAAGTAATATCCGATTCCATTCAAACTTGGCACATCTCAATATTTCCATCAACACAAGATCTGTTGTAAAGATGGTAGATATCGAATCATTCCTTCTGGTACCTCCCCCACAAGGGGTCAATGTTTTTGAATAACCAAAACTATTATAAAATCCGAAATAAGCATCCGGTTCTCATCATATTTCAAAAATCTCATTATTTCTACTAACACAAGATCTCACATGAAGATGGAATATATCGGTCCACTCCTTCTGGTACCTGTCCCACAAAGGGTCCATAATTTGGAATATCCATGAAGCTCATAAAACGCGAAATTAACATCCGATGCCATTCAGACTTGGCACATCTCAATATATCCATAAATACAAGCTCTGTTATAAAGATGGTAAAGATCGGACCATTTCTTCTGGTACCTCCCCCACAACGGGTCAACGAGCAAAAACACTCTCACTGTTCTCTGAACTCTCTGTAGACCTAATCTATCGTTTACACATGACAATTTTTTTGACAATTAAAATTCCCTGAAATTTGAGAATGGTTATCCCTATAGCATATCATCCGACCAACAGACAAACAAATAAATGTGAACATGACCTACTCCAAACTGCAACCAGTTTCGAACAGAAATTCTCACATAATTTCAAATAATTTTGTATGTGTGTTGTTGTATATGTGTAAATCTGGGGTTATTTGTTTCCTGTTTCTCCTTAAAACTCACTCTCTCTACCTTTTTTGCCCACCGTCAAGTACACGAGTGCAAGTGCATTTGCCAGAGCTTTGTGTAAATCACATCCTTTAGCTTTCAAGTGTTTTGTTTGCGTGTTTGTGTGGGTATTTCCCAAAGTTACTTCTACACAAACAAGGCTAAATGCCAAGGCAGGAGCCAAAAAAAGAAAAAAAGAAGAAGGAGTGCAGGGAGTATTTTAGGGTTTATACTCATTCGTCCCCCTCCCTTATGATTAGTTGTTTTTGGTTTTGAGTGATTATGTTATTGTTGTTGGTTGTTAGGATCTGATATCCTCTTGTTGTTCATATGTTTACAAGCCGGAACTTAAATGGTGTCTTAGTTTTATTTTTTTTTTTGGTTTCCTTGTTGTTTCGCTAGTTTGTCTTCCGTCTTGCTGCTGTTGTGTGGCTCTTCCTCCAAAGGAACGTGAGGTCGAGTACGACATGTGTGTCCCGCACATGTAAAACGATTTAAGATTTTCTGTGTGTTGAGTTTGTAAAGATTTCCTGTTTTGTACTGCATGGTTGGCAAATACTTTCACGAAGTTATTTCTTTGGAAAAATATTGAGGGCCTGCTGTTTGTGTGCTTTTATTGAAAGAAGAAGAAGAATAGAGAATATGTCAAGCATAGATCTTGAAGTTTGTTTGGGCGCCATACAGAAGAGTGAGTTAGAGAGAGAGAGAGAGGATATGTTTTGTTTTTGTTTTGTTAAAACGAAAATATTTAGTTTCCTATTTGCTTCATCTTGTATTTTCGTAGATTATTTTTGCTAGCGACCCCAATTGCAATGACAATTGCTAATGCATTTCCTCAGGAATTTCGTTGTAACGAATTATTTCAATTCAAAAGTGAACAGAATAATAAGAGAAATAGGAAGTTTCGTTAAGTTCACACTCCACTGAACAAGGAAGGATTGTAGAAAAAGATATAGAATTGAGATGTTGATGACAAATGAGACTGAATTGACCTGTTTTATTTTTGGATATAATGGTCGGGTTGACGTTTTTAAGAGGATATATTTAATCTGTATGTAAGTAAACGAAAATTTGCCAAAAAATAACAAAATTTTGCCCTGTTGCAGAATTTACTATTTTTGCAAATCTTGAACCCTATGTGGAGGAGGTACCATATAAAATGGTCCGATCTGTACCATCTTTATAACAGATTTTGTGTTCATGGAAATATTGAGATGTACCAAGTCTGAATGGAAGCGGATGTTAATTTCGTGTTTTATAAGCTTCATGAATATTCAAAATTCTGACCCTTTGTGAGGGAGGTACCAGAAGAAGTGGACCAATATCTCCCATTTTCACACCAGACCTTGGGTTAATAATAATATTGTGATGTGTGTAATTTGGAGAGAACTGGATGCTTATTTCGGATTTTATGATCGTTTTGTTTATTAAAAAAATTTGACCTTTGTGGGGGAGGTACCAGAAGAAATGGTCCGATCACTACCATCTTTATAACATATCTTGTGTTTATAGAAATATTGAGATGTGCCAAGTCTGAATGGAATCGGATGTTTATTTCGCGTTTTATGAGCTTCATGTATATTTTAAAATTTTAACTCTTTGTGGGGGAGGTACCAGAAGGAGTGGGCCAATATATCTCCTCTCCGCCAATGTATCTCACACCAGACCTTGGGTTTATAAAAATATTGTGATGTATGTAATTTGGAGACAATCGGCATTTACATCCCATTTTATAAGAGATATAATTATTCAAAATGTTGACACTTTGTGGGGGAGGTACCAGAAGGAGTGCACCCATATAGCCCCTTTTTACACCTAATCTAGCACTGATGAAAATATAAGGATTTGCAAAGTAGGAGCAAAATCGTATTATCCTTTCTCTTTCTGTGCAGTAAAATATTTTCTTTGAAAATTTTGATATTTTGTGTGGGAGGTACTAGAAGAAGTGGACCGATATTGCCCATCTCCGAATTTGATCTAAGTTTGAAAATAATATTACGATGTACCAAGTTTGGATCAAATCCGATACTTCCTTCGAGAGTTATCGTGACGGACATCGCTAGATCGACTCCAAATGTCCTGAAACGGATTTGGTCCAAAGAGACGTAGGATCTAAGCCCGTTATTTGATGGGGCACGTTTTGGCCGAGTTAATTGATATATACCCCTTTAGAAAAAATTTTTTTGCATAGACGGTGAAACAAGACTTTTGCTTTTCTCAATAAAATTGTTTCCCTGAAGGTGACGGTCGAAGTCGAAATATCGGAAAATAAAAATCAAAATTATAAAAATAAAAACTCTGACCTTAAGCCAAAATAAAGTTTTTTTCTTTATTTATTTATTGAGAATTCATTCATTTCATTAAAGTTTTTAAGAATTCTTCAAAATATGAAATATCTGTCTTTAGAAAGGCTGGGGTCAATAAATTTCGTAAATTTACGACCATTTTCTGATGTTCGATTTACCAATTTCAAACTTTTTTTTTTAAAAATTGGTTAATTTATCCACATAACATTTTTCAACTTTTTAACCTTTATTTATGTTTGTTCATATCGTTCAGAGAAACTATAAATATTTATCAATTTTCACATATGAATAATACTGCCCAAAAGTATGCTCTTTGCAATGCAATTACATTCATAAGTTATCCGTAATGTGTACTCAAATTATTGTTATACGCTTTGGTGGCAGATATGAGAGTTTGCACATATGGGTGTGGGTGTGTGTGTGTGTGAGAGAGGAGGTGAGTGGGATCTGTGTAAAATCATTACACTTGAACAACTTGAGACGATTATTAAATAACTTAAACAGTTGGGAATAAAATAAATGTTTTCAACTCAAAACAAACAAAACAAGGAAACGGAAATATTCACACATACACACAAAAAAATGTCTGTATTTATTGTTGTAAAACATTTCCTGTAAAAGGTGGTTTTAAGATGTGTGTGTGTGTTGAATTTTTACAATAAAAATGAAATTTCTCAAAATAGTTGTACATATATCTCCGAACGTACATAAACATTTCATTACATTTCCTAGAAAAGTATCTTCTTTAAATCCCCTCTATTCTGCCTTTTATACTTTCCTCTTCCCCTTCTTCTTCCTTTTTGTAATCTATTTATTTACTCAGCAGCCCATAAATCAGCTTAAAATATATTTGTAAATATCAATAACAAGCAAAACAACCATTCATTTTGTAGCATCATTAGTAAAACAATTGAGAGATTTGTGTAATCATTTGGTATTTACCAGGAAAACTATAACAACTTTAAAGCATACTTTCAGGCAATAATTGTATTATTATTATTTATTTATTGAGACTTCATTCATTTCATTAAAGACAAACGAGATTTTTCAATTATTTGCAGAAATGAAATCGATCATTATTAATAGTATTGTGTACATGGAAAATGGCTATTATTACAAATTATTAAATTGTTGATTATTTGAAATTGTATTTACAGAAATTTAGCAACATTATGTGGAGAAAAAAAGGAAATATCAAAAACAATGACACTCTGTTGGATAATCTGTGGAGGGGATTTATGTTGTGAACTATGAGAAGAAAGAAAGACAATTTTAATTGAAAGCATTGTGTTGTGTGAGAACTGTGAATGACATTCGGAAGATTTAATTAAAGAATATTTAGTTATTGGAAATATTAGGGAAAGTCTAAATGTATACTACAAAAATCCTACAGATAACTGTGAAAAAAATATATTTTTCCATACGATTCTAACATCATGTGTAACTTAACCTTTAAGGATTTCAGATATACAACATGATTTGAAAAAATCATTCTTTTGATGATCTCCATAGAATTCTGAGTCGATTTATGCACGTCCGTCCGTCTGTCCATGCATTTTTGTAAACAAAGTACAGCTCGCATTTATTTGCCGATCCAGATGAAATTTCGCACAAGTCATTTGTTTAATTCATGGACAAACCCTATTGAAATTGGAGATAATCGGACTAAATTTTGATATAGCCCCCATATATATCTTCGTCCGATTTGCATTTTATTGTGCACCAAACCTGTAATATTAGTCCAAATACTATGGAGTTTTGCATATACGACCAAATTAGCCTGTAAATATGTATGCCAAATTTGATTGAAATCGGTTCAGATATAGCTATAGCTCCCATATATATCCGATTTGTTTTTTTTGTCCTCCGCAGCCGTAATATGCACTCTGCAACAGCGATATTTGGGGAAATATATCAAATACAGCTCAGAAATATATTTGCTAAATTTTATCGAGATCGGTTCAGATTTGGGTATAGGTCCCATATAAATCTTCGTCCGATTTGCCTTTTATTGTGCACCAAACTTCTAATATTTGTCCAAATGGGATGGAATTTGGCACTTACGACCGGGTCTAGAAGTTAGTATATCAAATTTGGTGAAGGTCGGTTCAGACATAGCTATAGCTCCCATATATACTGTTCATCCGATTTGTTATATTTGTTACCCACAGTCGTAATATGCTCTCCGTAAAAACGATATTCAGGGAAACATATCAAATACAGCTCAGAAATGTATTTGCCAAATTTTATCGAGATCGGTTCCGATTTGGATATAGCTCCCATACATAATGGGCAATAAAAGTCCGAATTTAAAAGATACAAATGCTTCGGTATATTTAGTCCTTTGAACTATAAATTATAATTATAATCATAGCGTGTATGATTGAATTCTCCCATAAAAACTTTTAATTGTTATGCGGAGCTCTCTAGGTTTGTGAGGACGTCTGTTTGTCGGCCCCGCCCGACGTTAAGACTTTTTTTTACTGGTTTTTTATTTGTTATGTGATGTTCTACTAAATATGCAAAGGGGTGTAGGGCATTATAGAGTCGGCCCGCCCGACTTTTAAACTCTCTTTACTGTTTTTTATTCACTTTTTTCAGATATGCTCTTAAACCTGAAGAGATTCACACATACTCGAGCAAATAACTTCCCAAAACAAATAATCTTCACCGAATAATCTTCTTCGTCTACCACTACCACGGCTTGTTGCCATGTGCAAATTATCACAACAATTGTTGACTTTTACAACCTTTTCAAGTGGCAGCTAAACAACAACAACAATCACAATAACAACAACAGCAGCATCAGTATTTATGTTTGTATAGCATATAGTTAGGCTGTAGTTTGAATGAAGTTTACGTATAAATTTTAGTTAACGATTATGATTGCGGTAGTAGTATTCGTTGTAGCTGTAGTTTCTAAACTTCTCTCAACTTCTGTGCGAACTCAAATTAGATAAAAGATAATAAAATTTTATGCAAAATGACTATACGCTTTTGTGGCAAAGAGACTCTCCAAAAATGATGATAAAACTTTATGTGCACATATGACCTTTTCAATTAATGGCACCAGGAAATAGGAGAATGGCAAGAGATCTTCGAGGAAAAATAAAAATAAATTTTTGTTAATTTTTTTTTTGAGATAAGGAGTTTGGAAGTGAGGAAAAATAATAATTAAAGGAAGTGAATAACAATATTATATATTATAAAATAATATATTAAATGGCTAAGCAAGTTTGGAAAATAAAAAAAAAATAAAAAAAAAAACAATTAGGTTCCTACCACTTTGAGTTATTACATGCTTCTCCCCAAGAATTATTTACATCCCCAAAAAAAATCTTGTTTCAATTAGCTCATAGATTATTTGAATCTACCTAAAAGTATGCTTTAGAATTGGGGTTTCGTTTTATTTTTTTGTTTTACATTATTGCAATTCCCTTAAGATCCAGCTAAGAAAAGAAGAACAACATCTCCTTGCAATTAGTTTTAAAACAAATATAAATTCTGATAATATCCCTTCCCCTGGTTGTTGTTTTTTTTTTGCTGTGCGTTCAAATAAATTTCAATTAGAATGTGGCAAAATTAAAACAAGAACAAGAAAACAAAAACAAAAGGAGCAAAACTTAAGCATATTGCCTTGGTGCGTTTTTCTGTGAACTTACCATAAGTTTTAACCGTAACACTGGTCTCCAGGATCTCATTGGTGGCATAGGATGCTGTGCAATAGTATTTGCCCTCCATCTCCACGCTAAGGTGGTTGATAATAAGCGCCAAACTTTCGGTACCGGTCATGTATTCCGTGAACATGGGAGGATTGCGTCCCGTACTGGGGTGTGAATCGGCAATTGCAGAAAAAAGGTAAAAAAAGAAGAAATGAAGGGAACAATTTTAATTAGTATTTGTACATAGATATTGCTTGTAAGTTTTGAAATTATGGTATGGCAATGTTTTAGTGGTGGTTTGGGGGGTGGGGGTGGTTTGGTGAAAGGACTTTAACTTTTCTTCGTTCTCTTTTTGTAGGTATGTAGATATGTATGTTGCTATGTTTATCTTGGGTTAGTTGTAGCTGCATTCATGAATGTAGTTTGCAACCGGATCAAAGCAAAAAAGTATATATATGAGACGAGCAAAATGATTTTCAAAGTCACTAGCACAACCCAGCAAACACCGATGACGGTGTTCGGGGGTGTGTGGGTGTGAGCGTACATGGGAGTTAAAGTTAGCATTTCTTTTCTGCAGGGGTTTTAGTAAAGTATATTCTAGGGAGTTGTAAAAAGTTTTATTCGTTTTAATTGCATTATATTTAAATATGTAATGAAATATGTATTTTTCGAATACTAGAAGGTATGGAAAAAGAATCAGCTAATGGTTTTATGTTCATGAGGTTCCTGAATACCTAAGGTATTAGTTTTCAATATGGTATGGTGATGTAAGAAAGTTTTTTCTCTTTTGACGTTGATTTTAATGTTTTTTTTTTTAATTATTTGTAAAATTGAACATGATGAGATTCGTGATGTTGTTATCGTAAATTCATGTAAAATCCATACAAAACCCAATGTTTGTTGAAATATGTTTATACAAAGCCTGAGGGTATGCAATATTTTTTAATAAAAAAAAAACTTTTCAATTTTAAAATTGGGCTAACTTAGGGTTGTTGTTCTTTAAAAAAAATATTGAGAAATAAGAAATATGCCCTGGATATGCCCAGAAGAATTAAAAATCCTTACTAACAATCTGGCAATGCCAGCAAAAATGAATGCCTTAAAAAATATTTAACAAATGAAAATATCTTTAAATCCTCATGATTACATAAATGAATAACAAGTAAAAATAACAAGTAAAAAAGCAACTAAGCTCGGCCGGGCCGAACTTTTTATATTCTCCACCATTTGGAAAAGCATGAAACTTTTCAAAAAAAAGAGAAAAAAATCCGTAGAAAAATACCTCTCAAATGAAACCCCTTATATGGGGGCTATACGAAGACGTGTTCCTTCGAAGACGTGTTCCTTCAAAAGTATCTTTTTTTGTTACAGGTTGTAGTACCCGTTACGAACTTTAAATAAAAAATTGAAACAATTCTGGTAAAAAATGTCGCTGAAATCATTAAAATACCGATTATTGGGAGGTACCGTTATATGGGGGCTGTACGTAGACATGGACACTTTTTTTGTCATACATTGCAGTACCCATTACGAACTTCAACTACGAAATTTGAAAAAAATTCGGTCAATTGTGTCGCTAAAATCATCAAAATACCGAATATCGGGAGGTATCGTTATGTGGGGCCTATACGAAGACTTGGACTTGCATACGCGATTTTTTGTCATAGGCTCTAGTACCTATTACGAACTTAAAATACGAAATTTGATATAATTCCGGTAAAAAAATCGCTAAAATCATGAGAATACCGAATATTGGAAGGTACCGTTATATGGGGGGCTATATGAAAACGTCCACCTACAAGGCCCATTTACGAACTTAGATTGCCTTCGGGCATAAGACACATATCTACAAAATTTTAGCCATCTTTTCTCATTTCGTCTAAAGATACCGTGATTACAACAGACAGACTGGCGGACATCGCTAAATCGATTTAGAATTTTACCCTGATCAAGAATATATATACTTTGTTGGGATTACGAGGAGTTACAAACGGAATGACAAAGTTAATAATGACAAAGTTAATGGTGGAAGGTATAAAAAATGAAGGTATCGACGGTTTAAACTCGGGTATAATTTTAGAGAATATTTAAAAAAATCCCACATTATTTGTCCGCTAGGACCTGAGGAAGCGTTAAAGAAAAAATCTTGATTTTAGCCCTGGCGTGAGCTCCAAATATACAGAAAAACAAAAAAATTCTGGGTGATTACAAGAGCCGAAAAGTATGCTAGTAATTATTCAACATGGAAAAAACAAAAGCATACTTTTGGGGAATTTTATTCAATGTACATGTACATGTAATCTGTTTGATTTAAAATTCTCCACCAATAGTATGCTTTTGTTCTTCATTGTGCAATAAATTTTATTTAAAAAACAAAAACAAAATTATCGGTCCGCTAGGGCCTCCGAAAGGTTTTAACAAGTATCCTTAATTTTAGTCCTGGTGTGAACTCCGAAAATACTGAAAAGCTAAAATCGTCCATAATTGAAAGGACAAAAAAATTTTGCTAGCATTTATTCAATATGGAAAAACAGAAGCATACTTTTGGGGGATTTTATTCAAATAGAGTTTAGCTTGATTTTACGGGTCGTTAACATGTTTTGGGAATAATGGACTATGTTTTACAGGTTTCTAAATCCAGCTGATAATCTATTTGATTTAAAAATCTCCTTCCAAATCTCTCTTCCTTGTGTAATAAATTCTAGCACACTTTCCGGCTCTTAAAATATTTGTAGCACATCTCTAGCCTGCATTCCTTTTAAATATTTCCATCTAAATCACTTGCATGTCTACGAAAATGTTAATCACCTCATTCATGGCCAATACAATAACACCTCAAATAAATTACTTTATGTAAAGCATACTTTTAGTCATTAGAAATAAAATCTCTAGTTAATTATTGTACATAACATCATTTTGTTGCCGTTGATTTAAAGTTTTCAAATAAATCCCAAGCAACATGATTGCTTTTGTTCTTGTTTATTGGTGAGTAATTAATGTCTTTGGGTTGTTTTGTCTTTGGCCCAGATAATGCATTTTTTTCTGTTGAGGTTATGTTCACAATCTATGCTCATCATTTGAAATTATTTTTATTATCTGTAATTGTGTATCGAAATGGAGATTTATGTAAATATTTGTTTAAATAATTGATTGAGATTCACAACAAAGTGATGCTGTGAGTTTGGGTAGACACAGGCATACTTTGGGCCGTTCGATTAAAGACACCTGTTATCTGCTGGGTAAACATTAATTATGAGAGGTCATAAGGTTGAATTAATAATTTACCATTAATGACCCTTAAATAAATAGAAGCTAATATTAAGGCTTTCTTGTGCGTTTTTTGAATGGAGGTAGGGGAAAATTCCTACTCCAAAAAACTCCACAATAACATATCAAAAATAATTTCCATTAAATTTCCAAAAAAAATTATCCCTTTAAGGATTATAATTTTAAAAGCTGTAAATTTCGTCGTTGTTGTTGTTGTTAAAATGGGTCATTTTTGAGTTTGTTGTAGGTATTCACAGTATCCTTCTTTGTGTTATCGTCCTCAAACATATTATTATGTACCATTATTGCATTAAATTTCAAAGGATTATTCACACAATTATTTGTGCATAACCCTATTTCAAAGTTGTTGTTGTTTTTTTTTTTGCATTTTTATGCTAACATTGCAATTAGAACAAAAAGAAACTAAAACAACTATGACGAATGCAATAAACTGTTGTATTATGCAATGAAATTTGCATAACACAGCTGTGAAGTTGCATTTCAAAACACACGCACACTCACTCACACACACACACGCAAAAACAAATGTTCGAATGCTTTCAAAACTAAATCAAAGCCTGTAATGTTTGAATATACATGCATGTGTGGTCAAACATTGTAGTATACTTCTAGCCATTCGCCATTCAATGGAAGCCTATTCGATGAGAGTGTGCGTGTGCGTGTATGTGAATAGTATATCACGCAAAACTGCAGTTAGTTTCAATGGCATTAGCTGTTGAGGGTTTTTACAAAATAAAGTTATAATTATAGAGCATACTTTGGGGAGTTGTTGAGGTTTTGTGATGAAATGCCTCAAACAAAAAAGGAGCTTAATTTACGCAAATTGTGCAAAGAGCAAAAGGCAATGCATAAACATTTGCAATTAAAATTAGGAAAAAAATCTAGAGCAAAAAATTTTTCCTATAATAAATAGATACACTTTCGTAAACACTGGCCTTAAGGAAATTATGGTTATTCATGTACAAAACCAAAATATATTTGTGTTCATTTAAAATTCAATAAAATTTAGTTTCTCTTTTAGCCATTTGCATAAAAACATTTCAAGTTTCGCAAAATAATATCAAACATTCTACTTTGTATCAATGTTTAAAATGAGGGACTTTAAACACACATCCCCTAAATCTGTTGCATATTTTTAGGCTCAATGCCATGATGGCCAATCAAGGCATAAGTTTAGCTAATTTTTCAATTTAAATCATTTGCATAGCCCGGTTTGGGGGCGGCAGAAATTAGCATACAATGTGATAACGTGTTAAAAATGTGTAGCCGCAATCCTCCCTCCCCTCCTCCTAAAACAATGATGAACAACGAAGGCCTTTACAAATTATCATATAAATTAAATCATTTTGGAATTTGTCAAATCACACACAAAAACAACAACAGCAAAGCCCGTCCCCCATTTTGTTGATCCATGGATTTTGGATATTGCCAAAATTGAAATCGCATAAAATAATTATATTACCCCTCATTTGGCATTTGGCGAGTCCAATAAATTTCATTGCAAAATGAAGTTGAAATGCCAAGGATAATTCAATTGCTCATGGAAAATAGCTGATTTTATGGCCGGATTAAAAATCCACAGAGAGTTGTGCGAAAACACCATTTGTGTGGTTGGAATGGAAGTTTGGAATTTGATGGAGGGGAAAAAATGCCAGGTGAAATCCAATGGGGAAAATAGCTAGGATATTTCATTTATATTAATTTTTTTCCGAAATGGAGACTATTTTTTATACCCTCAACCATATCTAAATAACGATTTTAGACCCTGTCTGGCTGGTTGGAGCGCACGATAACTCTCGAAGGGAAGATCCGATTTGGTTCAAACTTGGTATATCGTAATATTATTATCAAACTTTGGTCGAGTTCGGAAATGGGCAATATCTGTCCATTTCTTCTGGTACCTCACCCACAAAAGGTGGAAATTTTCAAAAAAAAAAAAAAAATTTGCTGCATAGAAAGAGAAAGGATAATCCGATTTTTCTTCAACTTTGTGAATCTTAAAATTTGCACCAGTGCTAGGCCAGGTGCAAAATTGGACAATATCAGTCGACTCCAAGTACCTACCCCACAAAGGGTCAACATTTTGAATAATTATAACTCTTATAAAATGTCATATAAGTGTCCGATTGTCTTCAAATTACTCAAATCACAAAATTTTTATGAACACAACCTCTGGTGTGAAGATGGAATATATCAGCCCACTCCATCAAGTACCTCCCACACAAAGGGTCGAAGTTTTGAATAACAAAAACGATCAAAAAATCGGAAATAATCGGAATAAGATGTATATTTATATCCGATCGGCATTTTACTTGTTTTTTAAATATTAAATATTTTTCAAATACAATTTTTTTTATTTGTTTTTTCGAAAACATAAAATTTAATATTAAACCCCTGAAGATTTTAAGAAAATTCCTAAATATATTTTGTAATTTATAGGATTAAATAATGATTATATACTCCTAAATGTATACTCGTTGTATGAATATGATATATTTATTATTTATGCCTAAATGTAGGCACCAGTTTTAAATAGAAGTTAGCTTTTTAATGTATATTTCAAAATTATTAATGGTTGTGTTAGTACTCTTTGTGATACCAATGTATGTTCGAACGAGGACATTTAACGATCAAATGAAATGGAAATGAAAACAAAGATTAAAAGAAAAAAAGAAAAACATACACACAAAATTACAACAAAAAAAAGAAACAAAATATCAATACAACAAATGAAAAACAAAGAGTAATTGAAAATCAATGGCTGAATTACACTACAATGATGATATTAATATATAAAAAAAGAACAACGTGCAGGATTCTATTTTAATGTTAAGGGACAAGACTTCAAGATTCAAGGATTCAAGAACAAAAAAATCATTTAATCATAACTCATTTCTATGTTTTTTTATTAAACTAAACTAGGTTTTTTTTTTTAAGTTGTTAAAATTTTGTGTGTTACTTTTTCTATGTTGCTCAGGGGGTGTTATTTGCTTTCCGAAAAAAAGATGTTGAAACAATGTTTCGTCAAACCAAAAGCAAACTTTTTCTTGTTAGCATTTCTCGTTTCTCTAAGCTAAACGGGGGGTTTTATTGTTTAACATCGAAAAGACAAGAGAGCGAGAGAGAGAGAGAGGGAAGCAAATGGTCTTATTAGGGTTATGGTTTCTCTTTTTCTCTTTTTAGCATTAGCAATTTGTGAATCCCTTTGGACTTACTTCTCACGTATTCTATGTCCTTTGGAATCATACACTGGTTGATAAATTTGGTGCCTAAGAAAGACGGACGTGTGTTTCGTTTTTTTTTTTGTATAAAGAAAGAAAATTAGAATTAAATTTGTACAAAAAAATCATAATAATAATAGTATTTAAAAATAATTAATAAAATAATTAAAAAAGAAGAACAAGAAAAAAGTGTGAGTTGGCAATAAAGGAAATAAAATACAGCAGGAAATTGTGTTAAGTAATTCAGAAAAAAAATATTTAAAAAGCCAAGTATAAACGTGTGTATTAAAGAAAAATAAACCTTTCTAGTTTTGCTCATAACATTTCTAAAACTAATTTATAAAAATTTTATAAAATTAAATTATGTCTTTGGGCTATACCTAATTAAATCTTACTTGTCACGTATTTGCTTAATAATCCTGTTTAATTTAATTTTTTTGAAATATTAATAAATATAAACAAAAATTGGTTATAATAACTTTTGAAATTTTTAAATTTGAAAGCTTGCGCATTTTAAAAGCTTTTCAGATTAGTAATGTTCTCGATTGGCCAACCTTAGGCCACGAGCAGCTGCTGCTTTTAAAATGCCTTAAAACTTGGCAAAATAACAACAAAAAAATAAACTAAATCTTACATGTTTGACATTTGTTTTACAATACTGCAAAATATATAGAAAAAACGAAGAGGAGAAGATAAAGAAGATCGTGTAAGAATAGCGAATAGTAAAATTATTTTTATGAAAATTAACCACTTTTTGAATATTAAAATAAAAATAACAATAAAATTTAAACTGCTTCTAATTTTTTTTAGAATTTTATTTAATACAATTTTTATATTGCAATGCATCAAACCCATTGTGCCTTCGTAAACATCTATTTTGTAAGTGTAATTAATTGTAACTATAGAACCCTAAACAAAGGTATATTTATGAACCTATAGAACCCTGTATTTCTTGTTTGCCAAGACTTAAAATGGCAAGGACTAGACAAAATGAATTAAAAGACATAAACCGGTTATTACATTTTTTCCTGTAGATAAAAAAGGTATGTTTTTGGACAAATAAATCGGTTTTTCGTTTTAACAAGTTTAATTAAATATGAACTATCCGATAAGCAATAGGCCAGACCATCTTCCCTTTATCCTTAAACCATTGTAGAAGAATGCAGGTAGTCGCATTTTGGAATTGAAATTTTTGAATGGAAAATTAACCAAAAATTGTAAACATTTAAAAAAATGCTTATAATAACAACCTCCGTTTGGCATCGTATGGGAAAAATATACAAATCGACTTATTTTTGAATAAAAATAGAAACAATTTTGACATATCAATATTCCCAAGCGTTGATGCATCTACCTGTATTCTTCTACCATGGTCGTGATTTATAATAAAATAATTTGTCTAAAATAAGTAGATTTTCAGATGTTTTCTTATACGACACAAATAGGAGGTTGTTGTATCAATAATTTTTCTTTCAAAATTTTTAATTCCGAAATTGGTTTGATTCTTCTACCAAAATCAGGACTAATAAAAATAAACTTTGATTGATAATTTCCATTATAGTGCCTATAGAGCCCTACATAATATGAGTAGCATATTTTTCACCTATAAATCCCTAAATGTAATCAGTTGTTTAGTACTTTTCAGTGGTGTGATATACAAAACTAATACATATTTATACAAAATATGAATAAAAATAGCAATAAATTATAATAACTGTCTTTAGTATATAATAATTGTAAAAAGTCCTGTTGTTTTGGAAAATTGTGACTTAAATACACTATTTTTGACAATTTAGAATAGCCAGGGAAGACAATCATAATTAGCAATTTACTAAAGGTAGCTGGCCACATAATAAATTTACGTTACACTTAGAATATAAATTTCAACTTTGGGTTTTTTCTCAACGGGTGGGGTATCAGGGAATTCAAGCCTAAAAAAAGTAGTACGAGTAGAGTTTCTTTTTCACCTTCAAATTCTGCACGTATTCAGGTGAAAAAAATTATAGCAAATAATATAATACACGGTTTTAGTAACTTTCGTTTCAATATTGTGTTTGGTTTTTTTTTACAATATGTATTTAGTAAGGGGTACATTTAGATAGATCCATAGAGTTTGCGGGTTTTGGGATATTATACTCTTTATCACTTTATACAATCACTTTTGGCCGGGGGACACAGGGATAACATATATATTTTTTTTGAATATTATTTATAGAGTTTAAATATTTTTCTTTTACTTACGGCTTGGGTAAAATTGTATTGTTCATATTATCCTTCCATTGCAGATCGGCCACCAAATTTGGTGAAGGCACATTCGGACGACATGTTAGGATCATGGCTTGTCCCACAGCTTTTCTTTGGACCTTTTGTGAGGGGAAAATTTCCAGTTTTGGTACATCGGCGGCGGATGCTGAAATTTAGAAAAAAAAAAAAAAAATAATGGTGACGTTAGAATAAAATCAGATAAAAAATATTTTTGATGTGATTTATAAAAAAAATTATTTTAAAGTCTATTATCTTATTTTTTATTGTCAAAACAATAAAATTAAATTTTTAATGTCTTTGAAACATGCAACTCTTTCAAATATCCAAACGTTAGCTTCTTTAATTTTAATGTCGCTAATTTTGTCTGATTGTTTTCTGTTCCCCTCTATGCTGAGCTATAAACCTTTTAGTCTTAGTCTCTTCGTCATTTGTTGGTGACTTTATTTGGTTCACCAAAAAAAAAAAAAAAAAATAGAAAAAAAGTAACCACTTGAAACTTTGTAAACAACCAAGGATTTCATTGGTAAAATGAAGTTTTGAAAACCAGGACACATTAACAATTCACGGACACTTGAAAAGTGCCAGTTCCCGGCCGGCAGTCAAAGGGTAATGGCCAAGCAGAGGGGAGTATAACAAGTTTTGCGCCTTTTCTACAACAATAATGATGATGACGATGAGTTTCCTGTGCAACAACAACAACAACAATGGAAAAAACTTTCAAAATATTTTCCTTTGAATGTCATGCCATGTTAACTTTAATTTAACTTGTCAACCAAGCTCCTTAGCTTGTTTATGGTCTCCCAATGCCACAAAGAGAAAAAAAAAGGATTTTCATTGTGGCCGGCAGTGGGCCACATGGCATTTCAAGAAATTATTTGGTAATTTGTTGTTGATGTTATTGTTTACTATGTTTCCCACCTCCCCCAAAAAAAGTCTTATGACATTGTTGTCGAGTGTATTTTATGGCCAAAAGTCCTTTTTTGGCGGCCAAACAACAACTGGGGTAATTTGTGGTAAAAAGGTCAGGGTGGCAATGCTTGGGAGTATTTGGCATTCTGCAAAGTTTCCACAAATAACATTATTTAATGTTTTTAATTAAATTGTGAATTTGTGAACATAATTTCGGGATGTTGTACCACAAAAACAGACGGCAGACATAAAAAACTTCTTTTGCAACATTTCAATGGAATAATGGCCACAAAATTTTACAGTTGTTAACTTTAAAAAAAAAAACAATATAAAGATAATTTTGAAACTTGATTGCGTTATGGTGTAAGTTTTCTTATCCTTAAGCTGGGGGGCATTTACAAAAATAAATACCAATTGCATTTGTGTGTGTGTGCGTGAATAAAAATTCCTTAATTAGTTCTCTTAACTGGGTTTACCCATATCAGCTCAACGAATCGTTGCAATTATGAATAAACAACGTTTACATCATTACACATGCGAAGCTATGGCTGGCCATTAAGAAAATGGAGAAAATCAGCACGTTGTTGATGGACCACCTTCCACACGCCTTGTTAATCATGCAAATTGTGTTTAATCCCATTTCCCCATTAAAATGATAACGAAAGGAAGTATATGGAGCCGCCGCCGCCGCTGCATTCGATTGTCACATAACCGACAATAATTAAGAAATTCACCAAATCCTTTCATTCGTTTTAAGGACAAAAAGGAGAGAGAGAGACAAAAAACATTGTATATCCTACGGCCTTATATTGGCATGTGTCCTTCGTCGAAAGTTGATGACAACAAGATGTACGGACATATATTTACTTGGCCTCATACAATTAGCAGAAAATGTAAAAACGAGCAGAAGAAGACGAAGGAACAAAAAAAAAAAAAAAAAGAAGAGATAAAAAATGAACTTAAGTCTGGTTTTAATTGAAAGAGAAAATATATATCTGTGGAAATTTAAAAGGCAGAGACGATCTAGTTGTACACTACGTCTGATAGGGAAATTTGAGTAATTATTACGATAAAAACACTGCAATGTAAACGAGTCCTAAGTCAGCTGTTTCGTGTAGTATCGACCATGGTAGAAGAACACAGGTGCATCGACACAGCTGCTGGGAAAATGAACTGTCAAACCGATTTTAGAATTGAAAATGTTGAATGAAATATCATTGAAATTTGTAAAATTTTTTGAATAATTCATATCATAACAAACTCCGATTTCCGTCATATAAGAAAACTTATAAAAACTACTTATTTTTGACAAAACATTTTAAGAATTTTTGATATGTCAAAATTTCCAAGAGTTGATGCATCTACCAGTTTTCTTCTACTTCAATTTTCTTTCCTCTATGGTCAACGCGATGTGAAGAGGGAAGAATCTTCCTAAAAAGCTTTTATTTCTTTTTAAAATCGGTAGAAGAATACAGGTAGTCACATCGACACAGCTGCTGGGACAATGAACTGTCAAACCGATTTTGATACTGAAAATCGTGAATGAAAAATTATTGAAATGTGTAAAAATTGTTGAAAAAAACATATCATTACAACCTCCGATTTGCGTCGTATAAGAAAACATATAAAAATCTATTTATATTTGAAAAAACATTTAAAAATTTTTGACATATCAATGTTCACAAGCGTTGATGCGTCTACCTGCATTTTTCTACCATGTGTTCCGTGTAGTATCGACCGGCACAAATGATAAGGCCCATGGCACAAGAACACAAAATTTACGTAGAAGCATTGACACGGCTGCTGGGACAATGAACTGTCAAACCGATTTTAGAATTGAAAATGTTGAATGAAATATCATTGAAATTTGTAAAATTTTTTGAATAATTCATATCATAACAAACTCTGATTTGCATCGTATAAGAAAACTTATAAAAATCTGCTTATTTTTGACAAACTATTTTATCAATGTTGAGATATCAATGTTCCCAAGAATTGATGCATTGTAGTCGATTAGTGGTTATCGATAATTATTTCTTTCTTTCTTGTCTTTTATTTCTTTGCTTTCTTGTATTCCATTTTACAATTGGAAATATTCAGAGTAGAGCTGGAAAGTTTGAAAAATTGGTAAAAAGATTGTAATTTAATCTGTCATTACTAAATTTAGGACCGACAAAGATTTGGCGATTCTCGGTATTTGGCGAGTTACAAGGGTTTTTATATTCAAAAGAGGAGTTTAATTTAAAGGAGAGACCTGTTTACATTTTACTTTTAGGCAACATTAGCCATTTGCATTAAAATATAAAAGAAAAAAAAAAACAAAAAAGCAAATGTAAACATAAAGTACGTTTACATACGAATCTCTCCCTGGGTTGAGCAATCACAATAAAACAAAACATTAAAAATATTGTGATTGGTCAATTATCAGCGGTAACACGGCCAGAGATTTGGTATGTAAACGTGCTATTAGTCTTAGTCAGCTGATCTATGTAGTAGCGGCCAACGCATTTGACAACGGTCAGTGATTAATTTTGAGTAGTTTGTTTGGTAGTTTAATTGCATATTAAACAGCTGATATATCAAAACAAACCTACACTTGGTAGGTAGGTAGTTCCCACCTTACTCTAGACGAATTATTGCATTAAATTCTTTTATTTTTTGTTTTTTAATTATCAAATTATCAATCTAGATAAAATTGTTTGGCTGACAGATTTGTTTTTGATTTGACATTTAACTGACATTTTTACTTTAAAATCTAAACACTTGATGATAAACGTGTCAGTTTTAGATTTGCCTTTAGTGCCTTTGACGTCGTCGTTTTATGTTAACTTCATATTTTGGCAAATTCTTCTAAAATATATTTTTTATTTTGGCCGTTTTTACACCAAAAATAAATTTCGCAAAAATTTGACATTTTGCATTCTGAAATGATTAAGTGCCGTTTTTCTCGTCTTTTAATGCTAACTACAACGTGTGACAAATTCTTTTAAGAATATTTTTTTATTTTGGTCGTTTTTACACCAAAACGGTGATTTCATAAAAAAGTTAATATCATTCGTATTGAGCGAAAACTTTTCCAGCAATCTGTTCATACCCTAACATATTTTAAATGTAGTTTTAAAGAAATAATGCCAGGAAAAACGAAATATTTCCACAATATAACCATAATCCCCGACCCCACAAAAAAAAAACCATTATCACTACGAAAAAACAACCATCAATTTGTAATCTTAAATTACAGACAAATGTAATCACACATCAGCATTACCATCATCGGTAAGGATATGCTCTTTGTAGTGTAACGGAGCGCAAAAAAAAATGTAACGAATCGAAAATCCCTCACTGCATTCGGTCCACTATCGTCTTTCGCTGTCATGATTAATATATTCCATTCATTGCATATGTCCATGTCCAAAGTCCATCAGATGCCATTGTTGCCATTAAAATGGATTCAGTTGATTGGTAAAATGTTGCAAAAAAAAAAAAAACAAAGATATATTGCATTGTATGTATGTAAATTAATCTGACCACTCGTCAAAATTGCAACACTGCGCTGGTGAATAAGTTTGCGGAAGGAGGAGGAGGTGGGGGGTTTGAATAAATACCTTAACCAAATGCTTGCATTGGCATGCCGCCTTTGGTGCGTGTTGTCTGTCGTTTTTTTGGTAAATGTAACGTGCGTATTTTAACTATTTAATCCGGAGGAGAAAACACATTTACTTGTAATTTAGGTAGTCAGGAGAAAAATGAAGGGAAATAAAGTTCCAGAAACAAGAAAGAAACCATTATCCCTGGTGATTTGTTAAACTCCAAATAAATAAATGTAATAAACAAATAAATGTAAGGAGAGACAGCTTTTGCATAGAACGTGCATTATTGTGTCTATAGTACCCTACATACAATATGAAGGAGCTACATATTTTACCTATAAAACCCTATTTTTAGTCAGCTGCTTAGAAGTTCTTAGTCCTTTGAACTACGAAACTGAATATTATTATTAATAAAATCAATGTAGATATATATTTAAAAAAATTGATTACATTTTAATACAAAAAAAAATTTTCGAGAAGTAGTGAAGCATATGTCAAATTTTAATTTTTCTCAAAAATAAGTATTTATATTTTTCTTTCATGTGGTCAATCGGAGATTGTTATGACATGCATTTTTCAACAATTTTTAAAAAAAAATCAATTCCAAAATTAGTTTGACAGTTCATTGTCCCAGAAGCTGTGCCGATGCGGTTACCTGTATTCTTCTACCATGACTGGTGGTTATTTGATGCTTTGGCCGATTTTACATATGCCAAGCAGCTGATGTCAACTTAAAGACACCTGGGCACACATAAAATTATCTTTAAGCCCCATGTTGAACAAAACACATAAGTTTAAGAGAAAAAAAATTAGTAACGATTAAATTTTTTAATTTCCATAATTATTACCCCATCATGATAACCTCAATTTGTTCGCAAAATTTCCCCGAAAATGTGTAATGCTGTTGGTTATTTCTGTTTTTTTCTCTCTTTTGCACAGCAACCATTATTTGTTGATATAATTAAAAAAATACTTTACACATTGACCACGTTTAAATTGCATTTTTCGTCCTTATGGCCCGGAGCCAGGGATGCTGAATCACATGCTAGTAGTCTGTCTTGTATAACAGACCACGGTAGTAAAGAGTTAACGACGACTCATCAGAGTGCGTGAATCTAAGTGAATGTCCAGTAAATGTGATCTCTATATACATAATAGTAAGGCCACACGGCATATGTCAGGGCAGGCACATTAACACATTATTTACACACACACTCACATATTCTGTACACTTATTCACGTGTATGATTTTTGCTTCTTTTCGCCATCTGTCTCTCAGTAGGGCAAGCAGTTTGTTTGCCTTTCGCAGTGTTTTAAATCACCCATGTCCTTTTTTCGGGCCAGGTTTGTAGTTGTTGTTTTTTTTTTTGCTTTGCTTGCCAGTGAAATGAAATTATTTTTCAAAAGTTTAATGTTTGCATAGATGCATGGTTGAACGGCGGTGGTTTGTAAATATTGGCGCTGGCATATTTACTGAGGGAGAGGTTTTGAGTTCAGGGATTATGTTTGGGAAATCTGGATAATTCGAATCAGCTGTTTTTACCATAGATTTTTTGTTATTATAAGTATTTTTTAACAATTTTTACAAATTTTAATAATTTTTCATTCAAAAATTTAATTTTCAAAATTGTCCCAGCAGCTGAGCCGATGCGACTACCTGTATTATTATACTATGTTTGATGTGTATCATTAAACAGCTGTATTAATGTAAAATCGGCCAATGGACAATAAGCAATTGCATCAACAGTTGTTTTGGTCGTTTCTACACCAAACAGCTGATTAATTTGAATATTTGCAAAGTTCTACAATGTATTTATTTAATTAACTAGAATTTCGCATGTCCCCATATTGAAATAAAAATTATTTTCAATTTACTTAATTTCCAATTTCACGATTTTGTGCAATTTTTCTCCCAAAAAAACAAACTTTCCTCCCATACAAATTGCCATCCCTTACTCCGGCTGGAACTCAACTTACTTTCCTCACATGCAATATATGCATATGTTTGTTTGCCTGCACGGATGGGTGGTCGCTTTGCCAAAAGGATTATTAAAATTTACTTTAGCCAAAAGGCAATGTTATTTCCTGCAAGGATTGTGTACGACCAAACTTATTAAAGTGATAAGAGAATTAAAGCACGGTCAGTTTTTTTTTTTTATTTTTTTTGGCGGCAGCTAACCGCAAATATGCTGGATCCTTGGAAAATTGGATGGTATTATAGTTAAAATTAATTTTGTGGAGATGAGCGAAGAAAAAAAGAAAAATAAAAAAACCAATGGGAATTAAAGCAGAAAGCAAAAGATCAGCAGTTTTCCAGTGATGGCAGTTGGCCACCACAACACAAAAACACAGCAAAGTAAATAAAAAATCATTATTTAAGGCCTTCAATCATCAGGCTCCGAAGACTCATTAAACTTGGCAATAATACATTTCAAAGCAATTATGAAATATTCGAAATTAAAAAAAAAACCATAACATCTGTTAAATCAATTTAGGCTAGTGTGAACAAGATGTTTATTCCATTGGCAGCCAATGGAACATCAGAGGCTACCCACAACAAGTGCCAATTAAGAAAGATGTTCATTTACTTGCGGATCGCTCCACATGTTTAGATTTCATTTTTGCTGGCTTTTATTTTTCCCTTTTCTTTTGTGTGCATTATGACATTTCTGACAGCTGCCTTTGCACTGTCAAATTTCTTGATATTATCTGTTATTTAAAACTATAAAATTTTCAAATGTTCCAAACATGTCCAGTTGATGGTGATGATGTAGACGTACTCCTCCCCTCCCTCCCCCATCTAAAACTACTAGGGTATTTGTGTTGCTCTACCACAAACAATTTTCAAAGCAAATAATAAATTTATACGTTTTCCCTTTTCTCTCTCTCTGTCTCTCTCATTTCTCTTTTTTATTTCATTTCATATTTCTGTAATAGGATTTGGGGTTTTTTGTTTATTAAAAAAATTTTGTTTATTCACAATTCAATGCTCGATTATAAATAATAAAGACCCTACTAATGCTCACTGAGGATATAATGGAACTCAAAGTGATGATGATGATGTTTCTGTTGATTTCATTTGAAAATTTCATAATTCAAAACAAGAAAAAAATGGAGATGATGTTGTTTTGGATATTGCATTTGTTGTTGGTCTTTTAAATATCCAAAAGAATAAAGTAAAGAAATAAGTCTATCTATCATCACTGACATTTAATGAAATCTGTCAAAAAATATATGAATTGTTTTCAAATTTAATTTGAAAATGTCTTAAAATTCTGGGGATAATCATTTCAATTTTATCAAAAAAAATTAAAAAATCTCTATAATTGGAAAACAAATTAAATTCGTGAGCAATTTTTTTTAAATTAATTCCAAAAAGAAATATCGCAATCTACGAGACGTATAGTACGTTTACACTTCACCGAGTTAAATAAACCCAGTGGATTTTAAATTGCCGATTTCAATAATTTCTTAAAAAGAAAGTTAATTTAATGCAAAATTAACATGAATTATGGAAATTGTTGTCGTTAAGGGATGACGGGCTCAAAAAAAAGTTACCAGAATCGTTATGCGATCGTTCAGTGCAATAATCAGCTGTTTTTTGTGTAAAAACGACCAATATAACTGCAGAGTTGCCAACCTAGGATTTTTACCTGTATCGCAATTTTTTGTGGCAGAACTGGCCTCATGAAAAATTTAATTATTTTTATAAATTCGAGGGAAGAAGAAAACCAGTAAGGAAAGGCCAAAAGTCGGGCGGGCTGATTAAATGATACCCTAAACCACTATGCCTACTTAGTAGAGCTACCGTAACCAAAAAAAAGTTCTTATTGGGAATTTATGGGAATGTTATGACTCCAATAAGAATTATATTTAAAAGAATATTGGAGCAACAGATATACCGGACCGAGTTTCACCAAATGGAAAAACTCGGTTGAATATGAAAAAATCGATTGTGATATCGGATAAAGGTATACATATATACTAAATCCAAATTTGATCCTATCACGATTAATTTTGACAGAGGTATATTTGAGCTCCATAAGTTGTCTGGTACCAAATCTCAATCTTGTGGAATGCATATTACGAGTCTGAGGGACTTAAAACCCAAAATCGGATTAAACATATATATGGGAGCTATAGCTATATTTGAACCGATTTTCACCAAATTTGATGTACTTGCTTCTAGACGTCGGAATTACAAAGATTTTGTTAATTTCGGCTGATATTGGCCATTTGGTAAACAAATAACCCGTAATCGGTTGAAGATATATATGGGCACTATATTCAAATCCGATCCGATCTCTATAGAATTTGACAGAGTTATTTCTGAGCTGTATCTGATATCTGATACCAACATATATATGGGAGCTATAGCTATATCTGAACCGATTTTAACCAAATTTGATGAACTTGCTTCTAGACTAAATTCGGTCGGATGTGCCAAAATTCAGGTTATTTGGACTGATATTGACCATTTGGAGCACAAATAACCCGAAATCGGTTGATGATAAATATGTGAGCTATATCTAAATCTGAACCGATTCTCACCAAATTCAATAGGGTTTGTCCTTTGGCCAAACAAGTATTGTTTGGAAAATTTCATCTCAATCGGATAATAAATTCGACCTGCATTTTGTTTACAAAAATACATGGACAGACGGACGGGTGATGGACTGACATGCATAAATCGACTCAGAAATCAATTCTATGAAGATCCTCAAAAATAACTCTGAGACTATCTCGCTTCCTTCTTCATGTTTCAAACAAATGCCCAAAGACATAATACCCTTACCACTATGAGGTGTAGGTTATAAAAAGTTGACGAAACGTAGGAAAAATTCGATAAAAACAAATCTTTTATTTCTGAATATATAGCAAAGTTCAGTAAGCTGACATTATTTTTTAAATTCTCTCACCCTCTCTTCTCTCCTCTCTTGAAAATACATTTTTAGAGTCCAGTATAATAAATAAGTGTTGACATCAGCTATTTTGTGTAAAAACGACCAATGTCAATGGTCACTGGCCACTGCATAAGTTCTAGTTACATACAGAGGTTGTGTTATATAAAATATTAAAATATATATTAAATCATCTTGCCGAGAATGAATTAAATTAAAAATAACTTTTATCCAGATAATTACGGAAGTAACAAAATCTTCTCTTTTTGTATTCCAAGTTGTATTTTTTATGACCTCTGGCAATTTTTTTTTATTTCCCTTTCTCCCACACTCTCCCTTATTAATTAATCTTATAACTTTATATCTTTCTATCTGGAAAAACAATTAACAAATTATTTTTTATATGTGGTTATTGTTGTTTTTGTCCCTTGAATTTCTTTTCACTGGGGTCTCGGGGTCATATTTTCATGTTATCTGTTGAATTTATGTTTCTTTTGCTACATTTAACTGTCAAAGTGACATTAAGGAAAAATAAAAGAAACAACTTCAACTGTCATCAGCGATGTTCATTGCGGCAAATAAGCTGATGTCGTTGATGTTCGGTGCTGGAATACCGAAGCAAGCTGGCAAGTGTGGACAGCTGGACAGACAGTTGGCTACGTTTACATTTAAATATATAAATTAATATGTCACATTGCTGTAGTTTTACAGTTATTGTTTTAAATTATGGCCAGTGTTGTTGTTGGTGGTGTTGCTGATTCTCTTCTCTGTTTTTGTTTTTGCTGCAGCCAACAGAGTATTGTTTGTAGCACAAAAATTCATTTAAATTAAAAATTTATTGAGATTTTGACCTGAAGAGAAAATGTTAAGCCAGCTGGGTGTATGTGTGTGTCCGTGTTGTTGCTGGATTTTTACAATGTAATTAAAAAAAGATAATTTATATTAATTAAAATTTAAGTACATTTTTACAACAACACTGCTGCCATTGTAATTACACAGTTGTATTATCATGTCAACAGAGTTGCCATTGAGGTTGTTAATACCCGTCATGTAATAAATTTTGGCCAGAATCATCATCACCATCATCGGCGGGATGTCTAGCTTAGCTGTGGTCTCCAAAATGAATACTGTAATGTTCAATTTGTTGTTGCCCTCCCCGTGGAGTATTGCGTTTTAGATTATTTGGGTTTGTGGCATGAATTGGAAACCAAAATTAGTTTTGTGGTTAATATCGAAGTGTAGAGCAGAGCAGAGGCTAGAGGTAGACAGAGCAACAAATGGAAATTACAGTAATTGCAATTAGTTTACAAGGTTTTTAGGCCAAACGAATGCAAAGGAGATGAGATGGGGGGTTGGACACAGACCAGTTTGAAGCTGGCCAATTTTTGTTTGCAACAAAATGTAATTTTTTATATTTTTTATGAAAACGTGGATCTACGCATACAATGTTCCTCCACAGGAGCTAGAACCAAATTTTTAGACAAATCCTTGGAAAAATGTGGCGAAAATCATGAAAACACCGAATATGTGAAGGTACCATTATGTGAGGGCTATATGAAAACCTAGACCTATACATACAATGTTCCGCTACCAGAGCTAGAACGCATTATAACCTACAAATCCCAATTTTTAGACAAATCCGTGTAAAAATGTGGCAAAAATCATCAAAACACCGAATATATGGAGGTAACATTATGTGGGGGCTATATGAAAACGTGGACCTATACGTACAATATTCCGCGACCGGAGCTAGAACCCATTACGAACTACAATTACCAATTTTTAGACAAATCCGTAATAATATATGGCAAAAATTATCAAAATACCGAAAATCGGAGGGTTCCGTTACATGGGGGCTAAGCCAATGCATGAACCGATATATCTCATTTTCAATACCAACCATCCTAGACACAATACAAATTGTTCTGCCAAATTTTGAAGCTCTACGTCAAATAATGTGGGCTATATCAAGAGACAGACAGACATCGTTAAAACGACTTAGAATGCTACGACGAATATTTAGGGTTATTACAAACGGAATAACAAAGTTAATATAACCTCCTTTTCAAGGTGGAGGTTATAAAAATATACCTATCACAGAGAAAAGACCAGACATTAACATTTTATTAACCCCCTATCTTTAAAATGTGAACTCCAGAGACTGGCAACGCTGTAAAGAGTGTAAAATCGGCCTTCATTGTTCGATAGTTCAATTGAAATATTCACTACCCGATCTAGTTAAGTGTAGTGCAAAAATAATCGAATTTGTGAAAACTTGAAACTTTTGAGGGGGAGGTGCTAGAAGGAATGTTCTGATCTCTATCATCTTTATAACAGATCTTGTGTTGGTGGAAGTATTGAAATGTGTCTGAATGGAATCTGATGTTAATTTAATTTGTTCTACGTGACCCTTTGTGGGGGAGGTACCAGAAGGAGTGGACCGATAAAAATAATATATATAAAAATATTGTGATGTGTGTAATTTGAAAACAATCCGACACTTACATCACATTGTATAAAAATTATACTTCTTCAAAATATTGACCCTTTGTGGGGAAGTTATTTGATGGAGTGGACCGATATTGTCCATTTTCGCACCTGACCTGGCACTGATGCAAATATTAGGATTTTCAAATTTGGAGCAAAATCGGAATATCCTTTCTCTTTCTGTGAAAAAAATTATTTTCTTTGGAAATGGAACAGTGTGGCTTGTTTGTTCGGGATACCGTAGTATTTTGTTGTTGCAAAATGGTCAGGCTTATCCCTTTATTGTTGTTTTTATAAAAACAACTTTTGTTTATGAGTGGAGAACGATGGTAATGTTTACCAGGGGGTAAAGGCAGGGAATACCTAGGTTTCGGAAAGAGCCACCAATCCTCATCAGTTCCCTTGTTTTTTGTCTGGGATATTCTCCCCAGAAGTTATTTTAAAAATAACTTCTATGACAAAAAACATTTTTATACCCAAGTGACGAGAAATGTTAACATTTTATGGGAGAGGTACCAGAAGGAGTGGACCAATATTATCCATCTCCTAGCTCGATCTAAGTTTGACAATAATACTACGATGTACCAAGTTTGAATCAAATCGGATACTACCTTCGAGAGTTATCGTGCGCACCAGCCAGACAGACAGACGAACGGACATCGCTAGATTAGCTCCTGACTTCTGGGGTCTAAAGCTTTTATTTTTTATGAGGCTCGTTTTGGCCGTATCAAATGATATATACCCTCTCTAGCCATATGACTGAGGGTATAAAAATTATTATCTCCTGCGCAGCCAAGCAAATAGAACCTTTACCCTTGAAGAAGCAATCCAGCTATCTCAAATTTCAACCAAATTCCCATTTCATTTACATGCCAGAAAATTAAGTTGACCTACTAAACTCTGACGTATTTCATTCGAAAGGAATCTCTCTCACACACAAGCGGACACCTAGTGAAAAAGCCTAGAAAGAAAATTGAAGGTCTCTTCGGCTGCGTGTGTGTGTGTGTGTGAATGAGTGGCGGCTTACTGTGTCTTCGACTTGATAAAGAGAAAAGTACACACCAAATCCTTGCAACATGTTACACATTTGCCACAGTTGTTGCGTTGGCAAAGTAAATGTCCTTTTCCATGGAATTCTTTGAAGAAGCGAATCTGGCAAACAAACCCACACACACACACGCATGCATGCATTCATTCACTCCTTCCTTCCTGCCTTCGTTCATACATTCATATGTATGCAAATGAATATTACTATTTGTTCGACTTGTTTCTTTACAAATCCTCCAATGGCATTCATATCATATTTATAGGTGTTTAGGCATGAACATTTTTCCATTACACAAAGAAACAGAGAGAGGTAAAGAGGGGCATCCTAAAGATATGCAACACTATTACAGTGTTCACACGAAAAGCAAAGGGGGCGAGAAAGGTTTCAAGAAAACATGCAAACTATGCATGCTCCCCCTCTCTCGCACTCGCACTCTCCTTCTCATCTGCCTGCAAATAGTGGGTTTGCATATGCTTTGAGTAAATATTGGACCCACGCACACACACACACAAATGTCTGGGGGTACTATTGAAAAAAAAGAAAATGTGTGCGGGTGTGTGTGTGTGCCAAAGACTTTGCTTTTGTCAACCAAAGAAAGAATATGAAATGGAAAAATGAAATCGAAAACAAATGAAAGATTTTCATGAGCAGGGAGATGGAATGTTGGGAAGAAGAAAACAAAAGAAATTGGACCAGCATCTCACACAACTGTCTGGCAAATAATGCCATTAGTTTCACATGCAGAGTCAGACACACACATACGCAGAGAAAGAGATAAACTGCAGAGAGGTAGGGCACCATGTGGAGAGTGTTGCTTGGTTTGTTTGTTTTTGCATTGCAGTTGTAAATTATGAAACCTATGCTTGTTTATCGATTGTTTATGGCATAAACAAAAGACGCTTTTTTGCTGCATACTTTTAGGCATCAATAAAATATTTTTTAAATTACAGTTTATTTTCTTGGTCTCTTTTCATTTTCTTTATTTTTGAATTTCTCTTCCCCATACCTTGTTCATCAAGAACGAAAAGAAAACAAGACAAATATTTGTTTTTCTGCAGAAAATTTCTCAGCTTTTTTTTCCGGACACATTTTATTAGATTTTTTTGTTTCCTTTTTTTATGATACGCTGTCTGAGTATTGTTCTAGTTGGCATTGTCTTTGTGTTTTTTCCTTCCTTTTTTGCTCTAAACAAATTCATTTATTGCATATGTATGAACATGTGTGTGTGAGATGTTGTGTAGCATACTTTTAGGCTATGTTCATTTTTATTAGTTAATTTATATGCCACACACGTCTAAAGTGGTACTTTTGTGCCACTAGCAAAGCACAAAACGTACCCATCTGCAGCGTTTTGCAAATGTCACAAATGCAAGCAAGTATCCATAAAAAAACGAGGAAGATGAGGAGGACGGGCCAAAAGACGGCGAGGATGTGAATAAAAAATTTAGTATTTTCTTTTGGCATTCTTTGTTTTATTTTTTTTTGTTTTTGCCATACTTTAGAGGATTTGAGCGCTTCAAGTGGATACGTGCAAGTCTGTAAATGCGTAAGACTGCCATTCGATGGCCCAGACATGGCACAAAGTCTAGAGAATAATGTTCTTTGTTCTTCTTTTTTTTTGATGAGTTAGATATGGATTGTATTTGAGTTTTCAGATGTCAGATATGGCTACATAACTCCAGTCATGTAAACGATACCTTCGCTGCATTGATTTTTTTGGGGGAAACAAAATTCCATTTGACGCAGTATTTTTATTGTTTGCCAGGTATTTGCTCGATTGGCTGATTTGAGCACGAAATGCGTACTGCAATGGCTTTTTTATGGCATCTACATGTCTCGAAGGCTCAAGGTAAATGATTTGTGGGATATGCGAAGGGTTTGTAGTTAATTTACATATTTTTATGGATAATGTCTTGCAGGTTTATTTTGAATTTTAATTTCTTTAATGGGTAGTAATTTTTAAAAGGAATTTAAAATAAAATAAGTGCCTAAAAGTATGCAATATATTTTCTCGACCTCGCCCTTCTCTCTCTCTCTCTCTCGCTATACTTTTCTATGGGAACTCAAAGCTATTTCAGCCCTCAAAATGTTATTTCAGCCCCTCTCAGGATTTTTCGGTTTTTAAAGAGTCGAGCACTTTCAGGGATGCATTACCATATTTGAATTTTGAGGTCTGCTCTTTGAGTGGCTGGATCTTAACTGCTCCCACACAGCTGACCTTGTAAAAGCTGTTTTTTTACCAAAATAAGTCAGAAAATGTGGGAAAAAAAATTTTTTTAAAAATTTTCAAAATTTGTAGCATACTTTTAGGAAATGTTCATTAAATTTCATGGAAGAATTTAGGTATTTTTTTGAAAGAAGGAAAAAATGTTTGAATGATTATAACTGATACTTTTTCCATTCTCAAAAAGATATTGAAAATGTTGGCAATTATTCTGCAAATCTTGGCATACCTTGGAGATTGATATGTAAAATTTACTGGCTACTTCTAATAGGGCATAGGTTATTTTAGGAATTTTTCGTTAACTAAATTCAAAATTATTTGCTTAATTTTTTCTAAAAAAAATATGTAACATATTCATCATTCGATGACTGTCATATCAGTGACCAACACCCTTAATTTGTAAATTAAACAACAACAAATAATTCTCAAAATTCCACAACATGTTGGATCACTTCCATGTTGTTGTAAAGGCCTGTGATGACATTCAGATAACCGATTCATAATAAAAACAACAACTCTCCGCAGTGAATGTTACACAGTCATTGCTCATCTGGTGATGGGGGTATGTGAGGCCTGGAGATCTCATCACATGTATAATTTTTTTATGGTTTTCAAAGTCCATTTTTTGCCTCTTTGTGGGCTATTGTCATCTTTGGCGGGTTGAGTATTTCAATTGCATAAATTAGTTTCGTTTAAATGACAAAATAATTTAAATGAAAACGCCCTGTACCCTCAAAGCTGGGACAATGGAAAACAAAAGCCGGGGCAAGAACAATTGTGATTCAAAAACACAACAACAACAACAATCTTAATAATATAAGGCCCTATCAGGAATACCATAAGCGCCATTTGAAATTTTCAAACTGGGAACTAAAAACCTCAATTCCTGAAGGGCAGCAAGATTTTCCCACTTTTTTTACCCTATTCTTTTCATATAAAAAATAAGAAAATTCAAGAATATGTACCCTCTTTTGCCACCCACTTTATAAATCTTCCCCTCCAATTAGCCGAACATGTGGTAAGTTAATATGCAGATGCATGTCTGTCTTCCTGCCTCTCTACCATTTAATGTGAGTACTTTAATTTGTCCAAAGAGGCACTTCAAGTGTCTCTTTTCCCCCAAACCATTCCTCTTTGATGCTCATGATACTGCCCCTCATCGCTTACCCCCCAATCCCCGCCCCTTGAATACTGCCTGCCAAAGAAATGCTTGCCGCGGTTGAAGAACTCATTAAAATGACATTTAATTAATAATTGAGCTGGAAAACCCTTTTGGCATCCCATCAACCAAACAACACACACACATTCACACACACCCAGAGGCACTGACACCAACTGTCAGGCGGGGAACTGGCGCTTGCAATCCACTTTGAAAATCATCCATTAAGTGATTCAACATTTAGCTGGTGGCCAAATGCTTAGTAAAAATTCCGCTAAATACAGTCGTCGAAAAGTTTTAACGTTTATTGTTTGTCCACAGAGAAGTGGAGAACACGAGAGGGAGAGAGAGAGATATCCGTAGTCCATAGTGAAAGACTAGCTCCATGTATGTGCTAAGTGGTGACAGTGACTCGTTCATTGTTTCCCTACAAAATTTTATTTGGTCAAATGCCGGGAAAAATGCATTTAATACAGTGCGCCAATTAAGCATTCAATTGAGATGAAATAATACGGAAATAAATCGTGTCGCTGTGTGTGTGTGTTTGAGTTTTGGGAGGAAGGTAGGGGGTGCTGTGAATGGAATCAAAAGTTTAAGAAGGAATTTACAACATACAATTTAAATTGAAATTAGTAACTATTTTGGGTGGCCTTAATAACATAATATTTGAAATTTTTTTATTATCAAGTGTAGACTTTTATTACAACAAAAATGTATTGAAAGTTTTGGGCACTAAAATGACTTATAAGTAACTAAAGGCAAGGAAAAGTGGCCAAAATCAATTTATGCAAAAGTCTTCACTTTTGGAGACTTCATATTTGCTGCTTAGTGTATGTTAATGCGACAAATAAGATAGCTTTGGCGGAACTCTTTAGTTTTTAATAATTTAATTTTTAATTTAATTTTTATATTTTTTGGAGACTTCGTGATAGCCCTGACTAATGTATATATTTAATACAAACTTTACGTATTTCCAGTAATTCTTTGGCACATAAAAGCATGATATTACAAATTAGTCGACCATTGTTATTGTTTCCCAGGAAAAATAAAATTTGGAGACTTTATATTTTGTAATTGTCGTGATTTACATCAAAAGAAGGCTTATTTACATCCCTAGAGCAATTGTATGAAAAAATCAGAAAAATTAGAAACTCTCCACTTTTTGTAGACTTAGAATTTTCACCATATTTTGAACGTTTTAGGCATTTTAATTTAATATTTTGCAAAATTACAGCATTTAAGTCTTCAATGTACATAGATTTGTCAAATTTATTTCCTTATTAAATGGAATTAAGTTTTTTAAGGCGATTTGTTTCCCATAAAAAAAAAATTATTTGGAGACTTTCTATGCAAACAATGTGACGATTGTTAAGAGGGTGTGTATTATTTTGGCTCCCAAAAGGTTTTTAAATACAGAAAATAGTATTATAAAAAGTCTCCAATTTTTGGAGACTTGCGATTTTTCCCATATTTTGTAAGTTTTGGCCTAATGGATCTGAAATTTTGCAAAATCATCGCATTCCAAGTGCAAAAGTCCACAGTGTTGTCCTGGTTCCTTATGTAATGAAAATAATTAGGTTTTTTGTAATTTTCCCCCATAAAAACTAAATTGTAGACTTTTTATATAAATAATATGCATTCGTTTGAACTCCAAAGGAATGTAAATAGAGAAAATGGGAATTTTATAAGTCTCCATTTTTGAGACTCTTAATTTTCTCCATATTTAGAAAGTGGATCTAAAATTTTGCAAAACCATTGCATTTTAGGCGCAAAAGTCCATAGTTCTCTCATATTTCCTTCGGAATTTAACAGAACTATGATTTTTGTAATTATTCCTCCATACTAAAACTAATTTGGAGACTTTTTTAGCTAATAAAACGAGTATTTATATGAGGAAAATTGCATTATAAAAAGTCTCCACTTTTTGGAGAATTGTATTTTTCTCAATATTTTGAAACTTTTGGGCTATTGAATCTAATATTTTCAAAAATCAGGCAGAAAACTCCATAGTTTTATCATAGGTTTCTTTATATATTTAATAAAATTACTTGTTTTTCTATTCTTTACCCCATAAAAACAAATTTGGAGACTTTTTATGTAAATAAAGCTATTATTTCTATGTGGAAATGTTTTTTTTTTTTTTGAACTCCAAAAGGTATGTAAATAGAGAAAATGGTAATATTGAAAGTCTCCACTTTTTGGAGACTTTTATTTTTCTCCATACTTTGCAAGTTTTGGAATAATGGATCCAAAATTTTTTCAAAATCATACAATATAAGACCAAAACATCCCAAGTTTTGTCATATTTTCTTGTGTTTTTTTGTATTTTTCCTCCATAGAAACTAATTTGGAGACTTTTTTTTGCTAATAAAGTCATCATTTGTATGATGATATGTATTTTCTTGGCCTCTACAATGTATTTTAGTAGAGAAAATGAGATTAGAAAATGTCTCCACTCTTTGGAGACTTTAGATTTTTGCCATATTTTGAAAGTTTTAGGCCTATTGATCTAAAATTTTGTGATTTTCGTTGTATTTTTGGACCAAATGTCCATAAATTTTTCATATTCCTTTTTTTAATTTAAAATAATTATATTTTCTTATTTTTTTTTTCACGAAAAAAGTTTGGAGACATCATTCGGAAATGAAAGCAATTTTTTTTTTATGAAGATATGTATTCTTTGGTCTCCAAAGGGTATTTACATAGAGAAAATGGCAATTTAAAAAGTCTCCACTTTTTGGAGACTTGCATTTTTTGGCAAATTTTAAAAGTTTTGGTTATTTTGAGACAAAAACATAAAAACTAAATATTTTTTGTTAAATATTTTCTGGTAAATAGAATATTTTTTTATTCAAATTTCAAATATGTTGTTGACATATAGTTCAATACTCGTTTAAGTCTCTGTTGTTGATATATAAAATAACCGTTTTCATGTGTGTCCCAGCTGTGTCAGCAATGTTTTCAATTTATGCCCATCTACAACAACAACAAAAAAATCCACTGGTCATTTGTTTACAAATGCCTTGCATTGGCATGAATGACTTCTCATCTATGGCAGTTGAATGTTTGGCCGATGATTATTTGTTTGTTTATTTACTTAACGAATTTAATGCGTATTTGCCATTTAAAATAAAGTGTTGCCATCTGCCCCGATGCTGATGATGCGATGCTGTAGCTGATGATGATGTGTCTAAAGCTTTAATTATTCTGCACTTAATATTGTCAGCAAAATGCAGGGATAGAACACAAGCCAATACAAGTCAAAGACATGCTGTTCATTTGTTATGCTGCTTTTTTTGTTGTTGTTGTTTTTGTGCTTTTCATTAATAAAATATCATTCATTAAGTGTTCATCAATGTAAAGTAAAACCGAGCCAGAGTAAGGAGGAGGAGGACGAGGAGGAAGAGAACCAATGATGGAGTAGAAACTAGCTGAGATGTTACGGAATTTGTTTATGTGTCCACTTGGTGTGAGTGTGTATCTGTGAGAATCTGTAGGATATTTAATAAACAACAACAACAGCAACAATGTCCACATTAAAATATTTATTTTTCGCAGTCCAGAGTTTAATGTTGCTTTAGCTGCCATTCTCCATCGTTGTTTGTTTGTTGTTGTTTGCCTTTAATTGAAGGCAATTGCTTTTGTGTGCGAGTCTGATGTATTCATGGGTGTGTGTGTGTGCGTGTGTGTGTAAAGGATGATACCATCCATGGAGCAGCAGAAACGATTTCTTAGTCAATACAGTTGCTAACAAAAGTATGAAGCCTTAATGTGAGAAAATTGAAATCGATTGCACCGCGCTCGATGCCGCTGTCATCATCACAGTCATCATCATCATCGTCGCCGTTTGCCAGCAACTTATGCTGCTGTGCCAATTTGATTTTGTGGTCTAATAACAATTCTACCATTTCGCCTCGAAACGGTTTCCAAAGTGACCATTAGCTGCTGGATTTCGCTTAACTGCAGTTGATGATAAGAACTTTATGTTGCTGCTGCTGATGATGATGGCGACAACGATGATGGTCCTGTTTTATTTACACTCAACATGTGGCCAATGTTCGTAACAATAATTCGCTCGAACCCCATCCCCCAATGGCCAGGTCTTAACAAATCGAACATCAAAATTTTAAAAGGAGTCAATCATCGATGCCCAGTGGAAATGCTGGCTGACGCGAGCTAAGGTTTGTCATGTGACCCCGATTGCATGCAACTGCCGTGCTTGGATGGCTGTGGATGGCATGGCATGGCATTTGAAGATCTATGACAGCTGAAAACAAAAAAACTCAACTGAATCCATCATTCACATTGTGGCTGCATCATAAATGGAGACCAGCAATAGAAGTTGGTAGTTTTATTGATTCTAGTGGTTAGTCCATCAGTTGGTAGTAGTTGTCCGTGTTGTTGTTGCAGTTCCATGCCAAGGGCCATACAAACAGTGCATGAAAAGACCACTTACATTTCAAGTAGCCAACTAATCGAATTCATCATCATCATCCATCATTGTGGTCGTTCGTTTGGAAAATTCCCTTAAGCTTTAGCCACTTTGGATTCATATCCTGGCCATGAAGGGTTGCTTTCCGGGGGAAAACTATCATGGAAGTTCTTGATGCTTTTGCGGTGGGTGATGATGATATCCAATAACTTTTACCATGAATTGATTTTTCAATTATGCGTATTAACAGATAAAAATGTTTAAAATCTCACAAGTCTTCAACGGAATTCATCGTCCATTTCTCCATGCCATCGGCATCATCATCCTTGCCATAAGTCTTCCTCTCGGTCCATGGCAGATGCCTGGCATATTGAAATTATCTTTCTTGTAAATGATGCTACTTTCAAAGAATGTTTAATTGACTGAAGTTTTGGGGTTTTGTAGATGTATGCGGCTGTGGGTGAGCGATTTCTGAGCTAGCACCGAATCTGCGTTAGCTGATGAACCTCAATCATGTCGAGTGGGAAATAGTGGAATCTCGTCATGTGCGTGGCATTAAACTCATTAGTGAAGTTTGAGAGTTTTGTGGTTAATGATTGGAAATATTGATGCGGATGACACGTATCACCATTATTGGGCGAATTTTGTTGGGGAATTTTGCTCATTTGTTAGCTATTTTTGTTTAAGGAGAAAAATTAATATCTCCAAGAGATTGGAGAAGGATTTTTATTAAAATTAAACAATTTGAACTTAGCTTAACACATATATTCACTGCCATCTAGTTATAGTTTTTGCTACTAAAATAATGTTCCTAAAATACTAATATTTTATTAAAATAAAATAAGTTGAACCGGGCTTAATTCATTACTTTACTGCCATCTGGTTGTCGTTTACTTTTTCTACTAAAAGAATGCTCTATAATTCTACAAAGGAAATTGAAGTGTAGGTGGAGCTCTTCGCGAAATCGCCATTATTATTATAAAAAAATTTTTTTTTTTTTGAGGGAATTTTGCCCATTTTTGGCTGTATCTGTTGAAGGAGAAAACCCTAATACCTCAGAGATTGGAGAAGCAATTTAACTAAAACTAAACCATTTAAACTTTGTTTAACTCATTAATTTACTGCCATCTAGTAGTCATTTCTTTGTGCTACTAAAAGATTATTCGAAAGTATGTGTGGAGCTCTTCTTGAAATCACCATTATTTCATTAACATTAGGGCGTTTTGTTGGGGAATTTTTGGCAATTTGTTAGCTCTATTTGTTTATGGAGAAAAATAAATATCTCAAATAGATTGGAGGAGGAATTTAACTAGAACTAAACCATTTGAACTTTGTTTAACTCATTAATTAACTGCCATCTAGTAGTCATTTCTTTGTGCTAATAAAAGAATACTCGAAAATACCACTAAGGAAAATTTAAGTATAGGTGGAGCTCTTCACGAAATCACCCTTATTTTATTAACATTAGTGGGTTTTGTTGGGCAATTTTTGGCAATTTGTTAGCTCTATTTATTTATGGAGAAAAATTAATATCTCAAAGAGATTGGTGGAGGAATTTAATGAAAATTTAACCTTTTGAACTTTGTTTAACTCATTAGTTTACTGCCATCTAGTTATCGTTTCGTTTTGCTACTGAAAGAATGTTCTACAATATTACGAATTGAAGTTGAACAATAGATAGAGCTCTTTGCGAAATCACCATTAATAGGTCTTTGATGGGGAATTTTGTTCAATTGTTAGCTATATTTGTTTAAGGGGGAAAAAAGAATTAGAGGAGGAATTTTATTAAAAGTTGAACTCGGTTTGGAAAAACTCCACAATTTTTTATTCGAAAAATAATCGCAAAAAAAAATATTTAAATATTTAATTCCAGCGGAGCGGATGTTTTTCTCTTAACATGCCATCTAGTAGTGGATTTTTTCAAATTAATTATTTGTTTTTTTTTTTTTTTTGAGTCGTAAAATAAGCTCAGTTTAAAGATTTTTATTTGACATGGAGTATAGGTGGCGTTAGGCAAATATTGAGGCTATTTATGAATATTTTAAGGACTTGTCTGACAATCTTAAAAACTTCTGCCGTTATTCGTAAATTCTAAAAAATTCTAGCTCCTCTATTTTTCTCATGGAAAAATAAAGGGGTCACTTCTAGAGATCACCATTTTTGCTTGCATATTCGTATATTTTTTCTTTGAGAATATTTAAAATTAATGAATTAATATTTAAAATTAATGAAGACACCAAAATTTTGTACTGAAGACACCACATATTATTTGATACGTCCTAATCCTGTAGGATTTATAGTCAAAACCTTAAAATATATTTCTTAAACGACGTAAATAACTCTTTTTTAAATTCAAAGCATAGATTCAAGCAGTGAAAACTTGTTTCGCATAGGCTGTCATCTAGTTATGGATTTTCTTAAAGTACGTTCCAGAAGGTCCACTAACAAACAATATTAACATTGAAGAGTAGGTGTCGTCTTACAAGGATATCTGGAACAAATTTTCAAAAGTTCGGTCATATTTGCAGAAGTTTTTTGCCAATAACGAACCATATAGGAACAATATAAAAATGAAAAATAGATGGCGCTTGTTGTACATTTCGTATATAGGTGAGAAGAACAATATACAATACAGTATTGATAATTTCTTGGCATGAGGATGACCCAGCCGATTCACAATTGATAAAGTAACCAAAAAAAAAAAAACTCCTTACACTAACTTACACAAATTCCAAGAGAACTGGCATGATTCGCTTAGCCTGCCATCTAGTTATGGATTTTCTTAAAGTATTTTTGAAGAGGGCCACTAACGAACAATATTAAAATCGATGAGTAGGTGGCGTTTTGCAAGCATATCTTTACATTCTTCTTATACTGGTATACACTTTCAAAAGTTCTGCCAGTTATGCAGAACTTTTTTGATAATAACGAAAAATAGATGGCGCTCATTTCACATTTTCTACATTAATGGGACCAACTGTCAAAAGTTTTACCATTTTTGTATTTTGAAAATAAGCTTAAGGATACCTAGCATTAAACTCCTGAAAATTTCCCCATTTTAATTCCATCAATTGTTCAACTGTTATATTCTATAATTAATCACATCAGTATCGAAAACAATTCCCACGTTCTATTTTTCGAGAATATTCCGCAGCATTCGAAAGCGCTTGTAGAAAAACAAAGTACATAATAATTTGATCTCATTTGTCATTCGATCATATGCAATTAAGTACAACAAAACATAAAACAAACGGCAAAGTTCTGTTGCTGGCTGGTTGACAGAAAGCCAAATGCTACAATGGCAGATTAATGCATTAATTGTTAAGTGCAAAATTATGTTGCACAAACATGGCAGCGTTCAATACAAGGCAGGGATTATGCAATATAAGCAGGATAAGACAAACAGAAAAAAAGCCCATTAATGAAAGCCCGCATGTGTATTGCTATGAGCGTAAAAGGATTATTTTGATTTCATTTTAATTTCGGGAAAATAATAGGTTTATGCGTAATTAAAAAAATGTATGTGATGGCTTTACTCTGCAAGGATGCGGGGAGTATATAACAGGTAAGAGTAAATCAAGGACCGAATATAATAAATCTTAAAAAATACCTGTCCTTCAATTTTGCCAATACAAATTTTCGATTTTAATCTTTTTAATCAAGCATAGATACATATTTAATAAAATATTTTATAATTTAAATATTTTCAAATCATTCCTCACATTTCTTTCTTTAAAGGGGCCATACGAATTGGCAATTAGTTCCCAATGGATGCGGCAGTTAAATTGCTTATTTGTTGCCCAAAAATAGTTAAAAAGTTTAAATGTTTAATAAAATAAAATGTAAAAATATCTGAGAAACAGTTTATCACATTCATTGCCTATTTTTAGGCATAAACTTAATGTGAAGCCAGGGAAAGGTAATAAGCTTTCATTTGAAGGTAAGGATTTGAATATTGGATTTTTAAGTTATTTTAAATATTTTTTACCATGGCTTACTTTTCGACCTCCAAGTAATCAAATGATCATGATATGCCTAATTAACACAGGGGCCATTAAGGAAATATTAAAAAAAATTCCATAATTATATCAATACCCTAATCAAACCAATAATAAATTTATCAATAGCTTAATAACAAGCTTCCAAGGCCAATGAATGAAATGGAACCTACCTCCTGTTTTTTTGGGAATGTGAGACCACACACATGCAAATAATATAGTTTTGAAAAGAATAAATTTTGAGTCCAAAAAAAAAAAAACGATCTTTTTGGGCTCCTTTAAGGGGTGAACAGCTACAACAACAAAATCCATAAAACTGCCAAGAACATCTTTAGAAACATCTCCAATGTCTGCTCGAATGATCCTGCTGCTTCTGCTGTTGAAACTTCATACCCAGCTGCACCATATTTGTTGTTGTTTTTGCTGCTGCTGTTGAATACTTCAAAACGAGAAGTAGGCGAGCACTTAATTTGTTACTGTCAGCCAACCAAAGATGCATGCGCTTTTTGACTTGTTCGTCCGTTGGAAGAATGTCTGTCCTGCTAGTAGTTGGTTGTTGTTTTTTTTTTTGTGGAGTTCTTCCAGGCATTCTCTGGCATGAAAAGTTGTCTTAAATAAAATAAAGGGTTTGAATAGCTGGCTTGCAATGTTGTTGGTCTGACAGTTTACAAATAAAGTTGAGCAGAGCGTGGAAATGTATTTTGATTTTTGGGAAAGAAGGGGTTGGGGAGGAAAGATGAAAAATATTTAAACATTAAAAAAATATGGATGCAGGTTCAAGTTTTGAAAAATAATTTGTAATCTTGAGCTAAATAAGGTAATGAAGACTTACATAAAATATTTTCAGAAAGCCTTTTTCTTCTTAAAAAGCAAGAAATTAGGCAGAAAATTCTTAAGGTTGAACTATATTTTAGCCAGCGCCATCTATGCGTCAAATAAGTAGTTGCATGAAATAAAAAGAAAATATATTCATAGCATACTTTAAGGGCAGCCAAGAATTCTTAAGTTACTTTGTTGCCCTAAAAGTATTCTTATGAGTCTATTTTTTCACAAATGCAATTAGTTATTTGACGGATAGATGGCGTTCTTTGAAAATATAGTTCAATATGAAGCAGCAAACTCATTACATATCTAGGAATCTGTCATAGAAAATATTTTCAAATCTCTTTTGAAGGATATTTTTAAAAAATATTCAAAAATTGGGAAAAACGTTGGAAAATGTAACTATTTATGAGGGACATAAATCTGAACAACACAAAGTATGCAACGTTATCAAATTTTCTTATTCATTTCCTAATCGGATATAAATTATCATTTAAAAAAATAGAAAAATAATCAAACTGCCATTGTAAATTTTCGTGTTAAAAACAAAGACTCAATAAAAGTGAATTTTGAATTTTGCTATTGTCATTTTTTTCCTTATCAATTGTGAAAAAAATTCATAAAGAATGATAGAAAAAAGGAAGCAAAAATTTACCATCCCAAGGCTGTGGCTAGGAATTTGAAGGAATCTTTAGCAACATTTTTTTTTAGTAATTGTCTCTCCAAAATTATTAATTAAAAATATTTAGAAAGTCTACATAAAATTAACGAGAAAAAATAACTCATTTGATCCCAAAATAATTGATAACCCCACAAAGTATGCAACATTTTTTTCAATCGGAATTCCTCTTTTACGCAAGGAAATCATTTTGAGTTTCACAAAAGCGTGCCATTATTTTCATAACTCTCCTTTATGTTTCTATTACTTAAACTACCTAAAAATATGCACCAACTTTCCTCTCCCCTTGCTTTATACAACTGTTTTTCTTGCCTATTCTTTTTGGCACAATCTAAAACGACACAAAATTTCTTTATTATGTCTTTAGCTGCATTTTAAGTACATTTTCTTTGAGATTTCTTTGTAGGTTGTTTTTTTTTCGTTTGTTTGTTTGTTTGGCATTAAGCAGAGATTTGGAAAGATTTGTTGCAAAAATTTTCGCTTTTCTTTTCAAATTTTGTTTTTTTGAATAACATTTTTTTCTTCGTTTTTAGCCTTTAATAAGATGTAATGCAGCAAAAGTTTTTCATACAAAAATGAAATGGGAAAAAAGGAGCCAAGACATAAGGAATTTTTTTTTTTTTTTGGGGTACTTCGCTCATAAAAAGAGGATTTCAGTTACATTGCTGTAAAACGATGAAATTGCGTTTGTAAGGCGCCTAAAAGTATACTTTTTGGCATTCACTTTTGCTTTGCGAATGTGAGAGAGAGAGCGACAGAGGGGTGGGAGGGAAGAGGGAAAAGTAGTGCCAAAAATATGAAAAATATTGCCAAATAAGTAAAGACTGAATTCAGGAAAATTTTCCTAAGTAGATTACTGCAGTAAAGAGAATGATAAAAAAATGTTAAGGAAAAAAGAGAGAGAGAGAGAGAGAGAGAGGGGGGGAGAGGAAGCAAAACTTTTCCATTTTCTCCATTGCTAAGTGGCACATTATCAAGTGTTAAGGAAAGAATTTCGAAATAAACGGGTTTTGCTCTTTGGGAATTGTAAATGAATGGAATCATAGAGATTTGGGGGTATTATTAAATATAATGGGATATATAGAGAGAATGAGAGCCTTTAGTTGATGGAGCATTCAAGGACCTTTATGCTGGTACACACTTACCAGTTTGATAGATAAATTTTAATTTGGGAACAATTGAGTTCTGGACATACCTGGAAAAAGGAAAAAAATATTATTAATAAAATGTTTGAAATTAAGAGATTAAAGAAATAAATTAAACAAAGCTGAAAGGGAGTAGGAAGACTTTTATTATTACCATAATTATTATATTATTATTTTTATTATTAATTAATTTATTATTATTATTATTATTATTATTATTATTATTATTATTATTATTATTATTAATTAATTTATTATTATTATTATTATTATTATTATTATTATTATTATTATTTTTATTATATTTACAGTTGCTTTTATAAAATAATACGTAAATTTTCACATTACTCTCCGATAGATGAATTTAACTAAATTTCGAAATACTGAAAATCATATAATTACAAATCGATTTCGGAAACCTTCTTCTTTTATTAAAAATGCTTAATTTGTTTGTTTTTATTATAGTAGGTATTTATGGGGTATCTCAGTACTCTGTGTAAACGAACCCCATCTACATTTTAACTGTAAAATTCTTCCCTACAAGAGTTCTAATTAAATAAAGCCTACTTTTGGGGGTAAATGAATGTTAATAATAAACAAATAGACTATCTTCATTTTTTTTTTTTTGGAAAATTGGTATGTTTCCAGTTTTCTTTTCATAAAAAAAAGAATAAATAATTGATAAAAATTGTAAAAAATAAAAATTGATTATTTTGCTTATTTTCTCCCGTTTTGATACCCAAAACAAGGTCATCGATGGGGTTCATCAACATTCATTCATTCATCATCCATTCTCTGTGTGGCTTTTGATTTCTTTGATCCACTAAATTAACAGTATATTCCAGTACCCATGTTACTCCCTGGGATGAATACACACACACACACACACATTAACACGATGTGCATACAGATACATCTTCGTGTCCAGCACACTAATTTCCAGATTGATTGCATAAAAATTACATTACATTGTTGTTCATTCTCTTCGACATTAGGGTTTTCAATGGCTTAATTTAATTCTGTGGGTTTCTGTTAGCAACCTCTCGCTTTTTCTCCCTCCCCCTCTCCTCTTCCCCTCCCCCCGCCTCTAATCAGTCTCTAAACATTTTCCATTCATGTCACAGTGTCAGTGGGTCAATGTGTAATGTATCTAGCTGCTGCTGTGAATGTTTGGGGGGGGGGGGGTACTTTGAGATGGATGTGAGGTTGAATAAATCGATGAATATTGGTTGCTTCATTGGTTGGATGTTCCGAATTGCTTTCGTGTGCATGGGAAAGCTTCTTCTTTGGCCAAGTGTGCAATTGTGTGTCAGTTCTTTCTTATATACATATAGAAATGCCACAAATGCATTCATTCGTCTATTGTGGAGAACCATTTCGTTATCTATGATAACACTTTGTTGCATTGGCCAGGCCAACAACAAAAGCAACAAAAAAGCGAACATCATCATTACCATCATCGATGGCAACGACGATTGATTCCCTGGTCTGGTGTTGGTTTCTCTATTCAAGACCAATTGAACTGTGTTTGCTTTGGTTTTGTGTTCTCCGGCAGCTATCATGGCTGCCATTGGAGAAGCGCTGCCAAATATCTTTGGCAGTCATCATCAATATAAATTGCATTGCCCTTTGCCATTTCCTTTCTTTGGAAATAACGTTTCTTTAACTCATTTCTTTGTTGTATTCATGGCTGCGGCAGAAGTAGCCTTGATTACTTTTTAAACTTGTCTTTAACGGAGTTTTTTTTCTCAATCTTTGCTGTCGCTTGCAAATCAAACTTGAGAATGATAAGAAAAAACAGGAAACGAAACGAGGAATTATAAAAAAAGCACACACACAACTCAAGAAAGATGTTGCCAAGAATATAGAAATAAAAATGGAAAGGGTAGACATTAACCCCCCAGGTGTATGGGTTGGAGGTAGCACCTTGAAATCTGGGTCAGAGGAGCGTAATTGTTGCTGAGGTTAGATATATTGCGGTATTTTGGAAGCTCATTCTACTAAATATGTGTTTTTGATTTTCGGCAAAGTTTTCTCTGTTATAACGGGCGCCATCTATTGATATTGGGCGATAAATTCCCAAGAAATATAAATTATTAGGCATACTTTTAGGCAAAAAATATACAGAATATATAGGGATGGTCAATAAATTTAAAAAGATTTATTCCGTAGATTTTTTGCCTATAAGTATGCCAAATATTTTATATTTCTTAGGAGTATTTCCCTCAATATCAATAGATGGCGGACGTTATAACCGAGAAAACTTTCCCAAAGTTCAAAATTTAAATATTTCCTAGGTTGAACTTACAAAATCCTTCTATTTCTTGAACCTTAGCAATGATCAGAATGATTTGAAATGAAAAATAGTATTATTGGAAAAGGTAATATGGACATTTAGGAATCTAATGTGCAGGAGGAAAGGGAGTGCCTCTGCTTTTACCTTATATATTCTCATTGACGGCAAAGGAAAAACTGACCTACGAATTTAGTAGAAAATTTTTTATTGATTCAATGCTTCATTAGATTTCAGGATTTATGGAAATTCATATTTGAAAACTCAACTTACGTGTGCCATCTTTAGCTCAATTTTCTTTTTAGAAGATTATAATGGTTACTTGAAAAAACCTCTCGGGTAAGCTACCGATTTTGAAATTACCATTAGTTTCCTAACATGCGCCATCTATAGGTGATTTTTTGCGTTCTTTTGAGAAGACCCTATTAATTACTTCAACAAAATTTCCCATTGGGGAAGCTACTGATGTAAAGATGCCATATTATTTGAAATTGGTTCTAGAATAGCAAAAAAAATGCAAAAGATTTTGCATAATTTACTATACATATATCAAGGCATTAAAGATTGTATAGGTTCTCAGGGGCGCCATCTACTTTTCAATATTGGTGCTTTTTAAGAAGACCCTAGCCGTAACATTTATAATGTTTTCCACGAGGAGGACTACAATCATAATTTGACAATTTTTTTAGAACTGTTCAAAACATACAAAAGAATGTTGATAATATCGATTCTCAAGGACGACATCTCTTGTTCAAATTTATGTTAGTCACAGAAGACGTTTTCTGTAATTTTGACATTTTTAACAATGGTAGTCTCCATTTCAAAGCTGGCGGCGTTATTTGAAATTTATCCCCAGAATGTTTAAAAAAACCTTAATTAAATACACTCTTGTGTCAAGTAGTGACACCTATACTTCAATTAAACATATGTTTTAGTAGAATTTTCTTGTTACAGATTTCTGTAATTTTTATAAAAATTTCCACGAGGGACACTATATGGGCAGAGATGCGAAATTAGACTGGGTAATTTTAATGCTACAAAACTCGAATCAAATAGAATAGAGTTACAAGTAACGCCATCTATACTTCAATTGAAAAAATCCTCAATTGCAGATATTTCTGATTTTCACAGTGCGAAAAAGATTGAGTTTCTTAAACTTTAGCTAAAAATAATAATCTGGAGAATAAATACTTTAATTAGTTTGTTTTTTTTTATTGATTTTTTTGTCTTTCCATTAATTTCCCTGCCAGAATTTCCGAAAATATCCAACTGTCGCCACTCTTCCATATATACATCTTTATATGTAAATACCTTTCAAAACTATTTGAGTAAACAATCCAAAAGAATCCCAAAAAAAAAAGAAACAAACTTCTTTGCCATATCATAACAAATGTGGGTAGTGGGGAGGGGAGCTAAAACTAAAATCTCAAGAAACTTTGCGCCAACAATTTATGAGGCGACATACGACTCGAAATTTTCATGCCAAACCAAGAGCCGGAGAAGACGTAGAGTCTGCATAAATTGAAACAATGTAAACGAAAGAAATTGATGCTAGAATTACTTAAATAACAGCAATTTTAAGGGCAAGGAGATATAGAGTTTCATAAATTGGGGTGGCTGGAAGAGGAGGAGAGAATTCATACTGGTTGGTTTCTAGAGCATGGAAACATGGTCTGCAAAATAAATCATGGTGAAAAAGATATGCAAAAGTTGAGGTTACTTTCATGTTTAAGTTACAAAACTGGCGCCTCGTTGAGGGATTTAAGAAAAATTTTGGCAAAATAAGACAAGGAAAGCGTTTCACCTTTAACCTGCCACTTGCATGAAAGTACTCCTTTATTTTCCTCAAAAAATACAAGTGTCTTCAAATTCCTAAATAATTTATCTGTTTTGGTTTCGCCTGACTGGCACGTTGTCGCCCATAAAGACCAATAATTTATCCAAACCCACATTAAAAGATTATTTACATAGAGTGGCAGCCAAAGAAAGCAAACTACCCATTACACAAAAGAATCCAGAGTGGCAAAAAAAATGTTCCCACATTTACGCATGACCTCATAAATAAATAATACAAAACTATAAAACCAAACAACAACAACAATGAGAACCACAAATTCTGCAAAAAAAAAAAAAAAAAATAAAAGCAAAAACTGAAATGAAGAGCAGCCGCATCATAACAAGAACTCCAGACATAATGCAGTCACTCAGTCATTTAAGGAAATAACCCAGAAGAGGAAATAAAGAGGGGGAAGCTGTAGGGTGCCTTATGATAAACTCTTTCGATTTGAACAAGGAAATGGCGAGTGGAAGGATAAAAGAGAGTGAAGGATACTATCAAAAGACTTTGATAGAAAAATTGTATTCGCTGACGTTTTAAGATCATTTCAGATTAGAAACACTCAGGAGAGGATTTTCCATAGATAGAAGCACTTTAGAGATTTCTTCTATGGACAGAATCTTCCAAAGAGGTCTTCCAGAGACCCTTCAAGTAGGTATTTTACAGAGAGAAAACCGTCAAGTGGGCCTTTTTTGAATATAAACTCCTTGAGGTCATCTATGGATAGATTCTAAAAGATTCTCTTCTATGGATACGGAACCATTTAGTAGGAATTTTAGGGAGTTAAACCCCTCGAGATGGTCTTCTATGAATAAGTAGTCCTGCAAAGCCATGTAAATATCCAACTACCCCATCCCAAGACCTTATTCCTATGCATTCTTGCAGGAAAACGGGGGTACTTTCCAAGAGTGCGCCATCTATATCATGATTTTGATATAGCAGCTGTTATTTTTTATCGGATGAATGATAAAATAACAAGACTATGGAATTTTGGTTCAATGTTGTTAAAATTTTGGCTGTTTGGGATATCCATTTTGTAAAGGTTACCAAATAGCCAAAAATCTGGGTAATTTTATAAAGAATGCCATCTGGACTATAATATTTATATATATTTTTCTTTCAATGTGACGGATGACAGTATAACGAAATATTGGAACCAAGGCAATGGAATGTTGATAAAATGGTTTTATAATTTTAGGCGTTTGGGATATTCGTTTTGTAAAAAGTGAAAAAAATTTTGTTTTTAAATGCAGAGCGCCATCTGTATTTTAATTTTTATATTTTTTTCTTCCACTGTGAAGAATTACAAAATAACAAGACGCTAAAATTAAGATTATAGCATGTTGAAAATATGGTGATATAATTTAAGGGGTTTGGGATGTCGGATTTGTGAAAAACGCCAAAAGATTTTGATATTTTGATAAAAGCGCCATCTGTACTATAGTTTTTGTAACCTTTGTTCCACTGTGAAGAATTAGAATATAAGAAGACGCTAGAATCCTGATTATAGAATGTTGACACGCTGGCGATGTAATTTTAAGCGTTAGGGATATAGGTTTTGTAAATGTGACAGAAAATCTTGGTATTTTGATAAAGCGCCATCTGCATTTGAATTTTTATATTTTTTGTAACAAGACGCTAGAACTACGATTTTGGAATGCTGACACTACAGGAAAATATAATTTTCGGATATCTGATGTGTAAAAATAACAAAATGTCTTGAAATTCTAATAAAGAGCGCTATCTGTATTTTAATTTTAATAATTTTTGTAACAAGACACTAGAACCAAGATAAAAGAATGTTGACACTATAGGGCTATAATTTGAGGAAGCTGGGATATCTGATTCGTAAAAAATGACAAAATATCTGGAAATTTGAATTTAGAGCGCCATCTGTACTTCGAATTTTACAAGTCTTGTTATTTTAATAAACAGTGACATCTATATGTCAATTTTCTTAGTTTTCATGCCAATTTGATTATTTCATTAATTTTTTTTTGCAATTCTTGGAGGATATTTCTGGGATTTTAGCCAGGTCCTACTGTATTTTAAAATATTCCTGTGTTTGTGCCATTTGTGTGTCCTACACTTGGCAAATGAAAAATAAACATTGTTTGTTGGGAAAAATAAAATTCATTAAAAAATTATGCACGCAAACACACACGCACACACACTCGCAGTCACGTACATATGCTTTTTTGTTTGAAATGTTGTGAAGCTTCAGCCGCAAAACAACGACGATTGCAGCACCAGGCACAATACGAGCAACAACAACAACGGCTGTTCAGCCTGTCCCCAACAGAAAAACACTATCAACGACAATGAAACCCAATCTGTTCCCTTGCAGCAGAATTATGGCCATACTCTGCTCCTTTGGAAGAAAGGAGAAGAAGGTGGTTTCACATTTTAATACAGCATACCATAACCTCAGCATGGAAGACACAGAGCGAGAGAGGGAAGAGAGGCGTGCAGGCCTGGAGACCCGAAGAGTGCAACCAAATGTCACTTGAAAAATGTCGGGAATTCACCAAGCAGATACTCTGGCAACAAATCACTTTTAAATTAAACCGCCTTAAGTGGGCGTACAATTATTTGTCGCTTTTTATGGAAGCTTGTTGGAGCAGCAAAACTGTCAGCCAGCCAGCCACCAGCAGCCAGGTTTAAGGCATTTCGCATTTTTTTTCGTTTGGGATTTCCAGGACCATTCATGCATGAGATGAGGTAGTTTTGAAAAAAAAACCGAAACCAAAAACAAGTTGCCATGGCTCTTTAAAAGAGAGGAGGAAGAGGAAGAATAGCAAGGCCAAGAGGCCACATGAAACTCAAGCTTAAAATTTGAAAATTAAAACTAACGTAAATTTTTAAAGGGGATTTCGAAAACAGATTGCATTTTAATATTTTTGTTAAGTAGGAAATATTAAAAAGAGGAGGGAGAGAGAAATTTGAAGGCATAAAAATATCAGTCGAAAATTTTAAGAAAAGGGGGAAAAACATCCTAATTTTTGCTGAAGCTTTAGAATTTGGAGAGTGGTAGGGGGCTGATGGTTTATCAATATCCTCTTCGATTTTTCAAATTCTTAATTTAGTTGAAAGAAAATTAAGTTTTAGGAAAAGGACAGAGACAAGCAGTTAACGCTAGTTAACAGAACATTTTAGAGTAGAGCCAGGCAAAAGCAGGCACGCGGGCCTTCAAAGAGCGTAATCTCCATGTGAACAATCAGAACCAATGAAAAACTATGTAATCAGAGAGTAATACAACTGGGAGAACGACTTCTCTCGCTCTCCGCAGTTTTAGAGTTATATATTGAGAGATTTCTTCACATATTTAAATTGACAATTTTTATAGCATGTTTTTAGGCGCCCCTATAATAAAAAATGGCTTTCAATGCGGTAGTAAGATAATGAGTCTTTTTAAATAATTGAAGCCCGTTGTTTTTGGAAAAGGGGAGAAATTGGAGATCACAACCTCATTCCCATGTCCAGCAACTATAAATTCATCAGCTTTCAATACAGAGGCCAAGAACAACATTTTTTAAATAATGGAAACCCTTTTTTAAACTCCGAATAAATTGGAAATCTCCGCTTCATTCCCCTGAGAATTCATTCCCTAAAGAAAAATAATTAAAATTTTAATTTCATTAAAAAATATTATTCCCCTTCCCTGTCATAATGAGCAATTTCCAAATAAACTCCCTCTTTGCCAAATGGTAAACAACATATTGTGGTATATCCTCCATCTATCCATCACTGACAACCAGGCTAAAGCTCATTACAGCTTAAGGACCAAATGCCACAAAACAAAAAAAAGGACATTGCCTCGGTTTCCAAATCAAAATAAGCAGAAAATGAAACGAAAACTAAACAAATTCGGCCATGCCCAACTAAGTCTGGGAAATGGAAAAGCAAACACACAAAAAAAAAAATCGGACTGCAACATCTAAAATGTCAACACTTTGCTGGGTTCGAACATATGACAGCGAGGAGGTATTAGCATTAGTGACAGCGACAAGAATGATGAGCATGATGGTGATGATGATGATGTTCTCTCCCCAGGATATGGACATGGTAATTATGTATATGTCTGGGTTTTTGCATCTCTTTGCATGGCTGCATGAGTGCGAGTGTGTGTGTTTGTGTGAAAGAGAGACACCCTCCAAACACCGACTGCAAATAGCAAATGTGTCAACAAATTTTGATCGATATCCCGGCAAAGGACAAAACGAACGATATTACAAAACGATACATCATTTTCTTTTTGCTACTGGAAAATTGTCACACAAAACGGAATCTATGGTAAATTCCGGAGAATATCAAGTAACAATTTTCTCTGGGTAGCCAGGAAAGGCTTCCTTAATAATTTTTAGAAAAAGAGATATTTGTCCAGCCTCTGTGTGCCTATTGTCTTTAATGTTATTAACACGTTTCACAAAATATGTTTTCTCGTTTTATTTGTTATATGATTGATGAGCCGTTGTTTTTTTTTTCTGAGTGATTGATCTGTGTTGACCTTAGCCAGGAAAATGAATCATTCATGGGTTATGTTAATTTTTGACTTTCCAACGTCGTTTGGCTGGGGTATTTTGTTATCAGCCGGAGATTTATGTAAATGAACGAAATGCTGTTTCTTTGTTTAAGGATGAAAGACAAAGCGCTTGTTTTAACCCCTAAAGGGTTGGAAGAGTCCAAAGGACAGAGTGTTGAGAAACCTTATCAAATCAAATTTTATTTATTTATTTATTTATTTTTTTTTTCAAAATCAGTTAAAGTTAATTTTGACGTATGATAATGCAATTCATATTGGGCGCCACTTGAAAAAAAATTCACAGTATAACGGGAATTTTTTTGCAATCGTGAATATCATGTGATGATTTTCTTGAGAAATATTCCCTGATTTCAGAAAAAAACCTACGAAACAATTAAAATTTATTTTGGGCTAGGATGTTGCAAACGTCTGAATTCAAATTGGGCGCCACTTGAGGAAACTGTACAGAATATTTACCCAACGTATGGTCAGGTCTGCTTCTGTTTTTAATGGAAGATCTACTAACCTGAATTTGATTTGAGAATTTTCTCAAAGTAGCATACCCTAGAAAAAATTATTTTTTTGTAGTAGGAGGCCTTAATTTATATTGGGCGCCATTTGAGGAAAATATAATGAATATTTGCCGTAAAGAGCTATAAGAGTTCAAAGAACAAAGGTTTAAGTTATAAAGCGGCTTGGAGTCAAAGTAAAACAATTTCTTGGGAAATATTCCCTGATTTCAGTAAACAACCTTCGCAACACTCAAAGGTTGTTTTAGGGGCAACATGGTGAAACCTCTGAATTCATATTGGGCGCCACTTGAGGAGAGTATACAAAATATTTGCGCAATGTCTCTCAAATCATGCTCATGCTTATTATTTGCCCTTTCAGACCAAGATTTTCTTAAGGAAGAAGGTCTGCTTCTGCTTTTACTGAAAGATCTGCTGACCTGAATTTGACCTGAGAATTTTCTTAAAGTTGCAGATTAGATTTCCTCTGAAAATTTAAGTAAGCAATTTCGAAAAAATCATCATTTTTGGTAGCAGGGTGTATTCGTCTCAATTCATATTGGGCGCCACTTGAGGAGAATTTAAAGAATATTGGCGTAAAGAGCTGGAAAAGTCCAAAGAACAGAGTGTTGAGGTATCAAGCGGTTTGGAGTCAGAAAAATGGGATTTCTGTTGCAATTGTGAATATCAAGTAAGGATTTTATTGAGAAATGTTCTTTGATTTCAGTAGAAAACCTTCTAAACAATCAAAGGTTATTTTGGAGTAGGATAGTTCAACCGTCTCAATTTGTATTGGGCGCCATTTCGGGAGAATATACAGAATATTTGCACAAAGTTCTGTACAGTTCCGCTGTATGTTAATATTTGCCCTGTCATACCTAGATTTTCTTGTGAAAGAAGGTTTATTTCCTCCAGGAGATTTTCTAATGAAAGATCTGTAGACCTGCATTTGATCAGAAGAATTTCTTAAAACTGAATATTTGCAGCTCATTTTACGGAGAATCTAAAAATGTTCGCCATTAATTTTTTGGACAGGTATATATTGTTGAATAAATATCAGATTTTTAGAGAATTCTCTATAATATATTCATTTTGATTTCAATGTGATTTCGTATCCAATTTGGATATTTCTGCCGTATTTTGGACAGAATAATTTTTGATCTGTGTCTGTTTATTTTTTTAATGAAGCTTCAAAATTTACAATGCCTTTGAGGTAAGCCACAATTATGGGGGTTCATTCCTATTAAACTTCAGATCTTTTATTCAAAACTGTGCTATTCTGCGGAACTTTTGAGAGAATTATGTTTGATCTCTGACATTTAAGATTGCTAGGCTGCCATTTAAGATGAAAGGCTGCCAAGACAATGTTGAAATTCAAAAATTATCTTCAAATTATTTTCCTCTGAGAGAAGTTTTTCGGAGCCGCAATTTTCTAAATTTAGAATTGTTATGCAAATTTCAGTAACGCAATTTGTCAAATTTCAAATTTTTTTAATTTCACTTTTTTTTTCCTTCCTGCCATATATTTTATGTTTTCTCACTATTATATGCTAACTACAAATTTGAATATTGCAAATATTTATCAAAATTTAATTAAGCCTTTGGCCTGCAAGCATTTATGGAAAAATTGTGTTGCTGTTATTATTAATAATTCAGTAAAAATATTGGAAAAAAATGGCAAACAAAAAATTTTTGATAACATTTGTGGTAATTCGATATCTCAGACTCGGTAATGGTTTGAAAACAAAAAAGCGAAAAAAAAAACAAAAAATGGCAAACATTTCCCCCTCCCCCCATTACAGCGGCATTGCAACGCGAGGCATGCAACCAACCAACCGGCCATGGGGCAAAGAGCAGACCAAACAAGAGAATTTTACAAATTGCTAAAATTGTATTGGTTGGAAAAGTTCGATTAACTGGAAGAAAATAATAACAACAACAACAACAGCAAAAACTTTATTTTCGAGTAAATAAAAATGCATGGTTTTGGGGGCCAAAGTAATTTGTGGTTAAATGGGGAGAAAATGGCTGTTTTGCTTGGTTGGTTGCCCAGCCACCGTAGCAGCCATCAATGATTGCCAGTGCAAATGATGAGAATGATGAGAATGCTGCTGCTGCCTCTTGGATGCCATGAATCCTTAACTAAACGAACGGCCAGCTGATGTTCTTTGCTGCCGGACTTTGTGTTTATGGCCCGCTAATGTTCGATTTACGTTAATGTTTATTAAGAGCAAACAATAATAGCTTCCAATCTCTCTCAGCTCCCCTAGAACCCACCAAAAAAAAATGAAAACATTAGAACCGTAAAAGAATTTTGAGTGGCAAATTTCGGGTTTCAGTCACGCGCTAAAGTCATCTAAATAATGGTTATGGACTCTGGTAATCGATCAGTTTTACCCGGGAGATTTTGAGCAGAGAGCCAATGTAATAATATATCCCTCAAAGAGCATTATTTTGTTTCTAATGGGATTTTCGGGGGAAAATGGTAAAGGAGAGGCAATGCAAATGTGTTGCCATTAAATAAATTGCCTTCATTTTTTTTTGTTAAATATGTCAGACAGAATACGATTTTAAAATAAATACAACAAATTATAGAAGAGAGAGAGAGAGAGAGGAAGAGAGAAAAAAAGAGAGTTTCTTAAACAGAGATAAAGAAACTCAGAAAAGAAAACCAATGGTGGTTTTTTCTTAATATGTTTGGATTTATTTTAAGCTTTTGAAAATATGAATAAAAAGTAATAATAAATGAAAACAACAATAAAAAAATAAAGAAAAATATCTCAAGGTCCATGTTCTATAAAAACCAAAAGAATTTGGCATCAACTTTAAAATTGGTAAATTCTCATTTGTTTTTTTTTTTTTTTTTTGGAAAATTAAAAATATGTTCATAAAAAGAGCCCTTTTTAAAAACAAATATTTCAATTTCGAAGCCAATATTTCACTCGCTCCATATTAAAAAAAAAAAACTTTTATTCCCATTCAAAACATGAATTATTACATTAATAACAATACTATTTTCATATTTCACAGTCACAGAATATTATTGCATTTCAATATTTTTTTTTTTTTTTTTGGTTTTGAATTGCCCTTCTTTTTGTTTTTTTTTTTTTGGTTATGAGCCAGAAAAAAAAGCTGTAACTCAAACTACAGATTGCAGTTACAATTCATGAACTGTTACTGTTGTTGAAAAAGATTGCAATGTTGTTGTTGCTGATGTCGTCGTTTTATTGTTGTTGACATAAGTAAATTTCCGAATATCAAAATATTTCCATTGTTGTTGGCCAATGCATAAATAAATCATGAGAAAAGTGTGTGTGTGTGTGAGTGTACAGAGTATTGGCAACAAACAATAGGAAAAAAACAATAACAAAAAATATGTTAAATTTTTATATTGTTGTATATATATGCATGTACATGCGTTCGGAGACAATCATATTTATGGCATCTGTTGTAAATACAAGGCGGGCAGGTCGGTAGGCGAGAGTTTTGGCAAAGGGTAAACAAAGGTGAGAATGAATTTTACAAGTTTTTAATGTAATTATAACCTCCACCTTGAAGAGGAGGGTATATTAACTTTGTCATTCCGTTTGCAACATCCCTAAATACTCGTCGTAGACCCCCTAAAGTATATATATATATATATTCATAATCAGCATAAAATTCTTAGTCGATTTAACGTCTGTCCGTCCATCCGTCTGTCTATCCATTTGTCTGTCTGTCCGTCTCTCTCTCTCTCTCTCTCTCTCTCTGTTGAAATCACGATACAGCCCACATTATTTGACGTAGAGCTTCAAAATTTGGCACAACAATTTGTATTGTGTCCAGGATAGTTGGTGTTGAATATGAGATTTATCGGTCTACGTTTTGATATAGCCGCCATATAACGGTCTCCTCCCGAAATTCGGTATTTTGATGATTTTTGCCAGATTTTTCCACGGATTTGTCCAAAAATGTGTATTTGTAGGACATAATGGGATCTAGCTCCGGTGGCGAAATACTGTATGTATCGGTCCACGTTGTTGTATAGCCTCCATATAACTGTACCTCCCGACATTCGGTATTTTGATGATTTTTATCACATTTTTTTAATGAATTTGTCCAAAAATTGGTATTTGGAGTTCGTAATGGGTTCTAGCTCGTGTGGCGAAACATTGTTTGTATAGGTCCACGTTTTGGTATAGCCCTCATATAAAGGTAACCCCCAATGATTTATGCCTGATTTCTCCAAGGGTTTGTCCAAAAATTGTTTTTTTTTTAATGGGCTCTACTTCTGGTGGCAGAACATTGAATATTTGTGTTCACGTTTTCCTATAGCACACATATAACGATACCCTCCGATGTACGGTATTTTGATAAACTTAGTCACATTTACCCACGAAATTGTTTCAAATTTGATATTTAAAAAGAATCCTTGAAGTATAAAATTGTCTATAGACTTTCCCGTTTTCCTAAGGTCCCCATATAACGTCCTCACCCACTTTATGTTTTTTTGAAAATTTTAACAGCATTATCCAAACGGTCTTACTGGTATTGTAGTTTAAAGTGGAATAGGTTTGAGCCCAGATTCGTTAATATAAAAATGTTTTCTTTAGCCAAAGGTAAAGAGGTTTGAAAAGTTCGGCCCGGCCGAACTTAATGTTTTTTACTAGTTTTTTTTTAGCGAAAACAACTCAGGTGAGAAAGTGGTCCTTCGTTGTTGGCAGTGTAAAAACGACAGGGTGAATCAGAGTACAAAGAGAGAGAGAGAGAGAGTTATACTTTAGCAAATACCCCATATACATATAGTCACACTTAGGAAGAGGACGGCATCACTTTGTAGGATAATGAAATGCTAAACTCGATTTGATATTAGTCCGATCACTGAACTAAGTTCTGTGAACTAAATTACCCCTGATTGACTGACCTAGTTCGTGTGCTCTTTTCAATGAATGGTTAAATTGAACTAGTTCCTTTTGTGAACTATACACCTCTATCCAAAATGGTCCTTCGTTTTGCTACACATCAACGAATTTAGCACGTATGTTGAACACCCATTTATATATTTATTATTTTTTTGCTAATCTTTGGAATTTATTTGTTGGCAAATACTTGTGTGCATGGCTTTCGCAGCGTCTGCCATCAATACTGAAAAAGTGTTTACGGTTCAATTGTTACATTTTACTTAGTGTTGTTACCACGGTTTATTGAAATTTGGCGAAACAATCGAGCCATGTAGAGTATTGCAATCACACTTTGTTATTGACAAATACACGTTGCAGTTGTAGTTGCAGTTCGAGAAAACGAGCGAGAGATTGGAGTTGGTGTATGGCACGCAATCATGAATGCAAAAATTCCAAAAAAAAAAAAAAAAACTACAAAAATATATAAACTTACTAACAACACCGCTTACACACGGCTATATAAAGGGCTTTGCAGTAAAGCTTTGTTGCTTTGTTATAAAAAAAAAAAAACAAAAAAATGCAACTAAAATAAATTGTATTTCATGGAAAACAATTTTGAAAATTGAAAAAAAGAAATGCAGGTTTTTGTTAGTGTTTTATTTTGTTGTTGGAGTGTTTATGAAAAAATATAAATCAATGTTATGTAATTTAAGACCCCAATATACTTTTGCAGGGAAATTCGGAAGTTAGGGCATAAAAAAGAGAGCACTAGAAATTTATGTAAAACTAATGGCAATCACCTGCTGCTGGGGAACTTTTGCCAGTTTGCAGTTAAACATTATTGGCAAAAGTCAATACGTTTTGTTTTTTATTGGCCACAAATAAAAATATTGCACTTAACAAACAACAACTGCAATAACAATAATGATAGCAGTCCACAGAATTATAAATAAAAAAAAGACACAGGGGATATTTCCAATAACAAAAAAAAAGTTATTTGCCTTTGATGCAGCATAACCGGCCGATGGCATTCTTTTTTATTTAATTTAAGGTGCGCGATAAATCTATATTTTTTAATTGTATTTGGCTTGAATTAATATGCAAAGAGGCATTATTATTTGTGGCAAACTGCCGCCGCACTCGGAAAGCAGAGCTACTTTTGTGTTTAATTATTTAAGTGGAAACTGCGGTAAATACGAAATGCTTTCATTGGCATTCAACAACAACAACAACAGCAGCGATCACAACTACAATACTCGTGCAGCCATGTGAGAGCAAAAGAGAGGAGACAAGAAAAAATGACAAGCGGAAACTGTTTTGATTTCCGGTTAAAGGGATATAATGTTTTTGTATTTAATTGTGAACAGTTGTATTTGTTTTTTTTTATTTGTTTAAAAAAAATTGTAAATCAATAAAAAGTGTTTTTGTTAATAATAACAAAAAAAGGCGTTGTTTTTTTCATTGCTCCGAAACAATGAATTTACTTTGTTAATGGCATAGGCAAATGTGATGGCCTGAGGGCAAATAGAAAGAAAGAGAGTGAGAGAGAGAGAGGGTGAGAGCGAAAAAACCCATCAAATATAAATAAATCCAACTGTTGATGAATAAAGGATTAACATTAAAAGCTATGTTGAGGTTAAATAAATTAATCGAAATTCATTGTGGAAAAGGCTATGGTTTTTTGTCTATTAGCAAAATTGAATTCCTTTTTTATATATATTTCAATAAAAATAATAAAACAAATGAATTGAAAGCTAAAAAGATTGAATTAAAACTATTCAACAAATGTGAATGAAGTATTGAATATAAATAATAAAGAACCTATGGGGCAATAAGTTTATAGAAATTTGAGGCTTTAATCGTTTTTTGGAAGCTAAAGAAAATACCATTTTTTGTTGAAGAAAATTCGAGATGTATGTCTATTTTAAAAAAGCATTAAAATTGAATTTTTTAAATATTATTAAAAGATGAAGGATTTTTTGGAGACTGAAAAAATACTCTGTTTTTGAAAATATATAGAATAGAATATATATATTTTAAGAAATTTTAATATTGAAATTTTCCAATATTCTAGACAATCCTGACAAAGCGCCCTGAAATATATATCAATAGTGTTATGCTATATTTTGTTTTATTAATATTTAATATTTAAAATCCATATATATATAAAAGAGTAGTGAAATAACTGAATGAGTAAGAATCATTGACCAAACGTAACGGCTGAAGATAGAATCTTGAAAATTGGCACGATGGTCAGTCTTGGTGTGTAGATATGTGTGATGAGGCTGGGGTTTTTTGGAAATTCATTCTAAAAGTGTACGGAAAGTATTAAAATGTACTATGAGTACTAAGATTTACGAAAAGTACCAAAATGTACTAATTGTACTAAAAATATAATATTTTGTATTGGTCAAACGGAATCAGCCACAATTCTAGAATTGAGAATAAGAGTCACTGATAGAGTGTTGGATAGGTATACCAAAGGGTTTTTAAAAATTCGAACTTAAAAATTACAAAAAGGTTCTAAAATGGTACTAAACTCCTAAAAATTGTACCATTTGGTATTATGCCAATGGATGGAGTTAAAAACTTGAAATTTGATGTGAGAATCAAGGTTGGAAAGAAAGTTTGACACATGAAGGTGGTTTTGGAAAGAGTGTACTAAGTGCGCAAACTGTACTAAATGGTACTAAACTTGGAACAATTTGATTTAGGGTGAATTTGGAATTTCGAAATTTTGTTTTGGGGTCCCTGTTAGTGCTAGTTTTGTGATAAAGAAGTGATTTTGGAAATGTGTACTAAAAGTGCTAAAAGTACTAAATTTAGTATAAATTTGGAATAATTTGGGTTGGGTGAGTGCTTAAAATCTGAAATTTGGCATTGGATTCGCAGTTCATGTATAGCCTGGACATGTGGAGGTGGTTTTGGCGATGTGTAATGTAATTGTACGAAACGTACTAAATGGTACTATATATGGTATTGGGTGAAGGGATAGAGATAAAACTCTGAAATTTGATATTTCGATAACTTTTGATATCTGGAATTGAGATATGAAGGAAGGTATGAAAATGCGTCTCATATTTGTACGAAATGGTACTAAATTTGGTATTGGGTGAAGGTATAGGGCTGGAATTCTTAAATTTGACATTGAGGTCTCTGTTGGTATCTGGAATTAAGATTTGGCGGAGGTTTAGAAATGTGTACTATAATTGTACGAAAAGTGCCAAATGGTACTAAATTTGGTATTAGGTGAAAAAATAAAGATACAGTTCTGTAATTTTGATATTTAGACCACATTTGATATCTGGAATTGAGATATGAAGATGGGTTCGGAAATGCATGTAAATGCCCATATGTGTACGAAAAGTAATAAATGGTACACAATTTCGTATTGGCTGAAGGAATATTGGCTGATAATGGGGTCTCTCGTGGTATTGGAATTGATATATATGAATGTGTACTATAATTGTACGAAAAGTACTAAATGGTACCGAATATGGTATTAATAAAGGAATAGAGATACAGATCTGAAATTTGATATTTAGATAACTTTTGTTATCTGGAATTGAGATATGGAGGAAGATATGAAAATGCGTCCTATATTTGTACAAAGAGTACTAAATGGTACTAAATGTGGTATTGGGTGAAGGGATAGAATTGGATTTCCGAAATTTAAAATTGAGGTCACTGTCGGAGTTTAAGGTTTACATATGGAAACGTTGAAATATTTTTGGACAAAAAATTGGATGTGGGTTCATTGTGCAATGGTTTCACTAATATCCTCCTCGGTTAAATTAAAGGTGAAAGATTTTTGAAGACTTTTTGGAGTATAAGATAAACATTTTCCTATTATTTTTTTCGAACAAGTTTTGAAAGTTTTTTTTAGGACAAATTTTTATGATTCTAATAAAAATTCTTTAAATGACGTCGTGAACTTTTTTAATAATTACTACAGTTTTTGGGGGAACTCGAGCAAAAATTCTTAGGATTATTTTTTTAACTAATTTGGTATCTTTGCTTAAATTTCCAAAACTAAAACTACCCATTACTTATCGGTTGATTTGAATATTTTCCAGAAGAATATTCATATTATCGTCGAATTTGTCACGTTTTTTTTTTTTTTTTGCTTTACAAATACTGAAGATATCGCCAAGTTTCTTGACACTTACCTAAAAAGAGAGATAAAAGAAAAAAAGATAAGATTTTTGTTGGCAAATAATTATTGTTTAGAGATCATAAACATTTTAAATTAAAAAAAAAACAACTATTAACATAATTCATTTATTATTTAAGAGCAAATACCCATGAAAAGTTTAAACAAAAAAAGTTGCAGATAATGTCATTTGGCTGAAAATACTTTTCACAAAGTCTTCTTTATTTTTTGAGAATTTCAAATGCCATACCAAAGTTATTAATGTCATTTGACACATTTCATGCTTCACACACACTCGAACACTCGAATTTTTATTGTTATTTAAGAATATTTTGCGCAATTTCAAGACATAAACAAACAAACATATGTTTGACATTAAGATGTTGTTGTGTGACCCCAAACCTGGAGCGAGGCATTGGCGTCATTGCATTTGACAAAAGTTAAGGCGAGCAATAACTTCAAGGGGCGGAAATACATACACACATACACACTCATACATATGTGTGTCTCTGAGTTTGTGCGGAGAGAAAAAACTCCAAAGACATGCCTTGGAATTCCTGTATAAATATCATGTTTTCCCGGAAGGAAGGAAGGAAAACTCGATAACAATAACATTGAAGTTGCGAAAATTTGCACAGATATTCGAAATATTCATATATTTTTCCAAAAAAGAAGATAAACATAATTAAGATGGGGGAGAAATGAATAAAAATGTTAATAAAAAGGCATTCTCTAAACAAATTATGTCATAAAAATAACTTCTAAGACATTTTTGCAAAAAGAAAGTGTGTGTCAAATTTTAAACATATGGGTGTAATTGTGGGTTATTTGAATAAATAACTTCCCAATATTATGGAGTCCTCATGAGTCTCATTATTTTGAGGTGAATATATGACAAAAATTGAAAGTCTTCAAGAAAAAAAAATCCTTATATAAAAGCTCCTTGAGGTCCCCTGAGCCCTTAAAAAATGTATGCTATAATTGTACGTTTTTGCTCTTGTTTTTAATCCTCCATTCCTTTAAATATCCCTATCCTCAAAAAAAAAAAAAAAAAATTTTGCCTAATCCTTCAATCCTTCCACACATTCAACATTATTTAATGGCCACATTATCAATTGGTTTATTAACCTCTCACTTATGGCATCATCAGGAAATGTCATTCAACTATAGATTGGAATCAATTGGAATGCTACAAGAGTTTGTTACAGACACTCTTGTTCTCTCACTCTCTCTCGCTCTCCTTCACACCCACAGCCTCTCTGCAAACATTATGACTTAAATCCACATTAACCAACATTTTTGCCACTCCACATAAATGATGACTCTGACGATGAAGATGATGATGACAACTTCAGACTATGCTAATGTTGTTCTTCGTCATTGACAACTCCGGCAGTACTACCACTTGGGCAGATCGTTGCAGTTCCGGTTCCTTTTAGCCTCTTGTGGTTGTTAAACCTAACCCAAGAGACACTTTCATTTCATTTCATTTCAAATGAACGAATATTGATATATAGGCAAAATTTCAATGGCCCAGGCAGAGGGCAGGAGGGACATGGCATGGCAAGTGAAATAAGTTGACACAGAATGAAAAGGAGGAAATAAGGAAAAAAAACTCATATTAGCATAAAAATGGAAATAATATGAATATGCTATGAACAACAAATCGAAGATTTGAAAAAAGAACGGAAAAACTAGAAACTGCAACTTCGACCCACATATCCAAAGTCATAGCTGGCAAGTAGCTAGGAAGTCTGTCTCTAAAGAAGCCGGATTGAAGAAAATACGAAAACATTTTTATAGTTTAACAGCCAAGAGGAAAATTGCATTATAAGGAAGTTGTTAAGTGTTTTCTGATGTTGTTGCAATTTTAGCTGGGTTAGTGTTCCGACCCTCTGCTCTTCCACCCCGCAATGTAATAACCACCGGCTTAGCCAGGCCCATCAACACTAGCACCATCACTTTTCTATTGTGTGTCAGTTAGCAGTTTTGTGGATGATAAGTTGTTGTTTGGAATTCTTAAAGTTTTGGTTTGTATGAGGGGCGGAATAATAATTTAAAGAGAAGAGAGGGAGGCGAAATGAGACCCAGTGAAAGTGGATGGGGAAAGAAATTTTTGGAAAATATTAATTTGGGCAATTTTGGATTCTTCGCTCCAAAATTCATCTGTAATAAAGTGAGGAAATAATGGCAGAGAGACATTTTGGTCCCTTGAGCAGGCTCCAAATTAATTTAGGTTCTTAAATAGACGGAGGTAATAATACGGAGAGAGGTCCAATGAAATTGAATACCAAAGAAATATACACAAATATCAATGTGGGCAATTTTGGTCCTTCGAGCAGAGAGGTAACAATGCGGAGAGAGAGGGAGACTGAGACCTAATGAAATAATATGTAATAATATGGGAAAAGAAATAATATAAAATTTTAACATTGGAAATTTTGGTCCTTGGAGGAAGATAAATGCGAGGTGAGAGAGGCTTCAAAAGTAGGCGTAGAAATGGGAAATTAAATATTATGAAATTGTACTATTGGAAAATTTTGATCCTAGGTAGGTTCCGAATTAGTTTAAAGTCTGTAATAGAGAGAGGAAATAATGAAATAATAGAAAATGTAAATTTGGTTCTTTGAGCAGGTCCCAAATTAATCTGAGGTTTGTAACAGATGGGGATACTATGGGGGGATGGGAGAGAGAGAGTGAGAGAGGCTCAATGAATGAAAAAGAAAATGGAAAATATTCGTCCTTCGAGCATGCTTTAAATTTGTTAGGTTCTATAATAGAGAGAGGTAATAATACCGAGAGAGATGGTGGACAGAGAGGTCCAATGAAATCAAAAGGGAAATAAAATATTAGCAACTTTTTAAATGGTCCTTCGAGCAGGCTCCAAGTTTATTTAGATTCAGAAAGAGGGAGAGAATGAGGTCCAATGAAATTAAATGGGAAGCTAAAAATTAGCAAGTTTAAACATGGATAAATTTGGTCCTTCGGGTAGGCTCTCAATTAATTTAGGTTCGGTAATAGAAGGATGTAAAAATTAGGAGAAAGAGGTCAAACAAAATTATATGGGAAATGAAATATTATAAAAATTTTAGAAAGGAAATCTTGGTCCTTCGAGCGGAATCCATAATAATTTAGGCTCTGTAATAGAGAGAGTTAATAAGAAGGAGAGATAGGAGGAAGTCCAAATAGGGAATGAAAAAGTGGCATTTTTGGGCCTTTGAGCGGACTCCCAATTATATTTTTTGGAAAAATAATTGAAGGGTATGAGAGATATATACATTTTTTAAAGAAGAAAAATTGGGTCCTTCAACATGAAAAAGTGGAAAATTGTTTACCTTTAAAGAAAAATTACCTTTTCTTGGAAGATAAAAATACTCAAATCGAGGGTAAGAAATAAAAAATCGAATAAAAACGTCCTAAAGAAACCTCTTTTCATGCCACTTTCTTTGCTGGGTAGCCTCAATAAATGTCTAGTAGCTGGACGACCATTGGTCTCTGCCTTTCTTTTTCCATCCCAACATTTTTTCTCCATGCTCATTTTTTTTCTTTCCAATTGCACTGTCTTCAACTCATCTCAGTTAGAGAAGGGGTGGCAGGCAGTTTAACCTATTTTTCCAGTTCATCTAAACGTTTCACTTGCCGGTTTGTTGACGACGTTTTAAATGGAAACTAATATCCCCATATTTCATGGACGGCAGAAAATCAACATCAAGAGTTTTTCACAGCAACAGAAGCAACAACAATTACTACTACTGCTAAATAATACATGTTTAAGAAGTTTAATCAAGATTATTGAGGAGCATGGAAGGGAGGGAGGGTGGGAGGGGTAGGAATCGCTAGATAAAAGATTGAACAAAAAAAAAGAAGAAGCAAAGCACAATTAACAATGGACTGAAGAGTCGTAGGAAATAGGAAGTGGGGATATTTCTGATGAAGCTTCTCGTCATCATCATCATCATCATAGCTCTCGTCAACAACAGCAGCGGCAGCAATTCCGAGAGCATTAGACAAATGTCAAAATACGTTCAAGTACTTGGATTATTTAACACAGTTGTGAGGAAGATGTGGGGCAAAAAAGAAAAAAAAAGCCAAACGTTGTGCCAGAGAAGCGGAAAGGAAATGCAAAGCTAAATGCCGATGACGATGACTGTTATGGGTATTATTTCCGTTTTTCGTTTTGTTTTTTCGCTTCATTCTTCAATCTCGACTTAAAGTGTTTGAAGAACAATGTGAAGAGCTGCATGGATTATTTTCCTGGGGTAATTAAAATTGAAAATGTTTTTTGGAAAGTTTTTCATTTTTTTGGGCAAAATTTCAATTCTAGGAACAATCCTGGGGATTAAATTTTTGCTCCGCAAAAATCTACTAATTTTCCACTTTTCTTCGATATCATAAAGGGAAAATCGGTTATCGTAATGAAAATTTTTACAGTCTTGCAGTTCTGGTACAGACTATCTATTTTTTAAATGTTCGAAATAAAAAAAACATTTATGGAGAACATTTTTGTCAAATAAATTTTTTTAAAAAACAAGCGGTTTTTCTAGGAAAAATATGAATATGTCTTGAAACTGAAATTTCAGGTATGAAATTCAGAAACCCAGTTAGACAGGAGTTACCAAAATTGTATAAACTAAATCCAGGACCCCTGTTAGTCCAAATATTGATCTAAGATCTTTGAATTCAACACCTGACCTATGTTAAGCCAAGTCGTGATAGGAGATTAAATATCTTCCGAATAAATTAGATATTTCTACAAAACTTTATTGAACCTCTGGTAGGGAGCCAAATTCTTTTTAGAAAGTGTTTCTGGAACCCTGAGGTATCCCAGAAATGGCTCAAGAATTTCAAGATCTTTATGGGTGGTATGAATTATTTGCTGAAGGTGAAATCGGGAAGCGAATCTTCAGATTCTTTAACAATGGAGATCTATTCTTAGAATTTAATGAAAAATATGCCGATTTATTGTCCAATCTTGGAGAAATTTTGTGGAATACTAGCGTCAATATGACCTAAATTTTTATACCCACCACCATAGTATGGAGCATATATTACGCTTGTCATTCCGTTTGTAACACCTCGAAATATACATTTTATAACCCACAAAGTATATATATTCTTGATCAGCATACAATTCTATGTCGATTCAGCGATGTCAGTCTGTCTGTCCGTCCGTCTGTAAAAATCACTCTAGCTACCGAACGAATTTATTTAGGTTGATAAAATTTTACCCAAATGTGAGTTTTGTCAGCAAGACTTCTGGTATTGAAAATGGGCTATATAGGTCCTCGTTTAGGTATAGCCCCCATATATCGGTACCTCCCGGATATTCGGTATTTTGACGAATTCAGGTACAACTTTCAACGGCATTCTTTTAAATTTCGTATTTCAAAGTTTCGTAATGGGTACTACTGCCTATGACAAAAAATCGCGTATGCAGGTCCAAGACTTCGTATAGCCCTCATATATTGATATCTCCCTATATTCGGCATTTTGATGATTTTAGCGAAAATATTAACCGGAATTGTATCAAATTTCGTAGTTGAAGTTCGTAAAGGGTTCTAAAATGTGTGACAAAAAAGTTGCCATGCAGGTCCACGTCTTCGTATAGACCTCATATAACGATATCTCCCTATATTCGGTATTTTGACGATTTTAGCTACATTATTCATCGGAATTCTTTCAAGTTTCCTATTTGAATATTGTAGTGGCCTATAACAAAAATTGCCTATGCAGGTACACGTCTTCGTATTGGCCCCAATATAAAGGTAACTTCCTATATTCGGAATTTTTAAGATTTTAACAGAATTTTTAACGGATTTTGTGTTTTCTTAATTTAAAAATTCGTTCCAAATGGTGGAGGTTATTATAGGTTTGATCCGGTCGAATTCAGCTGTTTTTTACTTGTTTAACATTTTTTTGATATAATTTTTTACAAATCACATTTGTCTCAAATGCCACTTCGATATGAATTACAAATTTCCTGATCAGAAGGAGACATTGGCTCGAAGTTTGCGAAACACATCTCAATTTTGAAAAAAAAATGTATTGAACCAATGCAGATATCCTCTCGGACACGTTCTCTGGGATATTTTTGTGGAATTTCCGTAGGTCCATATCTTTAGCAAATTTAACAATTCTGAGATTAATACCAAAAAAAGTCTTGATAACCGCCAGATATCGTCTTGAAAATCTCCAATATCTCTGCTAAGTGTGTTAAAAATAAAAAAAGTTCCCTCTTGCCCCCCATAACTATGCTTTGGTGTTACTAACCCATTTTTTTGTTTTGCAATTCTCCCACATTTATTTGTTTACACACATAGATTTTTGTCGACGCTGTAGTTTTTTTTTTTTGAAAATGTCATGATCACTGCCCGGCATGCACCACATAATTTCCAGTGGAAATCTCATGGCACTGAGAGCATAAATTGAATATTCATTGGCATTCATGAACATAACAACACATTACCCCAGCCCCAACCACTGCAACGAGAGACTCGAAATGATGCTGTGACATTTACTTAAATTGGGCAATGTTCGAAACAGCCAAAATGAAAAAAAGTGGAGATGGGTAATTTTATTCGAGCGCCATAAAAGGTCTTAGAGAATTTGTAAGTTTTGTGTTGTTCATGGTTGATGGAGTTGCATTGCAGTGCCGACAACAACAAAAAACGAAGCGGAGAAGGCAGAACGACAACATCAAGATGTTACAAGTAATTACATGACTATTTCTCAGGCAAGTATCATTAAAATCTCCCTTTTCTGCCACAGCATCCAGCCATGACGCAAGAGCGATTCAACCAACCGACCACATTACCCATGGCTGTGTCATCATCTACAGCAGCAGCCAACCTCATGAGATGTTTGGTCTTTAATTTGCACTGTGTGCCTCTGTGTGTGTGTGCGTGTGCAGCATGCACCTTCTTCTGCTCACAACTTCCCCAATTGCTGAGGCTCCCCTGGGGCCAGAGCCATTTTCATTTCCTACCTGCCGCCGTTGGGGCCCCTATATTCGCTTGACTACATGTATGTGTGTGTGTGTTTGTGCGAACAAATGCCTTGATGATGATTATTTGTAGCATTCTCCCCTTTAGCTCGGCTCGCTGCAGTTTTTTTTTTGCAGTTTTGTGCATTGTCATCGCATAGCGTCTCACTTGACTCACCATAGGATGGCGGCAATTCGTACCCCGCTTAAGATATACGGGAAAGTTCAGGCATTGGCATTTAGTTATTTATTGAATGTAACCGAATGAACGCCGAATTGAGGCAACAGAAGCAGCAGCATGAATAAAAAACGCCGCTTTTTTCTGTTGTGCCTGAGTGACTGCCTGCTTGCACATAGAATATGGAAGCAAAGGCGTGCAAGAGAGCGCGCAAAAAAACAAACCTAACGCTTGGCTACTATGTCATCAAAATGTGTACACGTTTGGAATTTAGAACACTTGTCTTTAGAATACAATATATGCAGGAAAGGGTGTGACACAGATGGGGTGATGGACAAATGTCCAATTTCAAAAAATACTTTGGGAAAACAAAAATTCCAAGGGTTTTTATCCTGGTTACCTCTTTCCACGGGTTCCGATACAAGTAAACTTTTCGAAACAAATCACTATTCTCTGCTTTTCATTTCCTTTGCGAACATATTTTACAGTTTCCATTTTCGACGTTCTCCTTGGGTTTTTTTATCCCTTCACCTTTTGACAAGCTTATCTCAAATCCTCCCTGACTTAGCCAACCTTTCAAAAGCTTGTAATTGTCCAAACATCATAAGCTGTCAGTAAGTCTGTCAAGAAATTGACATCAACTTTTTGATCGAAAGCAAACAGAAAATGTCAGGTGTCCATCCAGGCCCCGGGGACACAAGATGCCGCCAAACTCGAACTCAAACACACACACACACATACACACTCTCTCTCTCACACACACAGAAAAGAGTTTGTCATCACACCAAAGTTGCCATCAACGATTGATGTCGCATAGTTTGTTGCCTGGTTAAACGACAGCATTATCATCGTTCTCATCGTGTATTGTTGAAAATTACAGGAGGGCCGAAAGCCAGGGCGCGGGACAGACAGACGGATGAACATACATGTTTCGAGTTCAATACATATTGATGTGGATGCTGCACCAAAGTATATGACAACAACAATCAATTTATAGATGGGTATATATTCGAATAATATGGGACGAGGAAAAAAACTAAAGAACCCACTGGGGCATGGAACTAAGGAAGGAACTGCTAAGGACTCCAAATAATATAACAACGAAAAATTGTGAATTTTTGTGATTTTTTAAATCTCTTAATGGCATACCCTTATTGAGCAATTGGAACGATAATTTGAAAAATTCCTAAGTCTGAAATTCTTTTTGACAATAAGGTCCATATATTCAGAAATTTCTCCTCGATGCCTTCCATTCTTAGTTTCTGTTCAGATCAATAATTTTTCAAAAAAATTCGAAAAATACCTAAAGCTAGGAATTTATAAAGCGCTTATCTGGCTGACTTAAGTCATCGACTGGCTTCTTCGGAAATGAACTAGGGCCAAAATCGAACTAAGTCAACCTAAAACTCCTTTGTTCATCTACGAAGAAGCCAGCCAATGACTTAAGTCATCCAAATATGCGCTTTATGTATTTCCACCCTAGGTCTGAAAAATGATTTTGCCAATCAGGTCCATATATTCGAATAGTACTCTTCGAGACCTTTAATTCGGGGCCAGCCAACACCTCGGTCAATTTTTAAAACCATCCATCATACATTGCATGGAGGGTATGTTAAGTTCGTAATTCCATTGGTAACTTATCAATATAATAATTTTAGACCTAACGAAGTATATATATTATTGATCAGCAGAAATTTCTAAGACGATTTAGCCCTGTCCGTCAGTCCGCCTGTTGTGATCACGCTAGGGTCAAAACGAATTATAATAAAAAGCTAAAATATTGCACAGATCAGTATTTTGTCTGCAGGCAGGTCTAGTTTGAAGATAGGCCATATCAGTCTACCATATCGTATAACCCCCATATAACGATACATCTCGATATTCGGTATTTTGATGATTGTATCCCCATTTTCCAAAGGAATCGTTTGAAATTCTACAAAAGGAGTAATTTTTGACAATGTTTTAGCGACATTTTTTTACCGGAATTGTTTCAAATTTCGTACTTAAAGTTCGTAAAGGGTACTGCAGCCTATGAAAATAATAAGTATGCAGGTTCAAGCAGTCTTCGTATAGCCCCCATAGAACGATACCTCCCGAGATTCGGTATTCTGATGAGTTTAGCCACACTTTTCAATCGACTTGTTTGAAATTCTAAACAAGAAGTTCTTTGTAGGTACTTTACCCCCTGGAAGAGATTTGTCTATATAGGTCATATAACCCCCATAGTCCCTATATTCGGTATTTTGATGATTTTAGCGACTTTTTTTTTAAATGGGTACTACAACCTATGACAAAAAAAAAAATACTTATGCAGGACCACGTCTTCGTAAAGCCCCTATATAACGGGTTTCCTTTGAGAGATATTTTTCGACGGAATTTTTTAAAAAAATTTCAAGTTTCCTCAAAATCGTAGAGGGTATTCAAAGTTCGGCCCGGCCGAATTTAGCTTATTTTTTATTTGTTAAGTCTTATATCTGGGCTTATCTACGCTTTAAGTGGGAAGTTAAGGGTTGCAGACTAACAGATTCACATTTAAAGCTCAGGGGTCTTCATAAAAAATGATTTCATAACTCGAAGATTTGGTCAAGCATCCTCCATTAAAATAAACTTTTAAGGGCAAGCCTTTTTAATGGTTTAGGTAATTGGCAGGATTCTTTGTAGGAGAGCAAATGAGTCTTAAGTTGACTTAGTTCAATTTCGGCCCATAATTTATACTTTACCCTACGTTCATTTGATATTTTACAAAGAAGCCAGTGGATGGCATAAGCCAGTCAAAAAAGCGTTTTATATATTCTCACCTTTACAGCTCCGTTCATGTTCATGACGCTGCCATGGTTTGTGACTTGGCTAAATTTTACACAAAAGCTATCAAAAATATCGAATTAAATAAATCCGCCAAACCTTGAGAAAACATTCCCAAAAAAATAAATTTTGCTCCCTCTCCACACAATATTTTCATGTTCTAGCATTTTTTTCCTTAGTGCCCTGTTGGTCCCCGTCACTTCCCAACCAAAAACTAGGATAAACCCAACATTGTATATGTTCGCTCCGGCCATTGTCATTTCAGTTTGCAGATATAAAAATATGTTTTAATATGTTAGAGGGGCTGCCACAGTTTGTTTATGTTTTGTGCTGTTTTTTTATTCTTCTTTTTTGTTGTTTCATTTGTTCTTATTTCCTTTACACGTTCTTTGCTGTTCGGATGTTGCCTCTTCTTCTCACTTATGTCCTTCGTAAAGAGTTGTTGTAACAAAAAATGCATTTGTGTGTGTGTGTGTGATGGTGGCAACAATGACATTGCCCTGGCGGTTTGAGTTGGAATCCCTCCCTACCTCAATTGCACCAACTATCGATCGATCGATTGGCTGTTGGCTTGGAATGCTGAGGGCTGTCGGCATGTGTGTTGCCGCCTTGCTCCTTGTTTTGCTGCTCTTCATCTTCGGGCCATGCAATAATAATGTTGCAACAACAACAAAAAGTTGTTCAATATTTATTTGTCGGTTAATTCAGAAAGACATTTTTCTAAAATTGCTGCATTCGCGCTGTGTCAGCAACCAAGCCAGCCAGCCAGCAATTTCTGCAGGGCTGAGGTGGAAAACCCTCTGCCACAAAAAAAAAAAACCGAGAACTTGTAATAATTGAGCTTGACAATGTAATTGTTGGAAAATGCTTTTAAGGGAAATATTTTGTTTTTGTTGCAACACAACAACATCATCATCCTCCTCCTGGTTACAATGTTATTTAAATTCTCTGAAATCTTTTTCGCCACAAATTTGGTCATTTCAAATTAAACTTGAGGATATTTTTCTACCAAGTCCTCTAGAAATTTTCCATTTCTTGCTTGTGAAATCTAGTTTCCTTTCCACAATTCAATTATGTGATTATCGTTATTTTGCAAAATATATCTCTCTGCGAATTGTTGGCCAAAAACTTTTCAATTTAAGCCAAACAAACGGAGAAAAAAGTTTCACTTCAATGCCGTTTTCTTGTTTGGTTTTTGGCATTTGAATTTGGCCAAAACATTATTAAGTTATAATTCAAATCTGAAAAGTTTCTTTCGTTTATATTTCTCTGCTGGAATGTCTAGGGTGTAATGTCTGTCGTTTGGATGTTGTGCCAAGTGGTCATGGGATGTGGGGTACTAGTAATCCTAAGCTCAGTGTTGGTTGAAAAGGTTGTCTCTTTATATCAAAGCTTTTAAAGAGAGGGAGTCAAATGAGCCAGAGAGTTTGGGAGCAAGAGAGAAAAATAAGGTGAACTGAGAAGGTGAGAGCACAACTTGAGGGGAAAACAAGATAATTTATAGAACTGTTGAGAGGAGACTAAACACCCTTTAAATTAAAGGAGAGACAGTTGTTGGAATATTATGTCAAGGACTCTTGGAGCTATGAGGAAAAAATAATAAGCATGTATTTTTAAGAGTATTTTTTAATAATTACAACTGTTATTATTTTTTATAATAATTTATTTTGAAGGACAAAAATATATTTATGGATCAGAGCTTTAAATATGCCTGTTTTAGATTTAGAAGGTTATGATTTCTCAGAACTGTTAGCTGACATTTTTTTAAAATAGGTCAAAAAAAAGTGTTCTCTTGAATTGTTCAAGGAGGTTTTTAGTGGGACTTCGATTGTTCGAAATTTCGAACACTGATCTCTGGAACAACGAAAAAATCGAAAATTTTTTTCTGAGTAAATTTTAGACATAGATGTGCCCATATTACCTTAAAAAAGTCAATTTTTTCAAAAATAAAAATTAAATCTCGGAACGAAACCTATTTCGAAAGCAATTATTTTCAGGAGCTCGACTTCATCATAGAGAGAGACCGTAAAAGACACAATGTTCTCTCTAATTCACAATTAAAATTTTATGAATAAGACATTTGGAAAAGTTCCCGAAACTTTAGTTCCTACCTTAACTAGTTCCACTCCCAAGCGGATGTCGCACGCGCGCTCTCACAGCTCAGCACTTCTTAATAGAATTTTATGACAAAACTTGTAATATCGAAAGATAAACTTAAATATAAATTTACAATTCTTTATGTGCGTTATCGTAGTTGTTGTTGTTTTTCTGCTGTTGTTATTATCTTCTTAGAACAAGAGTGTTGTTGTTTTAATTTTTAAGAAAAGTTTATCTATTTTAAAATCATTTAATGATGGTCATTACCTAAGCTTATTAAAACTTTCCACACTGAACTCAATAAAGGCGACCGAATGGGGACTTTCTTAAAAACCAATGAAGAATTATTTGCATTAATTAGTTGCCAGGGGATGGGGGGGTGAGATAAGGAAATATTGCAAAAGGCAACAATAGTTTTTGCTTAAAGAAGGCAGGGATTTTAAGGATTTGGTGGGATAAGAAGGGATTTTTTTTTTGAAAAAGGGAAATTATTTTCAAGGGAGAATGAAGATCTATTTAAGGTATAGAACATCGACAGAGAACACACACAGTTAAAGGTTTCTGGCCAGAAACTTTGATGAGGATAAATTGAAATCTGGCTCGAAAAAATTAAAATGTTTCTCATTCATACTAAGACGTTGGGTTTTAGGGTACTTTCGGAAAAAAAGATTGATTTCTGTGGAGGAAAGCAATTTCATACGTGATTTTAGACGTTGGGTTTTAGAGTGTTTTCGAATAAAGGATTGATTTCTGTGGAAGGAAGGAAATCAACACACATTTTTCTTAGATGTAGAACCCTGGCTTGTCTTGGAAAAATGCGCTGTCTTAGCAAAGATTGGATAAATTAGACCTTAGCTTGGGAGGGAAATATCTTTAAATTGGAAATTGATTCAAAGAGGTTTTTTTTTCATTCCATTATCTATGAAAACATATTATTCCTGGAGCAAGGATTGTATTTTGTGGGAGGAAAGTGATCAATTGGGCGCCAGGACCACAGATCTAGGCTTGAGAGGAAAAGTCTTTCAATTGAAAATTGATTTAAGGAGAAAAATCTTCTTGATTCGACGATGTTTGAAAAAAGTATTATTTCTGAAGAGAGGATTGTATTTTGTGAGAGAAAATTGATAGATTGGGCGTAAGGAGAAATGTGAACCATTGGGCGCCATACGAGTGCTTAGCAATTTTTTTCCAATTTAAATATTTGTGAGTTCCCATTGCCTTCAAATTTAAAATTAACAAAATTTGCCAAAATTGTTGCCAAAATTGAACTGAACAACAAGAAATCCCCTGTTGCCTTAAATTTGTTCTGCTCCACAAAACTTTGGTGATGATGCGAGGGAGAAAAGACACACACACCACCACCACCATCATCATAATCACCACCATTACATACAAATGCATTAAAATGTCAACAATAGCAATATTTTTGACATTTAACTTTTCAACCTACGAACATTTTGTAACCAGAAGAAGCAGAAGAAGATCTTGACAAGAAAAAAGAAAAGAAACTACGAAACCGAGATTTGTTCAAAACCGTCTTCTTCTGCTTCGTTTTTTTTTTGTTGCTGCCAGCCAGCAATCAACACTTCTTCCAAATGCAAAGACAAAGAAACAAACATTTGTAAAAATCCCACAAAACACAGGCTAGAGGTAAGGAAGAGGAGAGAGAGAGAGAGAGAGGGCGACCTAAAGATGCTACAAATGCAGCTGACATAAGCATTTGCATTTGCTGCCACCGGTGCCATCATCATCATCATCCTCGCCAGCGTCGTTACCAGTTACCCACAGTCTCATGACTATTATTGCCCGAATGAACATTAGATAGAAGCACACGAAGAAGAAGAAGCTCCAGCTCCCCCACTAACATCAACAGCAGTCAACGGTTTGTAAATGTCATTTTGATTTTGACATTTAAAGCAAGTCTTTTGCAAAAAAAAAGAAACAAAAAATAATGGCATCTTAAAATGCAACGCAAAAAATTAAGGTGTTGGATGATATGAAGGTATGAGAAGATCCAAAGAGGGTCTTCTAGCCATGGCAAGCCACATTAAGGTACAGAAGATCTGCAATATTATAATAATTGAAGGTTTTTGATGATATACAAACCTATATGGCCTTCTATGAAAGCTCTTCCATTTTCAAGAGACCTCTTTATGGTCTCATATTTCAATAAAAGTCTCCCTATGGTCTTTGCAGAAAGCTTTGAAAGTTTTTCCGTTTTAAGGTCTCCCATTTCCAGAAGATCCTCTTTACCGCCTTTTATGAAAGCTCGGTGTAATAAAGTGTCTTAATGGCCATTTATGTAAGCTCTAAAAGTTCTGCTATTTTCAAGAGACCTTTTTAAGGTCCCCTACCTCAAGAAGGCCTTGTATGAAATTTCGATGTAGTCAAGCGTCTTTAAGGCCTTCTATAAAAGTTCAGTAATCTATACATGTTTTCAAGAAAGCTCAGTAAGGTATACTATTTCAAGAAAGGAGTCGTTAGTAAAGCTTTAAAAACTCTTTTATTTTTAAAATTTCTTCCATTTTCACGGGATCTTTTTTTTGGGTTTCTTATTTCGAGAAGGGCCTGTTTTTTGGCCTTATATGAAAGCTCGATGTAATAAAGTGTCTTACCCGTCTTATATGAAAGCTCTGAAGGTCTTCATTTTTCGAGAGACCTCAGGTCTCTTATTTTAAGATGAGACACTTTATAAAAGCCCCTTAATGTTAGAAGTTTTCTTTAAGGTCCTCCAAGGTATCATAGCTCAAGAAGACCTTTACGGCCTTGTTAATTAAAAGCTAAAAGCTCTTAGATTTTTAAAATCCCTCTTAAATGGGGACTGTATTTCAAGAAGAACTTATTGAGGCCCTTCAGACTTTTTTAGAGAAGATTTCGTGGAATGGCGTCTTCAGGGTGTTCTCTATATGGATAACTCCTATAGAGCTGTTTAATTTATAAAGCACTACTAGAAGTTCTTCCAATTCCAATGTTAAAAGCCTCGAAGAAGTCTCCTATGATAAGAAGTTATTTTACTGAAACTGGAAGCACTCAAGTTCTAGAATATGTCCTAGGGGACTTCTGTGGATGAAATGCCTCTCATAAATCTCCTGCGTAGATTAGAGGTCTCAAACACCTCTAATAATCTTTTTAGAATATTTACAGGTCTTTTGTTAACAGGATAATTTGTAAGACTTAGAAGATATTTAGAAGGCCATAATCGACCTATAGAGATTCTTTGATTTATAAAAGGTATCCAGAATGTCTTCTAACTTTGGTAGATTTGTAAGACTTAAAAGATATTTAGGATTCCATAATCGACCTATAGAGATTCTTTGATTAATAAAATGCCTCCAGAATGTCTTCTAACTTTGGTAGATCCATGGAAAATCTTATATTTGTAAAAAACGTTTAAAAATAAACTTCTAGCCGACTTCTTAAAGGACCAGCATAAAGCCTCCTAACTGCGGAATACCTGTGGTTCGGATTTTACCCAAAAATAATTTTGAAAGCTTTTTTGATATCCTACTTAAGGGTCAGCATAAAAGTGTGTTAAGAGCTTTTTTCTATAGAAATTTCAAATCTAATTTTACCATAGAAGATTTTATGGAAGCCCCTGTTTCTGCAGGTCTTCATTCCATTAACTTCGAGCTTTTAATGTCAGAATTAAGGCACAACTTCAAACCTCTCGAAAGCTTTTTTCTATAGCAGATTTGTGGGAAACCTTTCTTCCTCCAGCTCTTCTGTCCATTAAATAATTGAATATAGGTCACCAAATGTCAACCAAAAACTCATTTCCCATACTTGTAAATCACTTCACATTCCTTCCTTTTTAATTCCCACCACATCTCTCTACATATCTCTCTCTTTTCCAAAGATGACTATCAGAAGCTTTCTACTTTCATTTAGAATTTTTAATCTGCGATTTGTTTTGCTTTGCCGGCGAACAATTACCCATCAGCTTTATTTGGAGACAGCTGAGAATAATGGCTAAAGTGGTCATAAAACTTTCTCTTTTCGGCTCATGACCGACATGTGCCCGCCTTGATCGTCTTGTGTTTCGTCTCCTCCATCCCACAAACACTTCCGATCCAGAGCGGGCCAGCATTGCTTTCTTTCATCCATTCTTTCAATGAGTAATTATGCCTAAAATGCTTCACTTAATTTCAAATTTATTATGGCCACTAATTAACCTTGTTAAACTCTATGGCTTTGCTTTGAGACTCGGTGTGAGTGAGTGACTGACTGTGTGTGTGTGTGTGCGAGAGTGCTCTTGTGTTTATGAAGCCTGAGGTCATTCCCAAAAATTTGCCAATGGTCTTTGAGAACTGTTACTTAATTAATGTTATAAAAATTAATTTGAAAATACAAAAGTTTTGTCGGCAAATGGAAATCAAAAGTTAACAAAGAAATTGAAGGACCTCCCTCCCTCTCTCCGCCATCCATTTTGATTCAAGTTATGGTTGACTGAATGGTAAAAGTTAATTTTAATTTTACAATTTGCCAGGAATTTTAGTTTTGCCACAGCTTTTACTCTTTTCCTTGCAGCCGCTGTGTGAAAGCCAATGGCCAATACTTTGACATTTTCCTTTCATTCCTCCATTTCCATTTTTTATTAAATCTTTAGCTAGGATTTAATCAATGTTCGTAAAGGGGTCGCTGTTGTTGTTGTTTTCTTGGTAGCCTCTAATGGCCAGACGTTGAGTTCAGCCAAAAAAAAAAAGTTTCGTCTTGAGTTGAGTGACATTTTCAGCGACAGTGGCAGCCAGGCAACCAGGCAGCCAGTAGCAGTGATTTATATGGGACACCTGTAACCTGGTTGGTATGGTAGGTAAATGCCTCTCATTGTGAAAGTTTGTGTTTCCATTTTTTTCTCCTTCTCTCCATCTTGGCTTCGTGACAGCCACCAACAATTTGCAAAACAATTGTTGCTAATTTTAAGGTCATTATTCTTCAAAGTTTATTATTGGCCTAATGGCGAGATTGTTTGTTTTGAGAGACGAGGAGAAATTGGGATTTTATGAAATTTAAGACTTTCTGTTAATTTTAATAGAAAAAATGTCCTATTTTAAGGTCCAGAGGGTCCCTTAGGGGTCTTCTATAGACAAACGATTGCTTAAACTTCAAAAATGTGTTTTATGTTCCTTAAAGACCTCTGAAACACCTTCTAGATGTAAAAAACCTCTAAAACTTCTGTGTCAGATATAAAAAACCTCTAAAACTTCTGTGTCAGGACCCATTCGCAGAAGGTCTCAAGTAGGGCTGCCATTTCTTGAAGAGCCATTGAAGGTCTTTAATCTCCACAGCATTCTGTTCAGGGTTCTTTAGAAAAAAGAAGATTTCCTGTACGAATTAAATTTATAGAGGAACTCTTCCATGTCTTCTATAAATGGGGGACCTCCAGTAATCCCTCTAACATTTGGGTCATCTTTAAGGTCTTCTAAATTTAAATAAAGTTCATAAAGTCTTCCTTTTTTAAAGGAACTCCCAATCATTTATCTTTAGGCCTCTTGAAGATGTTCTAGTTGTAGAAGACCTCTAATTGGTTCTCTTATTTACAGAACACCTTCTGGAAGTCTTGGAAGACCTTGAAGGTATTTATTCAAAAAACCTTCTGGAGGCAGGGGAACTACTAACAAATACTTCTGTAGGCGGAACACCTTTAAGGACATTTTATATACAGAAGACCTTCAGTAAAAAAGACAACCTTGAAGAGGTCTCCTGAAGATAAAACTCCTGTAAGAGGTCTACTACAGGAAGAAACTCTTAAATTCGTCTCTTGGTGATGGAATACATTTAGGAGGTCTGCTAAACTAGAAGACCTTTCACAAGATCTTTAATCTATAGGAGACCTCTGGAATGTTTTGAATCTCAAGAAGAACTCTTAAAAGTCATATTTCTATAAAAGGCTTGAAAGTATGCCATCCCTAGAAAACGTATAGAAGATATTCCGTTTCAAGGTAAGACTAGTGTTGTCTTAATTATATAGACTCACTTGATGGTCTCCTTCCTAAAGATAGCCTCTTAAGGAAATACAATTTTAGTCCTCAGTATTTTCTCTCCCTCTCTCTCTTTAATTTATGGATTTTCGTTATTTTCTCTCTTCCCCACTTTTCCAACCATTTGTGTTCTTATGCCTAAAAGTATGCACCAGAAACTACATTTCACATTTTCCGCCTGGTTTTTATGTTGCACATGGCAAAGTTTATGGTTTCCGAACACAAATTATTAAAACATTGTTTCCTGTTGGCTCTAAGAGAGTCTAACTCTCTCCTCCACTTCCTACCTCCCTACCCCTTATGGTGTGTTCATATTAGATATTTTACAACCACATCTACTAACATAACCATATGACTGTCTAAATCAGATTCTAGTAAAACTTCTAGACTAGTTTAGTTTTTTTTTTTTTTTTTTTTTTTTTTTGGATTTCATTAGATCGGTATGTCACTGTCACGCTAGGGCATGTAGGTGGTGTCATTGTACGAGGAACTAAAAGTTTTTTTCTGCCAAGGTGGGCCCTCTGTGTGTCAAATCATTCAACCTGAAAGTAGGCAATAGTTTTTATTTACCCCAACTTAATTTGCAACTTTGTATGGCCGAACGGAAACAAAAATGAATTATGAAGTTGTGTCGGAAAAATATGAAATAAAAAAACCTGAGGACATGGATATAACGTTCCTTTGGAGCAGGAAAATATTGGAATAATTATTTCCTTATGGTCTTGGAATAAAAAGAGGAAATGCCCACCATTGATTTAAAGCTGTTTTTTTTTGGGAATATAATTTTTAAAATTTTAAAATAAGGGAATCGGGTGTTAACCTCGGAGAAATTAAGTTGTCTAACTACTCATCCCAACATATTCCCAATATGTAGATAATTAAATTCTGTGTTTGTGCAAACGCCTAAAATTAGGCACCATTTTGTTCCATTTGTTTCATGAAAATGCATTTTCAAGTTCATTAACATTTGTTCTCCATGTTTCATGTTTTCTTTTTTGCATGGAATTTCTTTGACTTTGTGTTTATCCCCTTTTGATACTTCTATGACCGTCTAGGGCATATTCATTATCCAGCTGAACACAAATAGTTTTCCATTTTCCCTCAAAAAAAAAAAAAAAAAAAACATGAACTGAGAACAAGTTCCCCCTCTTGGCTACTAATCTCTGTGTGTGTTTTTTGGCCATAAAAATAACTCAGAAGCTTTGCCTTCTATGGCTGAAAGTGAAAATAGCAAGAGAAGAACAGAGTGGAGAGACTTTTTCTTTGTGCCTTTATGCTTCATTAATTTGTGACAAAAATATTTTCCATTTTAGACATTAGAAGAAGGTCTCTTGTTAGCCAGAAAGCAAAAAACGAGAATAAAAACGAATCGAAATACAATTCTAAAATAAAACTTTGCCTGCCAGCTGGCTGGGTAAGTGAAAAAAGCCACAGATAGATTTTTCCCCTTTTCGTTATTCATAGGGAGTCCCAATTAATTATTAAACGCACAAACGCTTCTTAAATACATTTTATTCGCCTTTAGTATACTTGATACGAAAAATGCTATTTTTAATTGCCTGCCAAGGTATTTTTAGAAGGCAATGCTAGGAAAAAATTTACGAGAAATAAAACACACTGGATTTAAAATTTGAAAAAATTTAAGTTGGAATTTTCAATGTGAGGCCCCACAAGGGGAGGTTGTATATATAAAATACTTGGAATACCTTGAAGGTATTTATTCGAAAAGTCTATAAAAATACTAACAAAGACTTCTATAGACGGAACCCCTTCAAGGACATTTTATATACAGAAGACCTTCAATAAAAAAAACAACCTTGAAGAGGTCTCCTGGAGATAAAACACCTGTAAGAGGTCTACTATAGGAAGGAATCCTTCAATTGGTCTCTTGGTGATGGAAAACATTTAAGAGGTCTGCTTTACTAGAAGACATTTTATAAGATCTTTAATCCATAGAAACCCTCTGGAAAGTCTTGAATCTAAAGAAGAACTATTAAAAGTCATCTTTCTTTAAAAGTCTCGAAAATATTTCATTCCTAGTAAAAGTAAAGAAGGTACACCTCTTAAAGGTATTAAAACACTCAATACAGAAACCCACTTCTTCCGAAAGAAGGTCTCCTAAAGAAACGCTGTTTTAGTCCTCAGTTCTTTTTCTCCCTCTCTCGCTTTAATTTATGGATCCCAGTTATTTTCCCCACTCTCTTCCCCACTTCTCCAAACATTTGTGCTCTCATGCCTAAAAGTATGCACCAAAAACTACATTTCACATTTCCCGCCTGGTTTTTATGTTGCACATGGCGAAGTTTTGAAAAAAATTAAGATGGAATTTTCATTGTGAGACCCCATATGAGGAGATTTTTCTGAAACAAATCTAAAAGTTCTGAGAAAATATTTTTTAAAGATAAAGACATATAAACCTGCCTACTAATTAAAAACCTAACATCAGCATATTTTCCGAAAACATTAACATTTTAAGAGTTCTTAGAATCTGCTTTTTAAAGTAATTATCTGAAAGGCAACTTTTTGTGCTAAAATCTTTATTAATTTGCTGGAGAGCTCTGGAGTCCCATACCAAGAAAATTTGAAGCTTAAATTAAATTTAAAAATAATTTTCTAATATAAAAAAATCAGCCCCTCATCCCTGAACAAATATTTCATAATTTAATTTTCACTTCCTAAACAATCTCTCAAATGTTCTAATGACCCAAAAATTCTATCATTTTTTTGTCTCATACATCTTGTTTGCCAAAATTTGCTATTTTTTATACTTTTTTCTGTTTGTTTAATAAAAAAAAAACAATTCTGTTTTTAGTTACAACAAAAGTGCGTTTAATTTAATTTTACTGTGCGGCGACACACGCCACAATTTCGTCATCGTAATATTGGATCTCCTAAAAATAGCATCAAAACAAACATTCGCCAAAAAAAATTCGCAAATTTATTTGGCCAGAAATAGAGAGCGGTAGAGAGAATACATCTCTGCTTCGAGAAAAAAAACATTTAAGGGAATTCCGTAAAAAAATATCAGAGAATATGATTCATGGCCAGAAATGTGGAATGTCTGCTAAGTTATGTAGTTATATAAATAAAATCTGATCAAGAAATGTATGAGAGGACAAAATATTTGTTCCAAAAAGAGTGACATTTATTTTTGTCAAGTGTAAATAACTTAGAAATTTGTGATAATTCTAGGGCTTAAACATGAGTTTTAAATTCAGGGTGAGATGGAAAAACTGCAACCAATTTCAGTCTCTTGTCATTTCTAAGGCACTCGTCCGACAGCTGTTAAAATTATTCCAGCGAAAGCTCATTATATTGTTTACAAGCATACAAAAGCATTTTGGTGAGAATTTTCCAGAAAAAAAGTTATTCGTGATGGAATTCAAGCGGAATTGTGGGATTTCTTTACATTTGGCTGGAAAATCACAAGTGGCTATCGTTAGAGCACGCCAGCATTCTGACTTATGTGAATAAATCTTTTGTGTCTCGTACCATCGCTCGTTACCGTGATACTGCGAGCGTAGCCCGACGTCAAGGAAGTGGACGGAAGAAAACAGCAACATCAGCAGAAATGTTTCGAAAAGTAAAGAAGCGACTTGAACGAAACCCGCGACGCAGTGGTCGAAAATAGGCTCGTGAGCTGAATATTCCATACGGTAAATATTAAAAAATGAGCTCGGGGTAAAGACATTGAAATTCCAAAAAGTGCAAGAACTTACACCGCAACAGAAAGAAAATAGACTCAAAAGAGCTAAAGAGTTGCTTCGCTTGGCCGAAAGTGGTGAACTGGCGAATTTGGTTTTCTCCGCCTGCGATGAGAAAACATTCGTTATCCAACAGTTTATAAAAACAGAAAATGATCGTGTTTACTTGCCAAAGAGGCCAGCTGAAAATGTGCACCTTCGGTTGGCCACCAGAACTCAAGCGCCGTCCATGGTGATGGTGTGGGCCGCCATAACAGCCGATGGTCGCTCTCCGCTCGTATTAATCGACCGTGGCATCAGAATGAATGCCTAATATCACAGCGAAAATATTCTGGAGGGTATATTAAAGCCTTGGGCACGCAAACATTTTGGCCGCAGACCTTGGACATTCCAAAAGGACTCAGCACCAACGCACTCAGCACGCGTCACCCAAGAATGGTTACAAAATGAGGTGGCCACCAAAATCTCCGGATACCAATCCATTGGACTATTGTGTCTGGAGTATTTTGGAAGGCTAGGTTGATACTAAAAAGTACCAAAGTGTCGATCACCTCAAGCAAGCGCTTCGCCGGGAATGGGCCAAAATACCGCAGGGCAACATTCGGGCAGCGTGTGACGGTTTTATTGGCTATTGAAGACCATAATTCCTGTCAAATTCGAACAAATCTAAGCTTATTCTAAAATTTGATGCTATTTCCGCCATTTTTTGCTTTCATTCAATAAAATTTGAAAAAAAAATGAAAAAATTATGGCGTTTGACTTTGTTTTTTTATCTCACCCTGTATTTATTCACCTCAGTTTTTTCTGCAGAAGCTTTCGCAAGCTTCCAAGATTTCAAATTTATAAACGATCAAAGATTGTTAGGTTTTAACGCAGTTTAATCATAGACAAAGAAGTGGACATTTGCTGGCCCTGGAATGACTAATTGATCTACTCTGGACACTAATTTCCAAATGCGACCATTATAGTCCTAGATAATATCACCAAATTTTGGCATTTGTTGGCATTACGTCACCATCAGAGAATAAAGGTAAACCGCAATTGTTGCATGCTGTAGGAGCAGGAGGACAAAGCCACAACTTAACTGTTCTGAAAAAATTGAAAACCGCCAACTTCGTTATCTTTTGTTTCCTTAAGACACCAACAACGACTTGTTAACGTTTTCCATGAATTTCATTAAAACAAGCTTCTTTGAAATGTCAATGATCCCTAAATGGATTGGGTATTAAATTCCTCGTTCAACCTCTACAAACAAAAATTCCTTTTTTAACATCTCCCAACAACACCGAAACCAAGGTATGGTAAAAACGTGGAAAAATACATTCATTTGATGTTTTAATTTGAATTTAGTATAGCTGACATCTTTCGTCAGTTTATTTTCTTTTTGTTTTTGCACAGAAAAAAATAATCTTTTGGATCCTTGTTTACTTTTGTTATACATATTTCATGTTCTGGAGGTTTATTTATTTAAGAAATTTGCATTTGGCAGATGGAGACTCATTTGCAGTCACCATCCACCCTGGTCATCATATTTCATGCTAAGGCCCGAGACGTTTTGTCTGACATAAGACGAAGCGAAAAGAAAACCGAATGCTAATAAACTCTTCCGATACCCAAGTGGTTGAGAATTGAATAAACAAATAATTGTCGTCGTTGTTTCCTTGTCATCTCATTTCGGGTTCTCAGAGTTTTAAGTTTTATTTTGTAAACAAGAAAATTTGGTTACGGCTGTTTTTTTGCGCTTCCCAAATGTTTAGATAGTCTTAATGTAAAACAAAAAGTTATTTGTTTTTTTTTCGTCGTCGTTTGCGGTGCAAAGTCGTGGTGTGGGAATGCTATCAGATTTCAGAAAGAGGCAAATGGAAATGTAACGGCTGTCTTGACATTTAAAAATTTGGAAATTACGGACATTCCTCATATAGGACTTGATCTGCACATCTTCGCTCCTAAAACAGTATTATAAAATCAAATGTTATAATTTTGTTTTATAAGCGAAGATGTGCAGACCAAGTCCTATATGAGGTCGGCCAAAAACACTACTTTTAACAATAAAATTAGTATTTTTTGCACTATTGTGTTTCGACTCTCTTGGAATTTTAAATCAAAATATGATTTTTGACAGCACACTCAGTTGTTAGATGGGCCAACTGGCCGACCTTAAAGGTCGTGATGTAAATGTTACGCTAGTTCTTTCTTCTTTATTTACAACACATTTCTGAATTCTATGAACAAGACGTGGATCTGCATAGGCTGTAGTGCCGATTCTGAACTTCAAATTGGAAATTTAAAACAATTCCGATGAAAAAAGTCGCTAATATCAAACAGCCTGATATAGGGAGGTACCGTTATATGTGGGCTATACGAAGCTGTAGACCTATATATGTAGACAATTTCCTGTCATAACTTGTAGTATCTATTGCGAACTTCAAATACGAAATTTGAAACAATTCCGGCGAATAATGTAGCTAAAATCATCAAAATACCGAATATAGTGAAGTACCAATATTTAGGGTCTATGCGAAGACCTAGACCTTCATAGACAATTCATAGGCTGCAGTATCCATTACGAACTTCAAATACGAAATTTGAAAAAGCTCGGCTAAAATCATAAAAATACCGAATATAGGGAGGTACCGTTATATGGGGGCTTATGAAGGCCTGGACCTGCATAGACAATTTTCTGTCATAGGCTGTAGTACCAATTACGAACTTAAAATACGAAATTTGAAACAGAGCCGGTAAATGATGTCACCAATATCATAAAAATGCCGAATATAGGGAGGTACCAATATTTGGGGGCTATACGAAGACCTGGATGTAGTACCCATTACGAACTTAAAATACGAAATTTGAGACAAATCTCGTAAATAATGTCGCAAAAGCCATTAAAATACCAAATATAGGGAGGTACAAATGTTTGGGGGCTATACGAAGACCTGGGTCTACATAGACAATTTCCAGTCATAGGCTGTAGCAGTCATTACGAACTTCAAATACCAAATTTAAAACAGATCCGGTAAATAATGTCGCTAAAATCATAAAAATACCGAATATATGGAGATACCGGGGTTATATGAAGACCTGGAGCTGCACAGACAATTTTCTGTCATAGGCTGTAGCAGCGATTACAAACTTCAAATGCCAAATTTGAACAGATTCGGTAAATAATGTCGTTAAAATCATATAAATACCGAATATCGGGAGGTACTGTTATATGGGGGCTATATGAAGACCTGGACCTGCATAGACAATTTTCTGTCATAGGGTGTAGCAGCCATTACGAACTTCAAATACCAAATTTGAAAGAAATCCGATAAATAATGTCGTTAAAATTATAAAAATACCGAATATCGGGAGGTACTGTTATATGGGGGCTATATGAAGACCTGGACCTGCATAGACAATTTTCTGTCATAGATTGTAGTACATATTAGGAACTTCAAATATGATATTTGATACAATTTCGGTGAATGCTCTCACTAGAATAATCAAAATACGGGATTTAGGGAGGTGGGGTACCCTTTTATGGGGATTATAAGAAGACCTAGACCTTCATAGCCAATTTTCTGTCACAGACTGTAGTACCCATTACTATCTATCATTACGAAATTTAAAACAATGTCTCTAATATCATCAAAATACCGAATATAGGAGGTACTATAACTAAACCTAGGTCCAGGTTATAGCCCATTTTCAATATCAAAAATCCTGCAGAAAATTTTATCAACCTACTTCAATTCGTTCAGAAGCGAGAGTGATTTCCACAGACGGACGGTCATCGTTACATCGACATAGAATTTTATGCTAATCAAGAATATATACACTCTGTGAGGTCTAAAATGTATATTTCAAGGTGTTACAAACGGAATGCAAATTTTATATAACCTCCATTCTATGGTGGAACATATTGTGACATGAGGTTACCTTCCTAATTTTATTTAATTATTTATTTTGAAATTATTGTTCATAGACAGAAAAAAAGCAAATATTTTCCCTACAATTTATGAACATGTGCATAAATTCATAATTTCTTAAAATAAGTGTTGCCAACTCTTCTTCGAATTTACTAGCACGTATAAATGCTTATATTTCACTCTTTTCTCTCTCCCTCCCTCTCTCTCTCTCTCTCTCTCTCTCTCTTTTGTTTCTAACGAATTAAAAATTTATAAAATTTATTTTCCAAAATTTTCCAAGGAAATTAATTAAAGTTTGACTGGAATGCGAAACTTTTCTTTAACGTTTGTCTCTCTGCCTCTCTCCCTCCCCCTCTCCTTACCTAGATGACCATGAAATATAGCTGTTAGTTTTTCCAATCATTTGCTTGGTGTTTATTTTGAAATTATTGTTTATAGGCAAAAAATGCAGATATTTTTCGATTTAAAACAAGTTCCTAGAATGTATGAACATGTGCATAAATGCCATACACTATTCCTTATTTCTTAGAAAAAGAATTGCCAACCCTGCACCGAATTTATTCACAGGTATAAATATGCTTATATTCCTCTCTTTTCTCTCTCTCCCTCTCTCTCTTTTGTTTCTAACGAGTTAAAAAAGTATGAAATTTATTTTTCAAAAATTTCCAAGGAAATTAATTAAAATTTCATTGGAATGCGAAACTTTTCTCTCTCGTTTGTCTCTTTGCCTCTCCCTTTCCCCCTCTCCTTACCTACATGACCATGAAATATTGCTGTTAATTTTTCCAACCATTTGTTTGGTGTTTTTTTCATTTTCACATATTGATGTTGATTAATTTCACTTCACATCTCTTACGCTGTGTTTTTCTTGCCGTTGTTTTTTTATTGATTGTTTTCTCTATGTCAGACGATATTTCCAGCAATTCCATTTTAGAATTTCCGCAGCACGAATTGCATTTTCATCTAAAAAAAAATAAGTAAGTCAATGTAAGCAATGACCTTGGTCATTAATTTAACAGCATCGACATTTACGTTAACTATGATGCCATTTTTTTGAGTTTGGTTTGTGTGATTCTGTGAAATGTGAATGGAAAATGTCTAAATGAATGTCCAATCCATCCATCCCCCAGCGCTGGGACCCTTTTAGTGCATCAATGAAATTAAGCTGTCTCCCTGTGTGAAATATAAGCCAAAAAACGAGCTGCACAAAAAAACTCAATTAAATCGTTAGCTTGTCCGGGCACATGGTAACTCTGTAAAATAATATTGATGACAATTAAAGCTAAAGAGAGCAAAGCGCGAGCAAAAAATAATGGCTTTTGTTTTCATCCGAAAAAATTATGCAAAACAAAAAGAGATTGTTAACGAATTTTGTTTTATTACAGAACAAAAAATGCGAAAAAAACACAGAAAAGTTGTGAAGGAAATTGTGGATATTAAATAACTTGAAATATTGTTACAACAGCTGGCTGGCTGGCTGAGTAGCTGACAGGCTGCCTGGTTAAGGACAGCCTGTCATTGTTAATTTATTAATAAAAAGCCTTAACCAATATTTTTTTTGAAAGCTTCTGTTTTTTGTTTTCATTTAGCAGCTGCATTATGGGATATGTGGCCATGTGACAGCTGTCAATTATCAATCAAATAAAAAAACTATGTTACATATCAAAAAAAAAAAAAAAAAAATAATATCTGGTCTCAAATTTCTCTGTCTATAGCCCATTAATCTATAAATACAAATAAACACTTTATTTAAACAAATAAAAGTCTGTATTTTTCCCACTTTTCCTGCACACCTTTCCCTTGAAGTTTATCATCAATTCCCTTGATAATAAAAAATATTTTGTCATTTCGATACCTACAACAACTGGTTTTATGGTTTCTTATAAATCACTAAAATGTCATCTATGACAAAAACTTCCTCCTAGTAGTTTCCCCTACTTGACACATCATTAGGAATATTTTTCTCAGAGGCAGTAGTGAGAGGAAGGGGAAGAGAAAAATGTCTCATTTATTTCATCTTGGGTTTATAAATTTAGAATGTCTCGCAACAAATAGAGGGGGGAGTTGGATCGATATCCCACCAACAACATTAGCTGGAATTGTTCTCTGTCTACCTTTTGTTGTTTTTTTTTTGTTTTGTTGGTTGGTGTGTGCGCTGACAATCATTTAAATGTCAAATTAATTGTCAAATGTCAGTGTCATTTATGTTTTACTTGATTTAATGTTTTGTGTACATTCATCCAAACATTTATGATGTGTTGGAGGATATACAGCAGGGCTAGGCAAAGAGTATCCCTTGGGATGTCTGTGTGTTCACCAACACAATTGTAAAAAATAACTTGTTTTGAGTTTTCTGTCAAAATGGTTTTGGGAGAATATTTAGTATTGTTCGAGCAGTCGACGAGGAATGTGCTGTCGGATATTTTTATGAATGCACCGTAAGAAATAATTGTGTACATAAATGTAACATACTACAAATTTTCAGGGAGCTTTAAAGATTTTTCTTCTTTAATTGAATTTTTTATTGGCTTTGCAATATTTGGTTCAAATCAAATGCACTTTGCAACACTTTTGAATATTTAATTTTTATTTCTGAAACAGGTGTGACAAAGATGGCCATGGACTAATTTGGGTTTTGATTTGGTCACACAAAGAAGTATTTTCAGTTTCATTTCGATAGTGAATAAGAAAGGTTCTATATATCATTTAGTTCTCCACACAAATTGTTATTACTCATATTATTATCATTATTTTAATAATTTTCATTTCCATAATTTGATAAAACTTTATGAAAATATTTTTTTTTTAATTAAATATTTTTTGCATCATTCGTGTTATCTATTCTCTTACAAAATAATTTATAGTTTATTTAATAGTTTTAATATAACAGCGTTTTTTTTTAATGAGTTGAAAAGTTTAATTTGCTATGAAACCCGAAATATAAAAATCAAAAAAAGCCAACAAAATATTTCTCACTGTGCAAAGAGAGGCAAAAAAACACTTGCAATATTTTGTTATTTCAAAACACATACAATCACAAAAAATTTTTGAGGCTCTCTGCCTTGCCCTGATATACAGCAACAAAATGAGATGGGGGAGAGGCAGAGAGAGAGAGAGAGAGAGAGAGAAAATGAGAGCTTTGTAGGCAACAAAAATTGTATTTATGGAATCACTATTGAACTCCTAAATACACCTCCATAAATACACCTTTTGTTGCCTACAAAGCTCTCTTTTTCTCTGCCTCTCCCTCGCTCGGGGGTGTCATACGCTGTAAATTTCAGGATCAATTCAGGGCACAGGACTGTAAAACTCATCTTTTTTGGGATATTTGAATTAGTCTTGATGAATTAGTTCGGAGTGATTAACAAATCGTTGATTAACCACTTAATAACACAGTTAAAACGAGGTACTCATAAAGGCCCTGTCCGAGCAGTAGATTCGAAATATTGCTGCATTTTTATACCCTCCACCATACAATGGAGGGTAAATAAATTTTGTCATTCCATTTGTAACTCCTCGAAATACTCATGTCAGACCCAACAAAGTATATATATTCCTGATCAGCGTAAAATTCTGAGACGATTTAGGCATGTCCGGCTGCCTGTTGTAATCACGCTATCTTTCGAACGAACTGAGATAGAAGGTTAAAATTTTGCACACTTGTTTATTTTTCCAGTAGGCAGGTTAAGTTTGTAAATGGGTCGTGTAGGTCCACGTTTTCGTATTGCCCCCATATAACGGCACCTCCCGATATTCTGTGCAGGTCCACGTCTTCGTATAGGGCCCATATAACGGTACCTGCCTATATTCGGTATTTTGATGATTTTAGCGACATTATTTACCGGATCTATTTGAAATTTGGTATTTGAAGATCGAGATGGATACTACAGCCTAAGACAGAAAATAGTATGTGCAGGTCCACATCTTCGTATAGCCCCCTATGTAACGGTACCTCCCTATAGTCGGTATTTTGATCATTTTAGATCGGAATTGTTTATAATTTGGTATTTGAAGTTCGAAGTGGATACTACAGCCTATGACAAAAAATTGTTTATGCAGATCCACGTCTTCGTATAGCCCCCATATAACGGCAACTTCCGATATTCGGTATTTTGATGATTTTAGCGTCATTATACACCGGAATTGTTTCAAATTTAGTATTTGAAGTTCGAAATGGATACTACAGCCTAGGACTGAAAATTGTCTATGCAGGTCCAGGTCTTCGTATAGGGCCCATATACCATATACCTCCCTATATTCGGAATTTTGACTAGTTTAAGTACAATACCCACCGAAATTGTTTGAGATGACGTATTTGAAGTTCGTAATGGACGCTACAGCCTATGACAGAAAATTGTCTATGCTGGTTCAGGTCTTTGCAAAGCTCGGATATAACGGTACCTCCCCATATACGAGATTTTTATAATTTTAACTACATTATTCACCGTTTATTTTTGGTTTCGAATTTGAATATGGTATAGACTTATGCAAACAATGCCTATGTAGGTCCACGTCATCGTATAGACACCAATATAACGGCTATATCCGGTATTTTTTAAATTTTAATAGAATTTTTTAAGGATTTTATTTGCAAATTCTTTAAATGGTGGAGGGTATTCAAAGTTCGGCCTGGCCGAACTTACTGCTTTTTTACTATTATTTTTAGACATCCAGCATAAAAATCATGGTGCAGAGACCTCCGAATATTCTGGAAGATTTAAGAAACAATTTTTATGGTTCTTCTAAGGTTAAAGATAGAATTTTCAAATTTGTTATAGGCACTTATATTTATGACAGGATGTTTGGTGCTAAAAAGGATCCACCATTTGATTTTTTTCCCTTTGTAAGGCTCCTCTGCCCTCCCCCACCAATTTTTTGGGTTTAGGTAACAAGTTTGCTATAGAGTTTCCTTTAACATAATGTTCTTTTCAATATTTCCTCTAATAATTCCCATTTATCGTCTGGCATTTCCATGAGACCATGATCTGAATACATAAATTACATTTTATGGCCCCTAAAATCACAAGTTTTGAATGCAATATGAATAATTGCCATCCATTTCATGATCTGAAGAACCAAAAAAAAAAACATAAAATTACTAATTAACTGGTTTTGAAAATGTCTGAGGAAAACAGTTCCTTTAACCCCCCCCCCCCCCACCTTTCCATAATTACAATTTAATAACAGATATTTATTGTTGTTATCCAGGACTCTTCAACAGCAAAAACACATAAATATATTTTTCTGTTTTCCTCTCCTTTTTTTTCTCATAACGCAAATCTGTTTATTTATGTCCTCAGAAAATTATGGGGTGTTATGACAATAGAAAAATAAACAGGAATTAGAGAGAAAATAATATATAGAAAAACAAACAACAACAACAACTAAAGTCCTTTTTTTCTCTATGCAACAGCCTAGAGGATGGCAAAGCAAAAACCAGCATTTCCTGAGAAATGGAAAAAAAAATATTTTTTTCTTTATATTTTGTAACATAAACTGAGTGGCAATTAAAATAATTATAGATGAAAGCCTAACTCCTTCCAGTGACAGGTTAAATAGGGACAACTGAAACAACAACAAGGACCACAAGAACGGAAATTTAATAAACCTACTAAACATAAGTAGGTTAATTTAAGTCAAGTCTGTTTTATAGTTAGAGAGAGAGAGAGAGGGCAAAAAAAGGAGGCGAGTCTAGGCAAATTGGCTGAGTTCCTGCGAGAAAAACGTGAGAGGACTAATTTGTGTTGGGCGCCATACGAATAAGGCAGGTGGTTAGATGCCACATTTTCAATGTTTTGTTATATAATTATGGGAAATTTTAATTTCTATGTTGTTTATAATCTAAAGCTTACCCAGAAATTATTTTGTTTTTGGCTTTTAAATGTAAGTTTTGAAGATTGTACATACCTGGAAAGAGTAAAGAGAAGAGAAAGATTGATTAACGTGAATTTTTAAAAAATGTTCCAGGGATAGAAGATTATATGGGGTTTAGGATAGATAGAGATCTTCTACAGCTGGAATTCTTTAAGAATACTCAATTATGTATTTTGTTATAAAGAAATCTTTAAAGAGGGTCTTATATAAACCTATGACTTTCATGCGATCTACAGGTTGAGATAAAAAAAAAATCTGCAACAAAGTCTAACGCCACAATTTTTACACTTTTTTTTTAATTTTATTGAACGAAAGCAAAAAATGTCGGAAATAGCATCAAATTTTAGAATAAGTTTAGATTTGTTCGAATTGATCACCTTTGGCTCGAATTATGGCCTTCAAATGGCCAATGAAACCGTCGTCACACGCTGCCCGAATGTTGCTCTGCGGTATTTTGGCCCATTCCCGGCGAAGCGCTTGCTTTAGGTGGTCGACACTTTGGTATTTTTTAGTGCCAACCTTGCATTCCAAAATACTCCAGACACAATAGTCCAACGGATTGGTAACCGGAGATTTTGGTGGATGAAGCGTGGAACTTCATTTTGTAACCATTCTTGGGTGGCTCGTGCTGAGTGCGATGGTGCTGAGTCCGGTTGGAATGTCCAAGGTCTGCGGCCAGAATTTTTGCTTGCCCAAGGCTTTAATACACCCTCCAGAATATTTTCGCGAAAATATTTGGCATTTATTCTGATGCCACGGTCGATTAATAAGAGCGGAGAGCGACCATCGGCTGTTATGGCGGCCCACACCATCGCCATGGCCGGCGTTTGAGTTCTGGTGACCAATCGGAGATGCACATTTTCAGCTAACCTCTTTGGCAAGTAAACGCGACCAACGATTGTTTCCTCATCGGAGAAAACCAAATTCGGCAGTTCACCACTTTCGGCCATGCGAAGCAACTCTTTAGCTCTTTTGAGTCTATTTTCTTTCTTTTCGGTTGCGGTGTAAGTTCTTGCACTTTTTGGAATTTCAATGGCTTTACCCCGAGCTCATTTGTCAATATTTTCCGAATGGAATATTGCGATATCTTCTGCTCACGAGCCATTTTTCGGTCACTGCGTCGCAGGTTTCGAGCAAGTCGCTTCTTTACTTTTCGAACCATTTCAGCTGATGTTGCTGTTTTTTTCCGTCCACTTCCTTGACGTTGGGTTACGCTACCAGTATCACGATAACGAGAAATGGTACGAGACACAAACGATTTATTCACATTTAAATGCTGGTGTGCTCTAACGATAGCCACTTGTGGTTTTCCAGCCAAATATAAAGAAATCCCACCGCCAATAACTTTTTTTCTTGAAAATTCTTACCGAAATGCTTTTGTACGCTTGTAAACAATATAATCAGCTGTCACTGTAATAATTTTAATAGCTGTCGGACGAGTGGCTTAGAAATGACAGCAGTCTGAAGTTGGTTGCAGTTTTTTCATCTCATCCTGTATAAATCCATCTCTTTTATTCGATCCTCTCCACATAGGAAAGCTCTTAGAGAAATTTCTACATAATATCTCCATTCCATAAAATCTCCACACTTCTAAAATTATATAATGAGTATAAAAAAACGTCTAGTCTAAAATATCTCCCTTTATATATTTTTTTGGGTAGAAATTTTAATGTTCGAATATTTAACGAGCTGTCATAATGTTCCTATCCATAACATATAAAACTTCCAGAGATCAACATAAAAGCTTTTGCCACAACAGCGGAAGTTAAATGATCGGCGAGTTTAATGCCAGGCATATCCAGAGCATGCCAGCTTACCTGGCGATTTTGGGAGCCATTGCTGGCTAGCCCGGCGCCTGACAAACACATGGAAATTTAATGAACCATAAAGGAGGAGCACTGAATCCCCACTCCCCCCTCCCTAACGCCACCATAATATTTAGAACTTCATGTTTTTTGATGAATGTGTAAACAATCATTAAACCAGATAACCGAAAAAAACACAATTTTTGAGTCATGTAATCAGACAATTTTGTGTGTGTGTGTTTTTTATTTTTTGGTAACACCATGAAAACCAGGCAAGTACCGTTGATTATTTTTCCAGCCAATGGTGTTTATCATTTTATCTTTTGACCATTAAAATGTACGAATTTTTACAGGTGAGGCATTTTGGAAATTTCACGGCATTTGGAGGCTTACAGGGGAGACTTGAAAGAAGGCAAATCAATTCATAAAAATTATCCCATGGGCTACTGATATTTTTTTTCCTAATTTTTCAAATTATTGTTAATCATATCCACAACCCACTGTAGGCAACCAAAAATAAACCTCCGAAATGGATTATGTTGCAAATTACACATGAATTGTTTTTTTCTTTCTTTCTCTCTTCCTTTCTATTTGCTTTCAACCTGCTGTGGTTTACTGGAACCTACAGAAGCATAAAATTTCATAATTATGTTGAAATATGAAATGCGAAGAAAAAAATATTACCGGTAAAATAATTAACAAAAAAAAAAAAAAAACAAAAAAACTGGAATTTATTCACACGTTCTGCTGATCTCTACGGCCATATGGGTTGGTTTTTAATCACATTTTGTAATTTGAGTAGAATTTTTTTTTGTTCTGTCTTTAAAAAAAGAAGTAAACTCTAATTTTTTTTTTCGTCAAAAAAAAAAAAAAGTTATTCACAGAATTCCAAAGAACTTGAAATGCCGTTCTTTGAGAGAGGAAGTTCCAATTTAGTTGGTACTCCGGCAAAAAAAAAACTCCAGCGAACATTAATTAAGTACTGTTAACCAGAGACGAAAATACGAAATGATAAACGACGACAAATTGGCTGACAGACGGACCGACTGATTTATGCAAATTCATGTTGATTTATTTGCTATTTGAAGTTGAAGTTAAGCATTAAAAACGAAAAAAAAAATAAATGGAGATTACGATGTCTTGACTCTTTCGTGAAAGGCATTAAAGAAGAAAGGGAAATTATGAAAATTAAAAAGACGAAATTTTCCAAAAAAAGAAAAAACCTGAAGAGACTCTTAGAAAATTGTACAAAAAAAAACCAACTCAATTTCAAATTTTAAATTTCGAATAAAGTTTTTAATTTAAAATTTTTGTTTTTTAATTTTTTAAAATATTTTTTGAATCGTTTATTCATGCCGAATGAAGCCCTAAACTTTGTAGTGCAATTACTGAAAATTTCAGGTGGGAAAAACTGAATTCTGATTGAGAGGTCGTCATTTATCTCTCTCCTCAACATAACCTCAACTTTTCTCTCTTGAAATTTGGTATACTTCTGTAGAATTGCATAATTGCAGAGGCAGTTACTGTATTAAAAGATATCCGGTCGAATTTATTTCAATTAATTCTAGAGGTTTGTAAAATCTCTCCTTTTTTCATCTTCAAAAACCTCTTTCATGTCATTTAAATGTATTCGTTTAAGACTCCCTCCAGCTCGTCTATAGAGAGACTCCCTCCAGACACTCCCTTCAGCTCGTCTATAGACACTCCCTTCAGCTCGTCTATAGAGAGACTTCCTACAGCTCGTCTATAGAGAGACTCCCTGCAGCTCGTCTATAGAGAGACTCCCTGCAGCTCGTCTATAAAGAGACTCCCTGCAGCTCGTCTATAGAGAGACTCCCTGCAGCTCGTCTAAAGAGACTTCGCTCAGCTCTCCTATAGAGACTCTCTTTAATTTTCTCAAATGAGACTCTATTCAATTCAGATATTAAAACTCTCTTCAATTCGTCCATTGAAACTTTTAGACTTTCATCAGACAAATCGGATATCCAACATTAGGTTTACTGTTTTGCTGATCCATAGAAAATTTACAATATCCCTACTCTCTTCTTTTTTCTGACAAATGTATTTTTTTTTTCCAAAATTTTGAAAATAAAAACTCTGCTCGTTTTTGATATTTTTTTTAATTCTGATTTCTCTTTAATGAAGGCTTTCTGTTGTTGAGACTCCCTTCATTTCCTTGAAGCTCGTCTATAGAGAGACTCCCTTCAGCTCGTCTAGAGAAAAAAAAAACAGAGGCTCCGCTTAGCTCGTCTATGCAAATTCCGCTCTTTTCGCCCAAAGAGATTTCGCTCTGCTCGTCTATAGGGACTCTATTTTCACTTTCTCTACTGAGATTCCCATTAGCTCATTTAAGGACCTTCTTTCTTTCTCTTTTTAATTCATCCATTAAAACTACCTTTCAGTTCGCCTATTTCAGATATTTTCAGTTTAGACATTTGGTTTGTTGCTTTGCTAAACCTTAGAGTGTTATGACACCCCTACACCCTTTCTTTTTTTCAAAAATTATGACAATTGTTGTATTGTTGTTGTTTTGCCAATTGTAGGGAAAAATAAACAAAAGTCGGACAAAACACACGGTTATACGGCAATTAATAAATCACAAAAATAACAACAAACAAAACATTTAACTAACTTTTCGAAAGAAGAGCTCGAAGGGGATAATAAGGCATATAAATCAAAAATTAAAAGTCAAAACTTCAATGGATCAGGAAACACAATAAACAGACCAACAAATGGACATACGTACACCGATACCATACATATGACCCATGACCCTAAAATGTTTACCCAAAAAAAAAACAACAACAACAACAAAGAACAACATCATTATCATCCCCCTGCAAACACCCCAAAAAAAACCCGACCAGGCATTGCAACATCAAGGCAATAATCAATGGCCAGCTACATAATTTTTATGTTTTGAAAAGGTGTTGTTGTTTTTGTTTTCCCCTCCCCAGGTTTTGCGCGTGTGTGTGTGTGTATTTTGATGGCCAACAATAACAATTATTATTTTGTTCCATCCGAACTATGTACATCCCTCTTTGCCGACAGTACATCCCATCCATCCATCCATCTATTGGATCGTCGAACCAATAATAAAACTAATAAATTGACACGCGTTGCAAGCAAACTAATTGTTGTGTTGCACTATTTGCTGCATTGTTGTTGTTGTTGTTGCATTACAAAAACAAATTAAACAATAGAATTCCAACATCAAAACAAGCATTTCCAACATTTTTATTGCCTGCCATTGTCTCGAAACATTATTGACAGTTTGGGGTGATAGGGTTCCCGGTTAGGAAGATGAATGGGGTGTGTCGCCAATCAAGAAGAGAGAGAGAGAGAGAGAGAGAGATGACAAAGGTTAAATGCCCAGTTCTATGAAGAAGAATTATTAATAATTTTTTTCCATAAAATTGCATGATGATGGTTCAATGGATTATTATGGCCTGCGAAGGAAAGAGAACTCAAGATTTGGTTCACTGTCCGGGACATTCTGAATTAGTCCCTGTAGATGTTTTGGTCCAAAAGGGAATTTTTTTTTTCAAATTAGCTGAAATAAGTCTCTATTGAAAATGTGGGGAGAGCTTCTGTAGATAACATAAAAGGACTGCTTTCTGTCGCAGCCGTCTAGAAAAAGTCGAGGTTCGTAGAAATTCACTTCGGACTTTATTATACCCTCCAAAGCATATATATTAGACCCCACAAAGTATATATATTCTTGATCAGCATAAAATTCCATGTCGATTCAGCGATGTCCGTCCGTCTGTGGAAGTCACTCTAGCTTTCGAACGAAATGAAGTAGGTTGATACAATTTTAATCAAATGTGTATTATGACTGCAGGACTTTTGGTATTAAAAATGGGTGATGTAGGTTCAAGTTTTAGCATAGTCCCCATATAATGGTACCTCCCTTTTTTCGGTATTTTGGGGATGAAACCGACATTATTCACCGGAAATGTTTCAAATTTGGTATTTGAAATTCGTAATGGATACTACAGCCTATAACAGAAAATTGTCTGTGCAGGTCCAGGTCTTCGTATAGCCCCCATATCACGGTACCTCCCAATATTCGGTAGTTTGATGATTTTAGCAACATTATTTAACGGAATTGTTTCAAATTTGGTATTTGAAGTTCGAAATGGATACTACAGCCTATGACAGAAAATTGTCTGTGCAGGTCCACATTTTCGTATATCCCCCCTATCACGGTACCTCCCAATATTCGGTATTTTGTTGATTTTAGCAACATTATTTACCGGATCAGTTTCAATTTTGGTATTGAACGTTCGTAATGGATACTAAAGCCTATGACAGAAAATTATCTATGCAGGTCCAGGTCTTCGTATAGGCCCCATATATCAGTACCTCCCTATATTCGGTATTTAGATGATTTTAGCGTCATTATCCGCCGGAATTATTTCAAATTTGGTATTTGAAGTTCGTAATAGATTCTAGAGCTATGACAGAAAATTTTCTATGCATGTCCACGTCTTCGTATAGGCCCCATATATCACTACCTCCCTATATTCGTTATTTTGATGATTTTAGCAACATTATTCGCCGGAGTAGTTTCAAATTACGTATTCAGAGTTCGTAATAGGAACTACAGTCTGTGACAGAAAATTGTCTATGCAGGTCCAGGTCTTCGTATAGGCCCCATATATCACTACCTCCCTATATTCGATATTTTGACGATTTTTAGGTACAATACTTATCGAAATTGTTTGAGATGTCGTATTTGAAGTTCGTAATGGATGCTACAGCCTATGGCATAAAATTGTCTATGCTGGTTCAGGTCTTCGCAAAGCTCCAATATTACGGTACCTCCCTATATACGAGATTTTGATAATTTTTGCTACATTATTCACCGTTTATTTCAAGTTTCGAATTTGAATATGGTAATGACTTATGACAAACAATGCCTATGCAGGTCCACGTCATCGTATAGACCCCAATATAACGACTATATTCGGTATTTTTTTTAAATTTAACAGAATTTTTTAAGGATTTTATTTTTTGAAAATTTCCAAATTCGTTGCAAATGGTGGAGGGTATTCAAAGTCAAGGCCCGGCCGAACTTACAGTTTTTTTACTTGTTTTTATTTCTAATGGATTGTAATGGACTTTGAAGCCACGTCTAATGAATGCTCCTGATTTCTATTCCATTGAGATATTTTTATCTGATTTTGATTCTTCTGATTTCCAATAAAGTTTCCCTGCAGCTTTTAATCGAAGGATCCCAATGGTATCATTTAAATCTTCCTTTAACTTGCCTATCGACTAATTTTCAAAGATCCTCAAAATTCCTTTTGATAACCTATAAATACTCCCCTCTCTTGCCTTTTCCAACAACAAAAAAATCTCATTTACTCTCCCATAAAAAATATAAATAAATTATTACAACTAATGGCCATTTAAAAAGTTTTTCATTAAGTATCGATTTGCCAGTTAAAAAAAGAAGAGAATAACGTTTGAAAGTCATTTTATGGCATCCTTTTAAATGGACTTTTATAGTTTCAACTGCTGTCAGGTAGCAACTGCAGGAAGAGCAACAAACTGGACGAAAAAAGCAAAGAAATAAAGAAATAACGTTTTATGACAATAGTTAAAATTCCAAGAAAACACCTTTTGTCTTCCTTGGTTTTCAGTTGCCAAAGATGATGAGTCAGTCAGGAGTGAGTGCGAACTGTTTTTTGGGACAAAGAAATCTGTGCTGCCAAGAGAAGACAAGACAAGTTTACAGCTTGTAGTTTGAACTTTTTTTTATTATTTTGTCCGGCATTTTAAAATGCATAACAAAAGGAGGAGGTGGAAGGGAGGTAATGGAGATTGAAGCAAGGTAACTTTGCTTGGCCTGTATTAAGTTATTAAAAGAAGAAGCAACAGCAGGAATGACTAACCCTGATTGTTGTCTTAAGTAAACATTTACTCAACTCAACTCAACTCAACTAAAAAGGAGACAAATTTGGGACTGGCTTTTAAGGACTAGATTTTCACAAGGAAGAATTTTTGTTGTTGTAATGAATGGGAATTACAGCTGGTTTAATTTCTCTCTCTCTCTCTCTTGGAATTATTGCCTCTGGATGGAGTACTTGAAATAAATTCCTGTTTAAAGTCCGAAATATAAGTTAGCTTCCAAATGCAAATATTTCCAATTTTTTTTTAATATTTTTCTTCTTTTTTTTTCTCCATCCACCTGCCACTTGTCCCACAGCAAGTCAGTCTGTTTGCCAGGAACCACTTTTGTCATACTTAAGCTTATGATAATGAAAGCCAAAGAATAAAGGGAAACACTAGAACTACGAAACGCTGAGTACTCTTCAGATGGGGAACATTGCAATTGCACTGCACGGTGCGCACCGCGGTTCTACCCGCCAACCATGAGCTATGCTTGAAAAGTTAAGCTCTAGCAAAATGTAAGGACACATTTGTTTTCACACTTTTATTTTTTTGTCGATTTGCTTGTACGTTGAACCAACGTCGAGTAGAACACCATGCTTATGGGAAAAGCGCGGAGGAAAGAAAAAAAAAACACGAAACTAACGTAAGAAACTACTTAATGTTGTAGTAAATAATTGAAACTTGTTTTTGGTGGCTTCTACTGCTACGTTGTCTATTCATTACAGCTGGAGCAAGGTGTACTTTATTAATTTGGCTTAACCCAAAATGTAGTCAGAGCGAGAGAGGGAGAAGCAGAGAGAGGGCGAAAGGGAGCAAAAAACCTTTCCGCTACATCGCAGAAAAACAACGAGTATCGCCTGGTGTCCTCTTCAGCCAAACATAAAATAATAATTTTGAAATCTACTTGGTATGAATGTGGAGAGAAGCCCGAAAAGAAAACAAACAAAAATAATGGTAATTAAAAAAAAAAAAATATGAAAATTGAATGGAAACCTAAGACAATATTAGATTACAAAAAAAAAAAAAAAAAAAAAAAAAAAAAAAAAAAAAAAAAAACAGAATCAAGGAATAAATAAATTTAATAATGTAAATATTGAAAATCAATTGGAAAAAATAAAATAAAATAAAAAATAGATTTAATAAAGGTTTTATTTCCTTGCTCTAGGCCATAAGAACCGAGAAGGTTTCTACACCTCAATAAACGTGAGTCAGATTGAGTTATGGAGATGAGTCTGTATCTAAAAGTTAAATTGAGTTTTTATAGACTCTCTGAACGAGATCTCCATAGATGGGCTGAAGAAAGTCTCTCTCTCACTATATATGAGCAGAGTTGAGACTTGAGAAAAAAGTGCCTTGAATCATCAAAAAAAAAAAAAAAAAAAAAAAAAAATATTTAATAAACGGTAATTTCGGCGGAACTTTGAATACCCTCTACCATTTGGAACGAATTTAGCAATTTTCAAAAACAATAAAATCCGTTAAATCCGTCACAATTCCGGTGAAGAATGTCGCTAAAATCATCAAAATACCGAATATCGGGAAGTACCGTTATACGGGAGTCATACGAAGACGTGGACCTAAACAGGCAATTTTCTGCCATAGGCTGTAGTACCCATTACGAGCATCAAATACCAAATTTGAAAGAATTCTGATGAATATTGTCGCTAAAATCATCAAAATACCGTATATCGGAAGGTACCGTTATATGGGGGCTATACCAAAACGTGAACCTACATCACCCATTTTCAATACCAAAAGTCCTGCAGACATAATATACATTTGAGTAAAATTTTATCAATCTACTTCAATTCGTTCGGATGCTAGAGTGATTTCCACAGACGCATAGACGGACGGAGAGGGGGGTACAGGTAAGCGGTAAAGGGAGAGCCTTTGGAGTCATTTTTTAAATCGAACACATTTTTTCTGAAATGCAAAAGACACAGCCACACAAACCCACTTTATAGGATTCTTCATCATGGCGATTCTGCTCGACTTGAAGAAAGCCTTTAATAACGGACTAACGGCTTCCTTTAGCGATTTTCTCTATTCCATGTAGCTCCCAAGTTTCCCATTACTCTATTAAACATTTACCAGCTACAGCTGTTAACCAAATGACCTGGATAAACGGAAATCAGCTGCAATTTCAAATTAACATTATTTCAAAAAATTACTTAATTGTTGTAATCGAGAAGTATTGTAGTATTTCTCTAGACGTTTTCCCCAATTAGTTTTAGTTTTTGCGGTTGTTGTTGGGAGTGGTGGAAATGTTGTTGCATTCCTATACTTAACACATGTGTTGTTTTAGCAGCATTAAACTTCACTTGATTTCCTGTTAATTCCGTTGTTTGTTTTTTTTTCATTTTTTTGTAATTTGAAAATAAATGTGTTCTTGTAATTTAAATTGTTTTCAATTTATGTTTTTTTATAGACTACCAGCTTTTTTTTTGTGTTAAAAAAAAAGCTTCTTGTTCTACACCAGCCACTCAGCCATTATGGGGGTAATTAAGCATTTGGTTAATGTGTTTTCTGTTTTCGCTCACATTCATGGTTTAGAAGCCAATTTTCCACACCAAACATAACAGTTTTCTTTTTTTTTTCTAATGATTTTCTGAGGGTCATGTTTTATGTTTTCGTCAAACCGAAAATCCCCGTTGATGGAAATGGCTTGCCACTGAAATTCATTTTAAACTCATCCATCAAATTGTATTTTTTTATGGCGATCGAATGATGTATTTGAAAGAGCGGGAGGAGGAGGGGATTGTACCACATCTCCTTAACATTTTTTCAATTAATTTAAAAATTTCCAAAGTTGTTAAGAATTTCATGGCAATTTAGTGGAAAACAATCATCATCATCAGCATCCATCCATCCATCCCGAGATGCTGGTGCTGGTCATTCTCAATGTAATGGGGCAGCATCCATCATTAATGATTACTGCCTGCCTATTTTTGGGAGAGAATAGGAAAAACTTTGATTTCATTTCTTGGCAAGCAGCACCGTCGTTGTTGGTGTGCCACTTAACAACAACAGCAACAACAACAACAATGGTGGTGATGGTTGTAATTCATGGTGGTCCCATTACACCGGAGTGAATCATTAAACTTGATCTGGTTTTTGATTCTCTATTTCTGTTCCAGCTCTTCCTTCTTTTCCCTCCTCTCTTTGGTTTTGACAATTGCATCTGAAACTGGTTTCCCCTGATTGTTGTTCTAATTTTTTTCCAAGTGTTGTTCTGCTTTGGCATAATATTTTCTTATCATTTTCGGTTAATTTATTTCGGTTTTTGTTCCCAATTCCATTTCTGGCACTGAAGTAAATTTTAACCACGAAAAGAGCAACAACAAGTATTGGCTCATTTGTTTATAATTTGTTGTTATGGCCAGGACCTATTAGGGGGAGGGCGAAAGAAGTTGTTGGTGTTGAGATTAATTGCTCTTAGGGAAAAGTTAAAAAGCAAAAGTAAAAGGGAAATTAATGGAAAAATTAAAATCAAAGAGTAAATGTGATCGGCATTAATCGACTAATTAAAGCGGCGAATGTTGGGTTAAAACAAGACCTAAAAAAATGACAAAAAATGGGGAGAATGGAGTCTGTAGTGAAAAGCTGAACTTGAAAAGTGGTAGAAATTGCCTTTTGGGGAGAGATAGAAGAGAGGAAAGTGGAGATGTATATAATGAGCTTTTTATCTTAACTTAATAAAGTCTCACTAATAGACTCGAAAGAGAAAGAGAGAGCTGCACATTTTTGTTCTCCCAATTTCCTTACTCTCTGAGTACATTGCTTTTCAATGGTTCCAATTGTTTGTTTGAAGAGAATTACGCTCGCTGAGAGCGCGAGTGCCTATATGTACTGGACCCTGATATATAAAGCCTTTACAATAGCCATATGTCTAGGAATTTCTTGCATACAAAAGAAGGTCATTTTAATAGGAGCTGGGGGAGGAGTCTTCACTGGAAATTTGAAGAAAACGAGAACGAGGTAGGCTTTATATCAACAGAACACCTAAAGGCATTATCAATAAAATATCTAAAGAGAGTTTTCATAAAGCGCGCTGTGAGTATTTCTATATGAATGGGATGGTAGTTTTTATAGACCAGCTAAAGAAAGTTTTCAGAGACGATTCCAGAAGAGTGGGTTACCAGATCAAAAAATGAGGAGCAGAGGCATTCTTTTGTATAGAGCTCGAAGTAGAATTTTTCCGAGATGCTGAAACAGAATGTTTAGTTTCTCTATAGAGAGAAACCTATTACAGGTCTTCTATAGATCAAAGGCCTTTAACAGGTCTTCTATAGGCAGAAGACCTGCTACAGTTATGCTATAGCCACAAGACCTGCTACATGTCGCCTATAGCCAGAAGACCTGCTACATGTCTTCTACACACAGAAGACCTGCTACAGGTCTTCTATAGACATAGGATCTTCTACGGGCCTTCTATAGATAGAGGACCTGCTATAGATATTCTATACACAGTGGACCTGCTACAGGTCTTCTATAGATCAAAGACCTTTTACAGGTCTTCTATAGGCAGAAGACCTGCTACAGTTATGCTATAGCCACAAGACCTGCTACATGTCGCCTATAGCCAAAAGACCTGCTACATGTCGCCTATAGCCAGAAGACCTGCTACATGTCTTCTACAGACAGAAGACCTGCTACATGTCTTCTACAGACAGAAGACCTGCTACAGGTCTTCTATAGACAGAGGACCTGCTACCGTTCTTCTATAGATAGAGGAATTGCCATAGATATTCTGTACACAGTGGACCTGCTACAGGACCTGCTCATTCTCATTTCGTATTTTTGTTCCCAAAATAAAATGTTTTTTTTTTTTTTGGGTTTCTAAATCTCGTGCTTCTTCACGAGAGTCATCGTGCATCCATTGGAGTTTCCTTAGATGCTTTTTCAAAAAATTTCTGGTAATTGAGTTGTAGACCAACAATTACCGTGATTACAGGGCCAAAGACCGCCACTGAAAAAAAAAATAATCCACAAAAAAGAAACATTTCCTTGCCCTATCTTCCTAATTACCATCCCTAAGCGCCTTATTCTGTAATTTTTTTCCCCGAAATTAACATTTATGACAATGACAGAACATAAGAATAACAAAACGAAAAATGGGAAACGTGAGAGGGAAAATTACCACATCAACCACCACCGCTAACAACACTGACATGATCACCATTACCCTCCTCCTCCTCCCCTCCTTTGGAAATATGAAAAGGAAGCAACAATTATTTTAGATTAACGAAGAATGGAAAAAAAGAAAACACCCAATATTGTCTTTTCAGGGGATTAACTTTTAATGCCACTCACTCACTCACTCACTCACTCACTGACACACTGGCGGCTTTGATGCACCAGCAGCATTGAGAGGCAGGGTGTTTTCCCAACGCTGGCTGTTTGTTGTGCAATGCGAGTGGCTGCTGCTGCTGCTGGAAAAACATTCATACTTGCATGATATATGAGTCAAGGGTCGGTCGGTCTGTCGGTTTGGTGTTCCAAAATAGTTTCTTACAATGGACGCACACACAGACACAACATAACAATTAGTAATATTTATTTAAGAGAAATATTACAAAATGTTTCGATTTTCTTGGCTGGCAGGCGGCAATTACCAGACAGCTGCTGCTGCTGCTGGATGTGAATGGCTGGCCATTTAAGTCATTAAAGGATTAGCCTTTTATCGAAATTAACACTTGCTGAAATCGAAATCGTTTTGTAGTCAATAGCCACTTTCCTACCTCTCCCTTCTCCCTTTGGGGCTTTCCTTACATGTCATTCATTCTCATTGCTGGGATTCGAAGTGGATCCACTTACTACTCTCCACAATGATAGACATTTTAATTAACCCAGGACTTTTAATTAATTTTTCTATATTTTTATAACAAAAAAAAAAAACGCCAGCTGTTTGATCTGCCAAGGGGCAAACTAACTTGAGTTGCTTCCATGGATTTCATAAATCTTCTCTGTTTTAGATAGTTTTTATATCGTTGTATTTGTTGTTGTTGTTGTTTTATTACTATTTTTACACTTGTGTAAAATAAATGTTGCTGCTGCCATCACTCAATTCCATGGCAAAATAATTGATATCAATTTCTAAAATGGCTGTGCAGATGATGTGTTAAGAGCTGATTTTGATGGGTGCGGGAGGGGGAGTAGAATTAGGGTGCTGTTATGCTTTGAAGTGGAAACATATGGAAAAAGTGAAAATATTTTAAAATATGAAATTATTTGAACGATTTTAAGCAGAACTAAGGAACAATTTCAAATAAATTAAAAAAAAAAAAAACAAGTAAAAAGGCAGCTACGATTGGCCTGGCTTTAAATTTTTATACCCTCCACGATTCGTAAGAAACTTGAAAAATTTCAGAAATAATTCCGCCGAATACGGTTGACCGATATCTATCATTTTCACATCAGATCCTGCAAAAATAGTTAAATGTGTGAAATGTGAAGAAAATTGGATGCTTATTTCGGATTTTATGATCGTTCTAGTTATTCCAAACTGGTACCCTTTGTGGGGGAGGTACCAAAACGAATGGTCCGGTCTCTACCATCAACATATCTTGTCTTGATAAAAATATTGAGATGTGCCAAGTCTGAATGGAATCTGATGTTAATGTCGCGTTTTATGAGATTCATGGATATTCAAAATGTTGACCCTGTGTGGGGGAGGTACCAGAAAGAGTGCTCTGATATTTCTCATCTCCACACCAGATCTTGAGCTAGTAGAAGTAATGGGATGTGTGAAATATGAAGAGAATCGGATGCTTATTTCGAATTTTATAAGAGTCATAATTATTACAAATTTAGACCAGCTGTGGCGAAGGTACCAGAAGGAATGATCCGATTTCTACCATCTTTATACCAGACCTTGTGTTGATGGAAATATTGAGATGTGCCAAGTCTGAATAGAATCGGATGTTAATTTCGCGTTTTATGAGCTTCATAGATATTCAAAAGGTTGACCCTTTGTTGGGGAGGTACCAGAAAGAGTGCTCTGATATTTCTCATTTCCACACCAGATCTTGTGCTAGTAGAAGTAATGGAATGTGTGAAATATGAAGAGAATCGGATGCTTATTTCGGATTTTATAATCATTTTGGTTATTCAAAATTTTGACCCGTCGTGGGAGAGCTACCTTTAGGAATGATCCGATCTGTACCATATTTATAACAGATCTTGTGCTGATAGAAATAATGAGATGTACTAAGTCTGAATGGAATTGGATGTTAATTTTGCCTTTTATGAGCTTCGTAGTTATTCAAAATTCTGACCCTTTGTGGGGGAGGTTCCAGAAGGAGGGGATCGATATATTCCATCTTCACACCAGACCTTGTGTTGATGGAAATATTGAGATGTACCAAGTCTGAATGGAATCGGATGTTAATTTCGGGTTGAGCTTCATGTGAATTCAAAATCATGACCCTTTGTGAGGGAGGTACCAGAAGCAGTGGATCGATATATGCCATCTTCACACCTGACCATGGGTTAATAAAAATATTGTGATGTGTGTAGTTTGAAGACAATTGGGCTTTTACATCACATTTTATAAGAGTTATAATTGTTTAAAATTTTGACCCTTTGTGGGGGAGGTACTTGATGGAGTGAACCGATATTGTCCATTTTCGCACCTGGTCTAGAACTGATGCAAATATTAGGATTTGCATAATTGGATCAAAATCGAATTATCTTCTTCTCTGTTTGTGCAGTAAAATATTTTTTTTTTCGAAAATTTCGGCCTTTTTTGGGATAGGTACCAAAAGGAGTGGATCGATATTGCCCATCTCCGAACTCGATCTAAGTTTGAAAATAATAATACCATGTACCAAGTTTGGAACAAATCGTATACTCCTTTCCAGAATAATCTTCCGCACCAGCCAGACAGATAAACCGAGGGACATCAGTAGATCGACTCCAAATGACCTGAAACAGATTTGGTCCTAAGAGATTTGGACTTTTGAATTTGGACTCTTTGGATTTAGCGCAAAGAGTCTAAAACAGTTATTTCGTGAGGCACATATTAAATTATATATACCCTCTGTGGCCACATGGCTGAGGGTATAATAAACATTTGACGAGGGTCCAGCGATTTTATACTTCTTAGCTTCATAGGCCACCAGAAAAAAATATAAAACTTAATTCTTCCGGAGGGTCTTTATGGAGGGGATAAATACAGTTTTAATTGTTGAAGTGATAGAAGGGTAAAAATAATTTTCGTTTTTTGTTGGTTTTATTAAAAGAATATTAAGAGTATTAATAAGAATATTAATTTATAAAAAATTGCGTTATTTCGAAAATAGAGACCCTTGCTTTGGAATATCTTAACCAGATTTTGAAGTGTTTTCAAAATATTTAGTATTTAATTTTATTATTTTATTTTTTTAATTTTAATTAATTTTTATTTTTTCTCATCCTATACTGCAATTTGTCCTTAAAATAAGCAGTTCTCACAAATCTGTGTGAGAAAAATTATTTCAAATAATTTTTTTTTCCTTCTCGGTAGATTTTCACAATCCAACAGGTTTCCACCACTTCCTCTAACTTTTTTTTTACAAATTCTTTTATAAAAAAAACATTTTTTTTCAAATACTATTTTTCTCAATACCATTGCTTATGTTCCTGAGAAAACTTCAACAGAATTTGTTGCTTTTATTTTTTTTTTAATTATTTGTTTCCTTTCTCAAGAGCAACATTTGCTGTTTGATGTTTTTGTTTTAAGAATGGAGCGTCAACGGGGGTATGGGGGGAGGGGGAACGATAAAATTAATTAAAAATTACGAGTTTGAGTTTTATATCTTTGCAGTTGGCTTTGTTTCTCTGTTTGTTTTTTGCGTTCTTCTTCTTCTCGCTTTTCATTTCCTTTCATTGCACAACCCTTTTTGGTATTTGCCGCCTGACTAGAGCAAAGGTAATTGGATTAAAGCAAGATTTAGACAGTAATACAACGAAACGGAGCAAAGTGGGAATGTTGGAAAAAGGGCTAAAATAAAGTAATGAAAAAATCATTAGTTTTTCCAACAACAACAACAACAACGTCGGCTAGAAATGTCATCAATGGTGATGGGGCCGAATGTTTTATTTACCTTTAGCTGGAAACATAAAGGTTGCAGGTCAAGCTGCCATGGCCCGAATGCATTCTCGAGCTGCGTTAAGGTCAATGGTATGTGTGTTTCGGCCATTTAACTGTGTGGAGGGTAAGATTATTAAGGCTTCATTGGGTAATCTATTAACTTTTGGTAACTGAACGACGGACTGATCCCCCCCTCCCTTCCCCAACCAGAGTTACAAAACGTTTTTTAATTGTCCAAGAATTTCAAATGCAATAATGTCCACAACAAGTCGCACATCGAACCCAAGTACATGTGTGGCATGCATGAATGAAAGGCTATGACAGAGGACCAGACAATAATGGTGTCGTGTTGTAATGTTTTTTTTTTTTTATTTTTTTAAAGAGAAAGAGAAAAAAACACACACAAATTACAACCTTTTATTCTTTGGGCTTGCGGAGTGGCAGATCCCTTTTTCGGTATGTCATTTTGCCCGGTAGGGCCATTTATGTAGCCTTAACCAATTTTTTGTCATGTTAACAACATTTAATGTGTTTTCTTTCACTTCTTGTCTTTTTTTCCTCAGAAACTAATCAATTTTCGTTACACGTTCTTGGGAAGTGTGATTGTGTGACCGGCTGGTTGGCTGCCCGGCTGACTTGGGGTCGTTCTGTTGTGTTTTCCTGTTTTTCCAAAGTTAATTCTCCATAGAGGTAAGTTTTTTGTTTGTTGTTCGTTCAATGTTTGTTTTTAAATGAAAAAAGCAACAATTCTAAAGAACTAACGCAATTGAAAATAATCGACTCCGTCTGGGAGGGAAAAAAAGAGAGGGGGAGGAGAGGGGACGTTATCCATTGTTATGCTGTTGCAATCAGTAAATCCTTTTATTGCATGCAATAGACCCCCTTTTGGAATTGATACCGTTTGGGATTACGTCAATGGCTGTAATAACACAATATGTACCTTTATAGACATCAGTCAGTCTGTCAGTCAGCCACTCTCTCAGTCAGTCACTCAATCTTCCAAGTCATTGTCAATATTTACCCGACTGTTGTTTGAAGATATTTGTTATTATTTTTACAATAAAAACTGATTTCAGTGTATCTCTGTTTTGTCACAACCTCAATTTACAATGGCTCGTCGTTGTGATTTGCATGACAAAGGGGAGTAAAAGCAAAAGCTGTTACAAAAAGGATATTTATTTTCTTTGAAAGGATAATAAAATGTAATTTTCACCAGAGATAATTAAAAAAAAGTAGGAGATGTATCTGTTGTAGACACAGAGATTTTGCAGGAAATACATCTCAAATGGTTTTTTTTTTGGAATGTTTTAGGTTTACAATCATTAAAATTTGAATGGTACGAAAATGTCGTAAATGTCACAAACCTGTATAAAACCCTAAAAACGTAGATTTTGGTGTTTGGAAGTGATATCGATGCCGTTTTGGTAAAAAAGTGTTGATGTCGTAAATGTCACAAACCTGTATAATTTGTATAAAACATCAAATAAGTGGTTTAATTTTCATGAAAACCCTTTCTAAGTATATTTTTTGAACTGAATAATTTATTTGTCGATTTTTAGGTTTAAAACCACTAAAATTTGAATAGTACGAAAATGTCGTAAATGTCAAAAACCTGTATAAAACCCTAAAAACGTCGATTTTGATGTTTAGGAGTGATATCGATACCTTTTTGGTAAAAAAGTGTAAATGGCGTAAATATCAAAAACTAAATGGGTTAATGTTCATGAAAACCTTTTCTAAGCATATTTTATTGAAGAAAATGGTTTCTTCGTCACTTTTGTATGTTTACAACCACTAAAATTTGAAAAGTACGAAAATGTCGTAAATGTCAAAAACCTGTATAAAACCCTAAAGAGATATATTTTAATGTTTGGAAGTGATTTCGTTGCATTTTTGGTAAAAAAGTGTAAATGTCGTAAATGTCACAAACCTGTATAATTTGTATAAAACATCGAATAAGGGGTTTTATTTTCATAATAACATTTTCTAAGTATATTTTATTGGATAAAATGGCTTATTTGACGATTTTTAAGGTTTACAACCACTAAAATTTGAAAAGTACGAAAATGTCGTAAATGTCGAAAACTGTATAAAACCCTAAAAACGTAGATTTTGATGTTTGAGAGTGATATCGATGCATTTTTGGTAAAAAAGTGTTAATATCGTAAATGTCACAAACCTGTATAACTTGTAAAAACATCAAATTAGCGGTTGTGTGTTCATGAAAACCATTTCGAAGTATATTTTATGGAATAAAAAGTTTATTTGGTTATTTAAAACCGCTAAAATTTGGAAAATACGTGAATGCCGAATATGTCAAAAACCCGTATAAAACCCTAAAAACATACATTTTGATGTCTGGCAGTATTTGCATTTTTTATACATTTATATATATTTATATAAAAAATGTTTATGTCGTAAATGTCACAAACCTGTATAATTCGTATAAAACCTCTGACAATTTTTTTCTTTTACTGAAAATTGTTTCTACGTCCATTTTTCTGATAAAATGTGTCACAAACGGGTTTTTAAATATTCTATGGTTTACGATCACCAAAATTGTTGAAAAAATAAATGGCGGTAATGTCAAAAACCTGTTAAGATTCCAAAAACATGAATTTTAATTTCTAGGAGGTAGTTTAATGTAAATCAGCAAAGAGATATTAAATGTCGCAAACCTGTATAAAACCTCAAACAAATTGTTTTCCGTTCATGAAAGGTGTTCCCAATGTTCTTTTACAGACTAATATATGTCCCAAATGACCAATTGGGCGGTCTTTTAGGCAGCCCCAGAAAATGTAAAAAAAACATGAATGTCACAAATGTCAAAAAACTGTATTAAACCCCAAAAGACCTAAATTTTGGTGTCTGAAAGAGAGTTCAATGTAAATCCGCAAACTTTTTTAAATGTCGCAAATGTCACAAATCTGTATAAATGGTATAAACATCAATTCAAACTACATATGGGGAGAATTTTTATTTTTACCAAACACCAACGGGTTTAAAAATCAATATTTCATGATTTCAATATAAATCTACATGGATTTTTATATGATGTCAAAAATCGGTCTAAATAGTATAAAATATCAAAAACTGTTTTGTTAACATGATAACCGTTTTAAATGACTTTGGATTGGGGAAAAAATATCCCAAATGTCTCCTCAGACGAATTCCTAGGTTTACTACATGTAAAATTTAATAAACATAGATGTCACAAAGGTAAAAAACCAGTATAAAACCCTAAAATTGCGAATTTTGATGTCTGGAAGGAAGTTGGAATGGAAATCTGCAAACATTTTTGAATGTCACAAATGTCACAAACTTGTATAAATGGTATAAAACAAGTAAAAAGTGTTTTTCCTTTGAGAAAATTTGTATAAAACCCTAAAAACGCAAATTTTGATGTTTTGGGAGGGAGTTAAATGGAAATCTGCAAAGATTTTTTAATGTCCCAAATGTCACAAACCTGTATAAATGGTATAAAACATGTAAAAAATATTTTTCTTTTGAAAAAAATTGTTACAAAAATAGTTTGTTTTAATCACAAATGGCTTGTTTAATTTTTTTTAGAATTTTAATTAGAAAAAATGTATAAAGGCGTGTATGTCATAAATGTAGAAAACATGTATTTTGAACTATATTTTGAAGTTTGAAGATTACAACCATAAAAAAATAGTTGTAAAATCCAAAAATTGTATAAAATATGAAAAACCTTACATGAATGATGATGAAATCATGAATTTTTACAACCTGTAAAAATTCAAAATTTTACAACCTGTAAAAATTCACCAGTCGTAAATGTCGTAAACCATAAAAACTTGTATAAAACTTGGTATTTTTTAAATTTAGCAGGGAATTTATGAATGTTTTATAATAAACCTTTTGAGTATAAAAATTAAAATATTTATCGCTCACTATTACTGAAGAATTAATAACCCTTTTTTGTTTGGCTCTTTAATTTCGAAAATGTTGGCCATAAATATTGTCTTAAATGTAGTAGAAAAAACAACAACAGCATTTATGGCTAATGACCACCACCAACTATTATTGTCTGGCAGTAGGTAAATTTATGGCCTAGTTAAAAGGGTTCTCTCCCTTTAAAAAAAAGGTGGAAGGGAGGGAATATAGTTCCACTCCCCCTTTGAAAAAATTTAAGATACCCTGCATACCAACAATTGTTTGTTTGATATTGTTAAGGTATTAAAATGCACAGACACACTTACATCATTGTTTAACCATCCACCATATGCATCATCATCATCACCATCACCATCTTTAGCAGAGGAAGAAGAGCCAAACTTGGCTGTAGTTCACCGTTCACCGGTTCATTACTCATTCTGTGTGATTAAAATTTAACAAGAAAAATTAAGCTGAAAATGCATTTTTGTTAACTTTTATTACTTTTGGCTTTGTTCGTTGTAGTTTTACGTTTTTTTCTTTTCTTTTTTTTTTGGTTGGGTGTGCGGATGAATTCCGTGTTTTTCCCCCTCTTTTGTTTCCATGAAACAAGTCAAAGATTAATGATACCTGGGGCCTGTGTTTGAGTATGATTTTGGACCTTTGGAGTTCAACTTGAATGCAGAAGAAGAGCTGCTGCAATGCTCCTAGTGGATCATCATCATGATGATGAGTGGGGGGATACCTGCATGAATGGATAAATGCTGAAACAACATTCCAATACAATGATGCCTGTTTGGGTTTCTCCCCCACCCCATACCCCATAAATTTTTATGGGTTCGTTGTTCTTGGCCACAACCGACAGACAGACAGACTGACTGACTGGCCGTCGAATATTACAAAAGAAAACCCTTTTCACTTCCATGTAACATTGATGAGTGTGTTTGGGGCATCTCTCTGGTGTGATGCTGCACCGTTGCCTGGTATTTGGGAATGGTAACATGGAGAACAATGATGGTCATGATGATGATGATGACTGGCCTGGGATGCTAAAAATCCATTAAATTTCATTTGAAAATTGAATCTTTGTTTTGAGTCGTATCGTCGGATGCTCGTGTTGTTATTATCCCTCTTTTCATTCATATATCAGTGCCTTGTTTTTAAAAGTTCAATAACTCAAGTGGTTCATAAATTTTTATTTAATTTAAATTTGTTTCTCTCTGCAAAATAAAGATTTGCGGGGCATTGATATTTGACCAGAAGATTGGGGGCTAATTTAATTTCTTTGTGTATTTTTTATGTTTTAGTGGTGCTAAATTGTGGGTTACCTCCAATGAATAACAGACTTCGATACAAGAATTTTGGAAAATATGCCATTGGTAAATGTATGGAGCAGGAACTGGGTTCTATGTTCTATGAAAATTTGAAATAAAATATATTTTTTTAATTTTTTATATATTTTTTTTTTAAATTTTCATTTCAGATTTTTATAGGAAAAGAATTTATTGAAATGAGTCTACCTCTATTATTTTTCCATTTGAGGAACAATCGGGGAATGGCAAAACGAAAAAGAACGACTGAGCTCGAATGAAAAACTAGCCTAAATGGAACTAAGGAACTAGATGAAGGAGCTTGTTCATTGTGAGGAAAGAAACCATAAATATACTACCCTTGCATTGGAGCTGAGAGTCGGATATGAGTCATTCTTCTTATTTTTTACAAAATTCCCAAAGTGAATAAATATCGCCGATTTCCTTTGGGGTAGAGTCATGTGAGTCCTAGATACTAACATCAAAAATTGATCATTAAAAAATATCTTCCATCGATTCTAGAATCTAGAATGAGATAAAAAAACTGAAAACAACTTCAGACTGCTGTCATTTCTAAGCCACTCATCCAACAGCTGTTAAAATCATTCCAGTGACAGCTCATTATATTGTTTACAAGCGTACAAAAGCATTTTGGGGGAGAATTTTCCAGGAAAAAAGTTATTCGTGATGGAATTCAAGCGTGATAGTGTGATGTCTTTATATTTGGCTGGAAAACCGCAAGTGGCTATCGTTAGAGTCCTGCAGCATTTTAATGTGAATATATCTTTTGTGTCTCAAACCATCAGTCATTACCGTGATACTGGTGGCGTAGCCTGACGTCAAGGAAGTGGACGGAAGAAGACATCAGCAGAAATGGTTCGAAACGTAAAGAAGCGACTTGATCAAAAAAAAATGAAAAACGGCACGTGAGCTGAACATATCGTAATATTCCATTCGGCAAATATTGAAAAATGAGCTCGGGGTAAAGCCATTGAAATTCCAAAAAGGTGCAAGAACTTACACCGCAACAGAAAGAAAATAGACTCAAAAGAGCTAAAGAGTTGCTTCGCTTGGCCGCAAGAGGTGAACTGCCGAATTGGGTTTTCTCCGATGGGAAAAACATCCGTTGTCCAGCAGTTTGTAAACAAACAAAGCGATCGTTTTTACTTGCCAAAGAGGTCAGCTGAAAATGTGCACCTTGGTTGGCCACCAGAACTCAAGCGCCGGCCATGGTGATGGTATGGGCCTCCATAACAGCCGATGGTCGCTCTCCGCTCGTATTAATCGACCGTGGCATTAGAATAAATGCCGAATATTATCGCGAAAATATTCTGGAGGGTGTATTAAAGCCTTGGGCACTCAAAAATGTTGTCCACAGACCTTGGACATTCCAACAGGACTCAGCACCATCGCACACAGCACGCGCCACCCAAGAATGGTTACGAAATGAAGTTCCTCACTTCATTTCCAGCACACAATGGCCAGAACTCATGCGCCGGCAATGGTGTGGGCCGTCATAACAGCCGATGGTAGTTCTCCGCTCGTATTAATCGACCGTGGCATCAGTTTCAATGCCGAATATTATCGCGAAAATATTCTGGAGGGTGTATTAAAGCCTTGGGTTTGCAAACATTTTGGCCGCAGACCTTGGACATTCCAATAGGTTGGCACTAAAAAATACCAAAATGTCGATCACCTCAAGCAAGCGCTTCGCCGGCAATGGGCCAAAATACCGCAGAGCAAAATTCGGGCAGCGTATGACGAAGGTTTTATTGGCCGTTTGAAGGCCATAATTCGAGCCAAAGGTGACCAATTCGAACAAATCTAAATTTATTCTAAAATTTGATGCTATTTCCGACATTTTTTGCTTTCGTTCAATGAAATTTGAAAGAAAAATGCAAAAATTATGGCTTTTGACTTTGTTGCAGTTTTTTTATTTCACCCTGTATATCTATTAGCAAGTTATAAAATTTATAAACGATCAAAGATTGCTAGGTTTGATATAAAGGTCTGTGCTTGTATTGCAGGTATAAGCTCTAGAATTATCAGAATTTTCCAAGTAACTCAAAACTTGTTTTTATCCCAATTTTTGGTCTCCAGATTCTTTATAGCCTCTCCCTTTTTTAATAATATTTTTTTAAATGAAGATATTACGAATTTACTAATGAAGACAAGTTGCCCTTATCTTACCAAGAAAATTTCAATATCTTCCTAATGAAGACTAAACGTTTTTATCTTGCCAAGAATCTCCACCAAGAGATGAAAAGAAGTCGCTGACTTTGCTAATTAAACATTTTCCCCAAGTTATTTATCTAAGGAATTGGATCTTCTTTTTAGTTTTTTTTCTGTCTCCACAATTTTCCGTTAGTTTGTGAAACTCGATAGCCAAATCCAATTAATGATAAATGTCCAATCTCAAAGATATCGTTGAGTGGTAAACGACTATTTGTTATCTTCCATTGACAATTTCATGGGATAACTACCCTGTCGAAAAAAAGAAACAATGCATTCCCTGTTTGTGTTCCCACCACTAGCCTGGAGTGGGGAGGGGAGAGGCAAACTATGCTAGTTGGTATCCATTTCGGGGTTTGACGTCTGCCCGACTTGTGTCTGTATTTATTTTTATTGGTTTTTATATTAATTTGATTTTTCCGTTGCATTTAAAAGAAAGTTGGTTTTTTTCCTTGCTCCCCCGCTCCCGGCCAAGGAAGGAAATAAAACATAAAAACACTATTTGCTAAGTAGTAATGCTTGAAACCATTGCCAGCAATTTTCTTAGGCCATATCCTTTTTCCGCTCAAGTGACAAATATTTATAATACAAAGGGATGATACAAAATGGTTATTATTCCAAATATCCTTGTGGAGTGGATGGAGGAGGAGGAAGAGGGGAGTTTATGTCTCTTTTTCGAGAAAGGAACGAAGGCAGAAAGCAAAAGTAAAATATCATGGCATGGGGGACCATTATAATAAACTTCCACTAAAATATAAATCAATTTATGGTGGCCTATAAAAACAGATCATAATTTTTTTTAAGAGGAAATATTTTTTTATTTAGCAGCCAGCGGGAGGGTGGCAAACGAAAAACCCTAACAAAGTCAATTTCCAAAATCATTATTTCCTTTATTCCAAAATTTCTTTATCATTTCCTTTCGGAACTTTGTGCAAAATTTATAACTCCCTTGAGTTTAAACTAATGTCGATGATGTCATTTTACACTTAGCCCTCATCTACCACAGTCTTCTTGGGTAATCGTTTGATTTTTTGAATTTCCAATTGTTAAATGCTTCTTCTTTAAAAAAAAAAAAAACAACAACAAATGGTGGTGGTGTTCTTAGCAGCATTGCAAAATGCCTTTCTTACCACTTTTGCAAATTGAAAAATTCTGTTTTGAATGGTATTTGATTTATGACCAACAGTTATTGCAATTTGTTGTTGTTGTTGGTTTTTTCCTCAAAAACGGTTAGTTGGCATTCCCTGGTAAGTACGGGTAACAATTTAGGGAGAACAGGAAGAAAAAAACTTAAAGGAATGCCTTTGCTAACCATTTTTGGAGTGAAGAAATAAATAATCTATGTTGGGCGCCATTTTATCAAAATTTATTTTCCTGATTGTATAGCATTTCTTTAAAACTCTGAAATATAACTCCCTCTGGGAAGCTATACCATATTACTATTCAAAATCAAAAATTGTAGACAAAGAAGAAATGAAAAATTCATGTTGGGCGCCATTTTATCAAAATTTTTATTCCTGATTCCTGATTATTTAAAACATTGCACTATAACTTCCTCTGGAAAGCTATGTCATATTATTGTTCGAGATCAAAATTGCAATAAAGAAACCCAGCTTGGGCGCCATTTTTAAGGTGGGATTCTGTAATTATGAAGGAAGAAATGAAAAATCCATGTTGGGCGCCATTTAATCAAAATTGCTATTCCTGATTCTACTGTATTTATTTAAAACTTTGAAGTATAACTCCCTTTGGAAAGCTATACAATATTATTGTTTGAAATAAAAACTGGGCTTCTTTATCCCAGCTTGGGCGCCAATTTTAGGGAAAACTCAGCTTCATCGAAGGTAAAAAGTGGGATTCTGTAAAATATTATATGTTTATGTGCCAGGTTCTTGTTAAAGTAGTTCTCAATTAAAGTAGAAGTTTATTGCAACAAATTTGAGCCAGCTTGGGCGCCATTTGTGTCTTTATAGAAATCGCAAAAATTAAAAGAAATACTAAATCTTTATTTGTTTTTTCTTCTTCTAGGGGTTTTGTTTATTTAAAAAAAATATATAACTCCCTATGGGAAAGCTATACCATATTATTGTTCGAAATTAAAATTGCAATAAAGAAGCCCAGCTTGGGCGCCAATTTTAAGGAAAATTCGATCTCAGCGATGTTAAAAGGTGGGATTCTGTAAAATATTATAGGTTTATGTGACAGGTACTTGTTAAAGTAGTTCTCAATTAAAGCAGAAGTTTATTGCAACAAATTGGAGCCACTTTGGGCGCCATTTGTATTTTTTTAGAAATCGGAAAAAATAAAAGAAATATATAATCTTTATATGTTTTTTCTTCTTCCAAAGGTTTTGTTTATTTAAAACATTGAAATATAACTCGCTCAGGGAAACTATACCATCTGCAAAAAAGAAGCCCAGCTTGGGCGCCAATTTTAAGAAAAACTCAGCTTCATCGATGTCAAAAGGTGGGTTTATGTAAAATATTATAGGTTTATGTGACTGATTCTTGTTAAAGTAGTTCTCAATTAAAGTAGAAATTGATTGCAACAAAGTGGAGCCACCTTGGGCGCCATTATTATCAATCGAAAAATATAAAAGAAATTATAATCTTTGTATGTTTTTCTTTATCTCAGAGTTTTTTTTTGTTATTTTGTAAATAATTTCCTATGTTATTGGTTCCCCAAATTTCTTCTTGGAAACACATGAATTCCCTTCTCGTTGCATGCCAAAGCCATATCAATTGTCTGCAACTTCCATTACAAAATAGCCAACATTTGCAGCAGATGATACTATTCTCAGCGCTTTTATATTCATCGTTTTTTCTCTTTTTTTGGTTCCTCTTGTTTTGTTGCGGGAATTCCACCATTTCATTTTGTAAATAAGGTCATAAAAATTCATAGATCATAATGGGGAAAAAGAATGACAACTTCCACTTAGAAGAATAATGGGTTAACACAACAACAGCACAACCACCACCGCCATCCACGTCACCACAACCCTTGGGATGGGTTAGCATCTTTTTTTTTTTTGGAAAATGCATTTCTTAAAATGGGGGGATAGTCATCTGTCTGCCTGCGTCCCATGTATTTCAGGCATTTATGTTTAAGCTTTAATTGTCATTTTATGTAAACAAATAGGTTTCAAATGGTTCATTAGAAAAATACATTAAATATGCAAACAGCAACTCGGAAAGCAGGGAGGGTATATCATATCAAATGAAAACATCTTCCTCATGACTTTTATTTCCCCCCTTACTTTCAGCTGTCTGTGTGTGGTAAACTGCCCAGCTGTATTTGTGTTTGGGAAAAAAAGCTTCAAACTCCCCCGAAACCCGTGCCTTGGAGATAAACATTTTTTTGGAGTTTTGAAATGCATATTTCTGTGGCTTGTTTATCCAAATATTTGTTAAAATTGATGTTTATGACAGATAGGAATTCTAATTTTTTCGGAGGGTTGTAGAGGGGTTTTGGAAATTATTTAAAAAATATTCCCCAAATTTGTTTGCCACAGATGCACACAATATGCATTCAAATGAATTGAGTGGGGACTACACTTCCCTTCCCCTTGGTAATTGTGCATAATTAAATAAATATGTTTTTAATAAATTCTCTCTGCAAGAGAAATTTTAATGAAGTTGTGATAATCTACAAATGATGTCATAAAGAGGAACTACATAATAATTTTAATTTTTTTAGAAACATGAAGTACATAATTCAAATTGAGGGGCATTCGAATGTTCGTCGTTCATTTCTTTCCAAAAATGATAAATAATTAGAACATAAAATATTTTCATATTGCCTCCCTTATTCATGGCTGTTTTTGTTGAGCAAAAAAAATTCCTGGGTAACTTTTCCCCTTTTTAAAAATTTCAATTTAGTGCACATTTTGTAGCTGCGTTTTAGGCATAGCTGCATTGCAAATGTGTCCATTTTCCAAAAATTTAGTTCCAACTGTCCAACTTGTATTTCTGGTTTTAAAATCCCACAAAGTTTAGCTACAACTTTGAAAATATTTTGGGTACGTAACTAATATTTAAGATATCTGCTTCATTGTGAGGATAAGTGAGTTAAAGCTATATACATTTTGGGTATACCTTCACTCGATTCTCTGAAACTTTTTTTTATATTTGAAATCATTTAATTCTTCGGGTCTTTTTGGGTTTTTGAATTATATTTATTTAACTAATTGTGTTTTATTGGGCGCCATTTAATTTTTTTTTTATAGCCAGTAAATGAGTGATCATTCTCTCACGAGAGAGAGAGAGATACACTTTGCATAGACAATCACGTGTTAAGAGAACTATTTGGCAATGCAAATTCCTTGATAATTTAATTTTTTTGAGCCATAAACCGTCTTAGATGGCAATTTACCTTTATAACCTCTCTTCTAAATCAGTAGACTTTAATAATCCCTTTTTGGCACATTGTATTGACATAAGATTTAAGTTTCATTAACGTCAGTGTCAGCAATAGAGGTATCTACAAAATATTATCTTTTCGATAACAAAAAAAGTCCCCAGAGGAATTGGGCAATTTTGTGGTTGGCATTTATGTTTCAAGCAGATCATGTGAAATATTTAGCAAATATTTCGAAACTTCCCAAACCAAAAAAAAAAAAAACATTTAAATAGAGCATCATCATCATTACCACATTCATCTTGAGATTTCCACTTTATCTCCGATAAGATAAGTAAATCATGAAAAAAATATTATTTGTACAAGTCTAAAATAAATTGCAACTAACAAGACCAAATAGCGACAAGATAATGTTTAAGCGAGTAAGGTAAATATTGTAAAGTTAAAAAAATAAAAAAATAAAATATTCCACATGGAAAAATAGCTTAATATCTTGTTCGTACACAACACCGGTTTATGACAGGGAATAGCACACAACTGGCTGGACAAAGAAAAACAACTCCGATTGGCCCAGAAACACACAAGTAACAAAGTGTTGTAAGTCACCTTTTGGATGCGTGGATACACTGAGAAAATCTCGAGGGTAGTTTGAGATAAAAATTGGAAATTTTAAGGAGATAGCATAAAGTTGAGACCCACCCATTACTTCCAAGCGTAATGTAATGCGTTCGGTAAGGAGTGATCATAACCACATGCAAATGCAATAGGGAGAATGTAAAGACAAAAGGATGTGAAACTTTAAAGATGGCAGCAACAAGATGGAACCTATTCATTACTTTTCACCCATCAAGTAATGTGTTTGGTACTGCTTACATACATTAGGGATGTAATGAAAAAAGGAGGCAACATATAGTAAATTGTTAATGGAATTTGCATTGTTTCAAATTTAAAAAATAACGTAAAGCCCGAAAATATATTTAAGGTGATTCCAAAAGAATCGAATTTGTAATTAGAACGTAAAACATAGGGTAGGGTAAGAACGTGATACATAAGGTTGTAATCATCTGATGAAGCAAAGATATGCCGAGGAAATTATGGAGATTATAGGCAATAAAATATGTAGTTCATAAGAAGATCTCACAAAGATGAGATCCTCTCATTATTTTTCATCGAATAAGTAAGGTGTTCGGTAATGCAAAGACAATGAGGACGTAAGGCAAATATTGTATGGAAAATATTCAAAATTAATTTTAATTTCAGTTAAGTTTTAGAAGAAATTATGTAGGTAGTATAGCCTCAGGTATGGGGTCCTCTTATTATTTTTCATTGGTTAAATAATGCATTTGGTAATACAAAGGTAAATAGAAAGAAAGGCAAATATTGTTAAGCGATGTGAAAATATTCCAAATTCAAAAAATTGTATGTATTTTAAATATATTCAAAGAGATTCCTTAGAAATGGTATTCATTTATTATTTTTCAACGAAACGTAATGCATTCCGTAATGCTAGTTTTTATCACTCTATGAGGCGTAGATATATTGAGGAAGCTATGACGGCTGTGGGCAATACAATTCTTAGGTTCTTAAAAGGATTCCACAAAGATGAGATCCTTTCATTATTTTTTATCGAAAGAGTAAGGTATTTGGTAATGCAAAGGCAAAAAGCAAGTAAGGCAAATATTACTGAGAAAGTATTCAAAATTGGTAATAATCCTAATTTCTGTTAATTTGTTGAAATTTTAAAGAAGATTCCTTAAAGATGGGATCCAAATTTGAGAATTTTAAGAAGATTTCTTCAAGATGGGACCCATTTGTTAGCTTTGATTGAAATGTAATGCATTCCGTAATGTTAGTTTTAATCACCCAATGGGGCGTAGAAATACTGGGAATGTTATGGAGGCACTGTCCAAACAAAATATGCAATTTTTAAGATAATTTCTCAAAGATGAGACCCGCCCATTATTTTTTCATCAATGAGGTAATATGTTTGGTAATGCCAATTTATGTTTGGTAATAAAATCAAAATATTTAAATTGAAATTTGATATATTTGGTAATTATAGTTTAAAGCTTTACAACGTAAATGTGAAGTGAATGGTAATGGCTGAGTTGAAAATGAATCTCCTATTATTTGGCACCAAAATGTAATGACTGATGTAATCACAAAACATATCGCAAAGAAATTATGAAGATTTAAATAATTTTTTTATTTTTTCCTTTTTAATTTCCCCCAAATTTTGCCAGAAACAACTTGGTAAGTGTATGAGCTGAATAACCCATTACAAGGTAAGGTAAACAAACTATAATTTGCAGTACCAACAGAATTAACATTTTTTTCATAAAAAATAAAGGTGTAACATAGTTATATTCCTCATTACCAAGTAGTGAGTAACGATATCGTAGAGGGTGTGCGTCCAACTACAGAATTAAACGTCGTGTGTTTGAAACTCAATGTCGCCAAAGCAAAGAGAAAAAATATAAAATAAGAAAATTTCTTGAGGCTTTTAGACTTTAAACAAGCCTTTACGTTCGCTTCAGTTACAGAACCAGAATATTGTGAGTTCAATACTAGTAGTGGTATACAAATTTGTATTACAAAAAAATTTTAAAAAAATTTTCTCTCCTATTTTTGGACTTTAAATGACCTGCTACTGATTTGGGATGGCATATGGAATGGGTAGGTATGTATATTTGTAGTTTGACTTTGAATTGTTTTAGAACCTCGCATTACTTGGTAATAGGTTTTTTGCAGCTTAATATATTATTGCCCCAATAACACCTAGAATTCCCCCGTCTGAGAATCGCAGCTCAAAATATTTTCCCATAAATCTCATGCTATGTTCGGCGCTTAAAAGTGAAAAGCATTTAAGTGTCTCCCTTTTCCCTTGGAATTCCATGAATTTTTCCTTGTGACAAATCTCGGCGATGTAACTTCGTTTTTTTTATGACAGTGTTTAGTGCAATATTTTACTGCCGCGATGATGACGCCGCTGGCATTGATGGCATCTTTGCAGTTCCTATGAATTTCCTTTTCAACCAGAATTGAAAGTAAGCTCTTTGGTAATGAATACGTGTTTTTTTTTTCCATTTCATTTCTATGTCATTCCCAGCAGTTTGATGCTAATCATGGGAACCTTTTACATGGGACAAGTTGAGTTGAGTTGATTTTTTTTTTGTAAAGGTAGACTCTTGTTTTTTTCTCGTTGGCTGTTACTCACAACAAAGCAAAGGCTAGGAAAAAACAAGTCAAGCATATTTCCGTTAAAAGCTGGCAACAAATTGCAACAGTTTTTTTTTGCCGGTCATGCCTTTATCTCTGTTAACTCTTTTAACAGGTTTAATTACAAGGCATAATTTTTTGTTGTTGTTGCTGCTACTGGTTTTTAATCTTTTTCGTTTTTTGTCAAAGAAATTGTGTTTTTTTTTATATTTTTTCTTCTTCTTCTTAAGAAATTTCCCTCATAAAAAGGGTCAAAACATGGAAATTATGAAAGTTATCTGTTTATGATTTCGCCGGAATCTTGCTGGGGTCACATAAACTTTGACATGAGTAATGAAATTAGTGACATGTTTTTTTTCCTGGCTAACATTACTAACCTGAATTTTATTTTTAAGAACGACAAGTAAAAATTATTGTCTTAAAAAAACAGAAAAAAATATTAAAAATAGAACAGCTGTTTTACTTTTACGACTTTACTTCGGAACTCCTGGGAGTGCCATATTTACGGCCACAGCTTTTAACAAATCTCCCCTATAATTATGTTCCATAATAACTTTAGAGGCTTAAAGCCTATCACAATTTCAAATCTCAAGCTTGGTACTTAATTATATTTTGAAATATCTCATATTACGGCGGCAAATGTTTTGAATCTCTACTCCAAGATAGGCTTATTCGACAAAAAAAGTATTTGAAATGATTTTCCACTTACCTATTACGATAAAATTCATAAGAATAACTACTGCCGCTATTGTGGCTGTTGCCATTGGATTTTGGCCCAGTTTTAGTTTGCCTATGGGCCCCATACTGCTGCTGCCGCTGCTTCTGTTGTTGTTTTTGTAGACTTTGTTGATTGGTGGCTGGCCGCCTTGCTGATGTGGTGTGGTTTGGTTCGGTTCGATATTATTTTTAACTAGATTTTCTATTTGAGTTTTAATATTTTTTTTTATTTTATTCGGAGCCAACAATCAATTTGTTTGATTTCGGCAAATTTTCCGCGTTTAGAAAAACTTTTCAAAAAAAATTGCAAAAAATTGGATGATACACTTTATTTACATTTGCTAGTTTGCAATTCGTCGGAATCAGGTAAGTTTTTAACTTTTAATAGAAATGGTAACAAAAAAACACAAACGGCAGGAGTGTTGTTGTTTTTGTTGCTTTTGTGCAAATAAATTGGAAAATTTTCAATTGGTTTTACTAAATAAATTGCACAATATATGTTGTTCCTAGGTGGGCTGAATGCTACGGCAACACGCGAAATCAAAGCCTGATTTCTATTGAATTAGTTGTCAAAAATTTGTTTATGATGTTGCACCACAATCACTGCAAAGAGAGGGAAAGAGAGAGAATTTGTTGAAATAAATTCTATTTGGCTAAATAAGAATGTAATGGATAAAGTACACACTAAAACACACACACACTCACACATATACTCGTACAAAATTATATATATATATATATTTTTTTTTTGACAAATAGCAAAAATTCAAAATCCTCTAAATAACAAATAAAATTTTGGTATGAATGTAAACAATTTCCATTTGATAAACTTCAATATATATTCAATGCACACAAGCATTCACACAACAAACCAAATATGAAAATATGTGCAGGCACAAATATTTGGAAAGATTATGAGAAAAAAATCTCTTCAGTGATGTTTTTCGTAAAGAAAAATATCATCAGTGATATTTTTTCCGTATAGAAAAAATTTCGTCAGTGATATTTTTTCCGTATAGAAAAAATTTCGTCAGTGATATTTTTTCCGTATAGAAAAAATTTCGTCAGTGATATTTTTTCCGTATAGAAAAAATTTCGTCAGTGATATTTTTTCCGTATAGAAAAAATTTCGTCAGTGATATTTTTTCCGTATAGAAAAAATTTCGTCAGTGATATTTTTTCCGTATAGAAAAAATTTCGTCAGTGATATTTTTTCCGTATAGAAAAAATTTCGTCAGTGATATTTTTTCCGTATAGAAAAAATTTCGTCAGTGATATTTTTTCCGTATAGAAAAAAATTCGTCAGTGATATTTTTTTCCGTGTAGAAAAAATTTCGTCAGTGATATTTTTTTCCGTATAGAAAAAATTTCGTCAGTGATATTTTTTTCCGTATAGAAAAAATTTCGTCAGTGATATTTTTTTCCGTATAGAAAAAATTTCGTCAGTGATATTTTTTCCGTATAGGAAAAATTTCGTCAGTGATATTTTTTTCCGTATAGAAAAAATATCATCAGTGATATTTTTTTTCCGTATAGAAAAAATATCATCAGTGATATTTTTTTTCCGTATAGAAAAAATATCATCAGTGATATTTTTTTTCCGTATAGAAAAAATATCATCAGTGATATTTTTTTTCCGTATAGAAAAAATATCATCAGTGATATTTTTTTTCCGTATAGAAAAAATATCATCAGTGATATTTTTTTTCCGTATAGAAAAAATATCATCAGTGATATTTTTTTTCCGTATAGAAAAAATATCATCAGTGATATTTTTTTTCCGTATAGAAAAAATATCATCAGTGATATTTTTTTTCCGTATAGAAAAAATATCATCAGTGATATTTTTTTCCGTATAGAAAAAATATCATCAGTGATATTTTTTCCGTATAGAAAAAATATCATCAAAATATCAAAAAAAATCACTGATGATATTTTTCATATAGAAAAATTTTATCTGTGATATTTTCTTTGTATAGAAAATATATCACCGGTGATATTTTTTTTCAAATCCTTTTTTGTAAGAAATTATACATTCCTTTGGAATTATCTTAGAAAACATAAACATATTTTTTATGAAAGCCTTTCGTATTTTCAATATTTTTATGAGACACACTCTCTCCTTGCTAATTAATAATTCTTCTCTTGCCTTCTTAAAAATCTTTTTAATTGCTCTTTTTTCTCATAATTAATATTCTCCCGGCATTTCTCCAATTTCCGTTTTGGTTGGATCGAACCTGGTGGTGGCTCCACAAACCAGGTGTGTTTTCTCCTGAAAACAATGTAAACAATTGATTTGTTTACAAATAATAATTTTTATTATCATCCAATGCTAATTAATTCCTCCTGATAATCAGATTTTAATTTCTTTTGTTCTGACTCCCAATCTGCAGTGAAAATCTCTCCAAGTGCGTGCCTAGCTTCAAAGAAATATTTAAAAATTCTTAAAGCATAACTTTCACACATTAATGTCAAACACTTGGAGGCCCGGTTTTATGAATATTTTCCTTGCAGAAGTTGTTGTTGTTGTTGGTCGTGAAGAGTGGTTATCCTTTTGTTTTGCATTATTTGCTGGTGATGTTGTGGTCGTTGTTGTTGTCGTTAGCAAACGGCACTTGTAACTGTGAGTGCAACATTAACTTGTTGTGGCAGCATTTCAGTTGTGAAGTGGTTTTCTATGTCTACAACACAACACCATGTTACTGTGGCGGCCTGGCTGGCAGGCTGGCAGGCTGGATGGCTGCATAGCTGGTCGGTCGCTCGGTCGTCTTGCATCATTAAACATTCCACAAACGTGTTTTGTTTTTGTGTTGAGTCTCTATGGTCGGCTGTGCAACCATCTGATTTCCGTTACCACCTGTATTATGAGAAATAACCAACGTTGCGAAGTCATTGCCTGGTTTGTGTGGTATGGGTCTTAGTCCCGGCCCGAGCTGCCGAAAGAAGAGCTGTCGCCAAATGCATTTGCCAGCCATTCATACTCGAATGCCTGCCGCAGGTATGAATGCCTTTGAGACACGTTTGAGGAATGTAAATGTTAATTTTGTAACGTACATTTTTTCTTGGTTGTTGTTAAAAATTAAGAGGAAATATTTCGACAATTTGAGGGGGGTAGGTCAGGAAGTTGGAGAGGATTTTAAGAAAAAAATGACAATTATTAATATTCATTGTTTTGAAGTTCAAAATTTTTGAATTTTTAAATAATAAATTTTTTCTCTGAAGATTTTATCTTTTCTTTTGGGGATTTTCAGGAAAATATCTGTTCGAAAATTCAAATAATTTTTTTATTATTTTTTTAATGATGTATTAATTTACCACAAAGAGAAATTTTTATTCTTGTATATTTTAAATATTTGTTTTTATTTAAAGCTTAGAACAGAAAAAGGAAATTTTGTGGCGTTAGAAAATAAAAATGTTGCTGTTAGGAAATTTTCAGGGAGATTTGTGTTTTTCCCTGAAATTGAATAAAACTCCCTGAAATTGAAAAAAACTCAAACAAATATTAAAGAAATTCCAAAATTGAGTCCTAAACATCAATTTCCTTGGGACTTGGGGAATGTGATAGAATGGTTGTGGAGCTTCCATATATATTTTTATAAGCCATCAAATATAGAAAACCTCCACATAAAAAATAATTTACCATTCTTTATAATTCCTCAGGAAAATAATCCACAATCCAAAAAAAGTTTTAAAAAAAGATTTAAAAAAAAAATTCTAAACATTTTTTTTTAAATTTTGATGTAATTTTTTGGATATACTAAATTTAAAAAATATATATTAAAAAATTCTAAGATTTTTAAAATCTTTTTAAATTTTTTATTTTAAGTTTTTAATTTTTTTTTTAGTTTGGATATTTTGTAAAGCTAATAATTAATATTTAGTTATTATTATCAGTTTCTAAACATTTTTTTAAATTTTGATGTAATTTTTTGGATATACTAAACTTGACCAGCGATCCAAAAAAAAAAATATATATCAAAATTTAAAAAATATATATTAAGAAATTCTAGGATTTTTAAAATCTTTTTAAATTTTTTATTTTAAGTTTTTTTAAAATTATTTTTTTTTTAATTTGGATTTTTTGTAAAACTAATGATTAATATTTAGTTATTATTATAATTTTGAATAGAAAATAACCCCCTTTGATTGGTTTCCCTGTCGCCCAGTGTAAATTACTATCTCATTGCATTTGACCGATAAAAATATCAAACGAAACTCTTTACAAAGCCATTAAAGAGCGCCAAGAGAGAACTTTTGGTGTCATGCTTGACTTACAACAATCAACAATTGGAATGCAAGCTAAGTGGTTGAGGTTGTGTTGTGTGGTTGTATCTTTACCTGTACACGAATAACAACAACAGCAACACCACTAGATAAATACCAGAAAACAGGTATTGTTTGGCTGATAACGCGAGAGAGAGAGAGAACGGACCACAAAACAACCATCCAAGCAAAAGGGGTAAACTCAGGTGAGCACACACATAGAAGTACTTTTCCGTCACTTTGATGGCAATAAAAGGTAATCAGTCAATAGCAGTTATGAAGTCAAATCAAACTCTTTGTCAAAAAATTTAAATTGGGAAGAGTTGGAGATCTTTGAGGTAGACATGCTCATCGAAGTTCGTTTTCGTAAAAATTAATCTCCCGTATGCTCTCTGTATTTGTACATATCTATAGGTGTTTTGCAAAGGTGAGAGTGAGAGAGTGTTGTCTGTTATTAAATCGTCTCTCATCATTTAATCAAGTTTGTTTATCAAAGAGTGGGGACTGATTCTCTTCAATCAAAACTACAACCTGTAGCCTCTGCCACATTTTGGGTGTAACAATTGAGTTACCCCAAAATGGACTTCGATTGTAGGTTATGTTATTATCGGGATGATTTATTTAAAAACAATAAATTTCAACAAATTTCTTATCCAAATAAATCCATAGAACCAACTGTACCCCAAAACTGCAGAGCATTAAACTTTCACATGTGGCAGGCATGATAAGTGATCAATGGGTTAATATTTCATTGGAATCAGGGAGAGAAGCGAAGTAAGAAGTGACTCACTGGTAATTGATTTCATTTCATATTTTTTTTATCAAAAATAGTAAAGCGAAATATCTGAAAACGTCATTGATTTTTTGTTGTTGTTTTTGTATTAGAATCTACAAATGTGTGGAACATTCTTTATGAATGAATGATTGGTTTTTTTTCTTTGTTTGTTTTTATTTTTTTTCAACGTTCTCTTTTACAAAATTTGCAGTGTACAAAACCGGTTTGGAAATTCCCCAAACAACAGAGTATTTTTTTTATAAACAAATTATTAACTAATACAGAGAAATAAGAAGAAGAAGAAAAAAAAAACAATAACAAATCAAAACTGGTTGCTAATCTATTGTTAAAACTCAGTTTCAGCTAAAAATCCATAGAAAAGATCTTCATTTGGCCTGGGGTAAAAATATGAATTTTCTTCATTAAATGGCTATTGATGTCTAGGCCGCTTACGGATTTGGTGATTAGTAATTTTCTTTTAATTGTTATTATTATTATAAATCAATTAAGGCAATTGTTTGATGTTTTCGGGAAGTTGAACATTAACAACTCGCGGATTTCTTGTCGCATCTGAAGACCTTTAACATATGCAAAATCAAAATTATTTATAAATTTTTAATCTAGGACGGATTTCCTCAAACTTCATTAAGTACAAGCTTAAATTTACTTTGCAGATGCAAAAAAAATCAATTTTTATTAAATTTAGTTTAAACCAGTAAAGAAAATATAAACATCGGGCGGAGCCGACTTTATGATAACCTATACCCCTTTGCATATTTAGCAGAGCTTCATATAACAAATACAAATTATATGGGAGCTATGGCTATATCTGAACCAATTTTCACCAAATTTAACATACTTGTTTCTAGGCTCAATTTGGTCGTAAGTGCCAAATTCGTAACGGGGCACAATGAAAGGCAATCGGACGAAGATTTAGACATGAGAGCTATATGCAAATCTGAACCGATCTCGATCAAATTTGGCAAAGGCATTTCTGAGCCATGTTTGATATATTCCCCAAATATCATTGTTACAGAGTGCATATTATGGCTGGGGAGGACAACAATATGAAATCGGATGAAAAATATATATATGGGAGCTATAGCTATATATGAACCGATTTCTATCAAATTTAGCACTCTTGTTTCTATGCTCAATTTGGTCGCAAGTGCCAATTTCCATCCCATTTGGGCTAATATTACACATTTGGTGCACAATAAAAGGCAATCGGATGAAGATATAGATATGGGAGCTATATCCAAATCTGAACCGATCTCGATAAAATTTGGCAAAGGTATTTCTAAGGTGTATTTTATATATTTCTCCAAATATCATTGTTACGGAGTGCATATTACGGCTGTGGAGGACAAAAATAACAAATCGGATGAGCAATATATATGAAAGCTTTAGCTTTATCTGAACCGATTCTTACCAAATTTGACATACTAGCTTCTAGACTCAATTCGGTCGTAAGTGCCAAATTTAATCCCATTTGGACTAATATTAGACGTTTGGTGCACAATAAAAGACAAATCGGACGAAGATATATATGGGAGCTATGACTAAATTTTGACCGATTATTTCCAATTTCAATAGAGTTCGATCTTGGGTCAAACAAATGATTTGTGCAAAATTTCATCTGGATCGGGCTATAAATGCGACCTGTACATTGCTTACAAAAATACATGGACAGACAGACAGACAAACGGACGGAAGATGGACATGCATAAATCGACTCAGAATGTGTTTTGAATTTTCTTTTAAAAACCTGAATTTCCCTTAGCAATGTCTGACAAGGTTTTTTTGGCCTAATATTACTGTGTTTTCCGAGTTATTTCTAAAACTGCAAGAAAGTTACAAAATCTTTGAAATTCCAGTGAAAACCTAATTTTTCAAAAGAGACATTTTTTGGATTTTCTGCTTTATATGATTGATTATGGTTTTTGTATGGCTTTAAATTGATCTTCCTAACTACTCTATCCCAATTTATTCCCTCCTGCCATTATTTTTACTATTTCTCAATTTCTAAATTTTCCAATTGTTTTTATGAAGCCAAAACGTTTATTGACTCCACTGATTTGTTTGTTATTTTTTGACTCAAAACAAAAAGCACAAAAAATGTGTTTTAATGTTTTTGTCAAAATTGCTTTTATACATATTTTCTACAACATTTTTTTGTCTTTTTTGTTGGCCTCTGCATTTGCTTTTTTGTCTTGGCCGTTTCTTTGGCCATTGGTGTGCTGCCGGTTTTTTTTTTTGTGACTTTCTTACTTATTGCCAAACAACACAACTAAAAATAACTTGGAGAGCAAGAAACAAAACGAAACAAATGACAGCGCCGGATAACCCAGCGCAAGAAGTCCATAGAAAAAAACTCAATAAAAAAAAAACAAAGTGAAATAAAAAAATTTTGAATATAAAATGGAAATGAGTTTTATTTTTTGTTTCTTTGACTTCAATCAAAAAATGCGTGCACTGAAAAATGATCGGGTGTAAATGAAAGACCACTAGAAAAAAAAAACAAAACAAATAGAAAAAGATTTCCAAAATGTGATAAGACGCTGCTAACTAATGAAGAACTTAATTAAAAAAATTCATAATTTCAAAATATTTTCGAAAAAATAAAGATAAATAAATAGATAAAACGCAAAGAAAAATATGGTTCAAGGTTGGGTAATAAATATAAAAATTTATTTTCATGTTGCCGGTATGCAAATGGGAAGTTGCCGGAGAGGAGGAATTTAAAAATAATTTTTTTTGGTTTGGTAAGCTGAAAAATGGGCAAATTTCGAAATGATTTTTAATTCATTTAAAGGACAAAGTTATGGCACCTAACTATGAAGCTAAGTAATTATACAGGGTGAGATGAGAAAATTGCAACCAACTTCGGACTGCTGTCATTTCTAAGACACTCGTCCGACAGCTTTTAGAATTATTCCAGTGACAGCTCATTATATTTTTTACAAGCGTACCAAAGCATTTTGGTGAGAATTTTCAAGAAAAAAAAGTTATTGGCGATGGAATTCCAGCGTGATAGTGTGATTTCTTTATATTTGGCTGGAAAAGCACAAGTGGCTATCGTTGGAGCACTACAACATTTAAATGTGAATAAATATTTGGTGTCGCTCGTTACCGTGATACTGGTAGCGTAATCCGACGTCAAGGAAGTGGACAGAAGAAAAAAGCAACATCAACAAAAATGGTTCGAAAAGCAAAGAAGCGACTTGATCGAAACCCTCGTCGCAGTGGCCAAAAAATGGCTCGTGAGCTGAACATATCACAATATTCCATTCGGTAAATATTGAAAAATGAGCTCGGGGTAAATACATTGAAATTCCAAAAAGTGCAAGAACCTACACCGCAACAGAGAGAAAATAGATTAAAAAGAGCTAAAGAGTTGCTTCACTTGGCCGAAAGTGGTGAACTGCCGAATTTGGTTTTCTCCGATGAGAAAACATTCATTGTCCAGCAGTTTGTAAACAAACAAAATGATCGTGTTTACTTGCCAAAGAGGTCTGACAAGCTGAAAATGTGCACCTTCGGTTGGCCACCAGAACTCAAGCTATCAATTTTTTGTTTAATTTCTTTGATTTTTTTTTTATTTTTTTTAATGATATAATATATGTTATTGATATAACATGGATGGCCAATATTTTCCCTATCCTCTCAAAATCTTGAGTCTTGTTGTCTCCAATTGCATATTTTGTAAAGCTATTTTTATTGCTATTTCCCAAAGACCTGGGGGAAAGCGGAAATACTTTGAGAATAATTTGAATTTATTTATCTAAAAAACTTCCATGAGATGTGATTTGTAATATCTCTATAAATATATTAATTAATTGTGGCCTTACTGGGAACTTATTTTTCTACTCCCGTCCCTAAATATTCGATTTTTATAAATTAAAAAAAAATTAACAAGAATTTACTTTCAATCCCTAAGGATATTTATTTATTGGCTCCAATTACTTTATCGGGATTTGAGTGAGAAAAACGTTTTTCAAATAATCGATTTTTTTATGGAAGAAAAGTATGCAGGTGTCAATATCACCAAAGAATGTTGGGTTTTCCGAAGTATGCAAGAGTTTTTATCAGAGAAATTATTTACGATTAAAAATACCAAGGACAGGGATTTTCTTAAAATGATTTTTCTATAAAAAAAGAAGTATATATTTTGAGAAAAATCAAAAATCCTGTTGGGATTTTTTCATTCTTAGGGAGGATATTTTTTTATAAAAAAATAAATCGGGGGATGGGAGTCTAATTTCTCTTTTTTAAGTAGAATCATTTTGTAAAAATTTCCTCTTCGTGACATTTTTTTATTTATAGGACAAAATTTTTCTGATAAAAATCCCTGCATTGTTTGGAAAATCCAACTTTATTTGTTAATATCGACTTTTTGATTTTGTACATTTTCACTAACATTTCCACAAGATTGATTCACCCAAATATTTTTAATAAAAAATAATAATAAAATTTATTTCATATTTAACTCAACATTTCATTAGACTTTATCCAAGTTTTTGATTACGTTTTACGGTTCCTGTTAGGAAAATTATTATTTAATAGACTTTTTTAATTAGAAAATTATCCTTGAGAGCAGAAGCGACAATTATTTTTCTGGATTTTATATTATTTTGAGATAAGTTATTTTTAAATTTTAATTTGGTAACATGTTGGGCTTTAATTTGAAAGTTGGCAAAATATATGTTTTTATTCCAAAAAAAACATGATGTAGTTTTCTTCAAAATTTAAAAAAAATATATATTTATAATGGACATAAAAATTATGTTCCCCTTGAGTTCAAAGTATTTTTTTGTTATAAAAAAAAAATATTTCTTTTGTATTTTTCTTAATTTTCTTAAAAATATAATTTGTTTAACACTAACCATTTAATTTTCCAATCCGTTGTATTTTTTTTCGAATATTTTTTTTTTTGGTCAGCACGTGAGTGTCAAGTAAACTACAGTTGTTGTTGTTGGTGGGGCTGGGAGGTGATGGAGTCGTCTACTCAGACATTGACACACTACCACTAATTTATAATTGGCTGTTTGTTACACGCAACAGCAACTCAAACGAAAATATTCACAATAAAGGTGAAATATTTTGGTAAAAATTATTTTATTTATTTAGCTGTTTTGTTTGTTATTTTCTTTTTCAAAATTCAATTAGAATTCGTGATCCTCAATTAATGCACTGTTAAATTCTTCAGCCGAACAAAGACACAAATGCCTTTGTCTTTGGAGAATTCTCTTTGATTAATATTCTTGTTTTTTTTTTTATTTCTTTTTGCTCTGTTCACTTCACACTTGACCCGCTGTTATTTCGTTCATTCGCTTCTTGCCAAAAACGTTCTTAACACGTTCGTTATCGTTAAACAACTGTCTTTTTGTTTGGCGGCCGTTAAAACTCAAACCTCGAAAGCGAGAAACGCACACAAAACTCATACGCCACCAATTTGGCTCTCATCAACACAGCACATGAGGCTCTCTCTCGCTCTTACTCTTTCAGTAAACGAATAAGGGAGTGTGGCTGTGTGTGTGTGATTATTGTTTCCTTTTCCTCACTTGTTTTCCGTTGTTGTGTGTGTGTTTTGTTGTTGTTTTTTATTTAACACTGCACAAGAAACTGGTTCTCATTACTTCACCAATCGACCAAACAAACAAACAATTCGTTTAGCTGCTCTTTTGTTGTGTCTTGGAATAATGTTGCTCTATCGACGTAGACGTGAGTTTTCAATTCATTCGCTGCGTCCGAACTGCGACGCCTTTGTGTTCTGAATACGTTGCTGTTTTCGTATTAACTGAATCGCTACGAACAAGAACATTCAATACAAATACATGGTACGCAATGTGTTGCAACATCATCAATCGTATGCAAGCTGTGGCTTGTTCTCTGGCAACATTTGTGCCTTGCGATGTTGACAAGAGAACTCTTGCGATGTTGACATGAGTACTCTTATGGGGAGAAATAAACATTGTATGTGGTTAGTAGGGAATGCAGTTGGGGAAAGAAATTTGATGAGAATGGGACATAATGATTAACAAATTCTCAAAATACAACCTTTCGGGGGTAATATTATTATATATATTTTTTTTTTAATAAAAGACAAAAAATCGAGAATTCATTGCTTTCCATGTCATAATCAGGCAATGAGAAAAGTTTATCCTGAGGAAAACATTTCATAAACTAACAAGTAAAAAACGCCAATAGCCGGGAGGACCGATTATTTGATCGAAACCCGCGTCGCAGTGGCCGAAAAATGGCTCGTGAGCTGAACATATCGCAATATTCCATTCGGCAAAGATTGAAAAATGAGCTCGGGGTAAAGCCATTAAAATTCCAAAAAGTGCAAGAACTTACACCGCAACAGAAAGAAAATAGACTCAAACCAGCAAAAGAGTTGCTTCGCTTGGCCGAAAGTGGTGAACTGCCAAATTTGGTTTTCTCCGATGAGAAAACATCCGTTGTCCAGTAGTTTGTAAACAAATTAAAGGATCGTGTTTACTTGCCAAAGAGGTCAGCTGAAAATATGCACGTTCGGTTGGCCACCAGAACTCAAGCGCTGGCCATGGTGATGGTGTGGGCCGGCATAACAGCCGATGGTATCTCTCCGCTCGTATTAATCGACCGGCATCAGAATAAATGCAGATTATTATCGCGAAAATATTCTGGAGGGTGTATTAAAGAGTAATTTCTTTGTCATAGATCTTCAAATACGAAATTTGAAACAATTTCTGTAAATAATGTCGCTAAAATCAACAAAATACTGAAAATTGGGATGTACTGTTATATACTTTGTTGGGTCTGACATAAGTATTTCGAGGAGTTATAAACGGAATATAAAAATAGGGACTCTACGGAAATATTCTTGGTAGTAAATGTTCAGGAAAAATCTCGGGCTTTAATATCAGATGGTACTGGGAATTTCTACTTTTCGTTAAAAAACATAAGTTGAGTAACTCAAAAAAAAAATCCTCTCAGAATCGTAAACTCTCTACATCTCATCCTATGGAATCGAAAATAAATAAATTTTATAGAAAATATGTCTAGTCAAAACATTATCCAAAGGAAGATAATAATATTCTCAAAATATTGCCACACTGAGTCATTAATTCATTCAAACCACAAATGTTTTCATTTAGCAACAGGTGTTCATTTCCCCTTTGTTGCTAAGAGATTTCTTTGGAAACATCTTTTCACAACAATGTTGCAGATGCCTAACGATTAAGAGAAATGTTGCCCACACTTTTGTAATACTCAGCTCTCTCTCTCTCTCTCTTCATTACAACATTTCAAATGAAAAGAGAATCAAACATGTTTTCGTAATTCCAATAAGAATGGAGTGTAAGTGTTAAAGAATTTTTGTAATGGCAACATGTTGCGAGTGATTGTCATGTCTATTACAACATGTTGTTATGTTGATTGTTTTGAAAAGGAAAACGAAAAAACAAATGTTGTAAATGAAATGTTCCTGTAACCAAACGAAAGCGAAAATGTTTTGGCAATGCGAATGAGGCCATTCAACTATTTGTTGCCAATGACTTGTAAAAGGATGTAGGATAATGTTTCAATGGACGGAGGAAAAATGTTGTCAGTTTTTTTGTTGACATGATAGATTTGAGGACGAATATGTAGCTATACAAGGAGATAAGAAAAACATTTTTTGAAGTACTATCCGGGCCATAAATGCAGATTGTTTTATGAAAAATGTTGAAAATACATCAGATGCATAAATTTGATTTTAAAAGCAATACTTTGCAGAAGTTTTGAAGAAATATCATAGCAATTATTGCAAAATAATTATTTAATTATCTTTTAAAACTTAAAAATATTCTCTCATAGCTCTTCCAAAGAAAACTTGTAAAAACTGGCTCGGTGAGTCCATCAAAATATTGCTTTAAAACCCTTTCAAAGCCAAATATTTTAACAAAAATTATTTTGATCGACCAGAGGTTTTAATGCCTATATTCAAAAGCATTTCTTTGAGAGAGACCATGAGACCACTTTACGTGTTTTTAATGAATTTATTAAAGGTCCATGAGCATGATATTTGAAATCATTTAAAAGGGAAATCAACCACAAAAGTGGAATACATTATGGAGGACTCTGTCAGAGCCATAAATGTAGATTTTAATAGCAAGTTCTTGATTAGTTATAAGATCCATTAAATTGATTTTTTTTTAGTAATTCTTAAGGACTATCACAGCTTTAAGCATGTAGTATATGTCATTTTCTGAGGCTAAAACCGTGGATTTTTGAAACAATTGCTTGAGGGCTATTGGAACTACTAACGAAGATTTCGATCAATTTCCTAAAGCTGTGACTTCCAAGACAGTTTTCGAAGTACTATCAGAGCTTTTAATGTAGATTTTTAAAGTAATGTTTAAAGCCACACATGTGAACTTAAAAGCAATTTTTTTAAGAGCTATCAGAGCTGTTTGAGCCTGGTTTCAATTATTTGAAGGATCATCGGTGATAATTACGGTCTTATGGAGAACTGTGGGAGGTATAACCGTGGAATTTTTAAGACAATTTTTGATGTTGGATTTTTTATTTTTTTTTTAAGGGCTATTAGAGCTATGAACTTGAAATTTTTAAATAAATTTTTTTGAATATATATATTTTTTTCAAATAAAGCGGTTTTTTTGAAAAATATAAACATAATTAAAAACGAGGATTTTAAAGGCATTTTTTGGAGGGCAATTGGAGATGTAATAGTAGACATTTAAGCAATTTTTGAAGGTATATAAGGAATATTAATGGAGACTTAGAATTTTCTAAGGACTATCACAGCTATTAAATTCGATTTCTTAAGAAATATTTTATTAAAAAATTTAAGTTAAGTTTAAGTTATTATTGGAAAGTTTTTTATAAAGCAATTTTTCTACAGATCATCAGAGCTATTAATATATATATATATATTTTTTTTTTAATATTTTTGAAGGATTTTCAGGTGTGATATTTTGGATTTATTACAAAACATTTTCAGAGCCCTTAACTTGGATTTTTGGAACATAATTCTAGGGATTATCAGAGCAGGACACATTGACTCGTTTGTGCGTTTATATCATATTCAATAGAGAAAAGTTATACAACAATAATATAACAAAAAAGTGTGCTGGGTGAGAGTAGTATGTGCTCGATTTCCAAGGAATTTTGCTCGCACTCAAAAACGGAGAAAAATGCTATCTTATATTCTTCTATACAAAAAATGGGTTTGCTATATTGTTTTTTTTGCGCTCCCGCTCTAATTCGAGTGAGCTTCACTCTTTGAACAAAATCGAACGAGTTTTTCGGAGGTCTACGTTCATTTGAAGAAATATTTCGTTATTTGGCACATGGAAGCCTTTGGAGAGTAGGAACTTTGTTTTAAAGAAGAATAATCTACATATATCTATCTCAAATAATGACAACATTTTATTATATAAATTTGCAATATATTTTTTTTAAATTATATAATTCCTCGAATACTTTTCCCATGGGAAATCAGCTTCAATATTTGATTGCCCATTTAAAATTTAATGAGATTTTTCATTTTGAAAGATTTCCAAACGAGTGATGGTGGACCCTTATCACGCCTTTTTTGTAATATGTCATGTCTATAACAGGCTTAAAACAAAACATATCCATATCAGAGAGCATATTTTTTTTTTCATATTCTCTTTCTATCAATGAGAATTTGCTGTGAACATATCACCCAGATCGAAAACCCGAACGTCGTAACAGGTGCCGGCTGTCTATCAATTTTTGTATTTGTTTGGCCATTTATGTAGAACAACATTTTGCTGTCAAACTGTCAGAGTTTTCGAGTTTTCAGTGAATGGAAAATGGAGAAAGTTACCTTGAGAAGCCAGGAAGAAAAAAAAAAGAGGAAAAATAAAACAAATAAGAGAATTTTGTTTTAGGTGAATTAAAAAACGCATTGATGTTGATACGTTTTTTTTTTCAGAAAATAAAAATTGTGGGTAGATAGAATAGGGGGAAATAGGGTATATTATGCGGGATAAAATTTGGAAGAACAAAAATGCTGAAAAATAAAACTATGAAGAAATCCATAGCCTTAACATCAAAACAATACGGAAAACGTTATTTGAACTAGAACTGCCATAATTTTAAAATCAGACAAAAAATTTCAAGAACTGTAAATTAGGCTTTTGTCCGAGAGGGGTGAAGAAAACGTGAAGTTTTCCTCATTTTCTCCAACTTTACACAGATTTACACTTCCTATCTTTTCTATGTCAAAAGTAATTTTCCAAACCTAATTTCTTGGCTTTAAGTTTTTCCGAACCTTTCGCAAGCTAATTTTTGTAAGTCCGAATGCATAATCAAAAATTCGTCTCCTGGTTTCAATTTATTACAAAATCTTTCGCAAGGAAAATTTCAAAAGTGGACTGCCACCGCGAAACAAAGTTATGGAGGAAATCCTGAAAACACCCTGTAATTAAATGAATGCCCTGGGAGGTGACATAACCACCAAAATATACTCCCCCCGTATTTTCTACGGTTTTTACTTAATTACATAGTCTCATTTGCACAATGTTTATGGCTATTCTAACAATCCAAACAATAACAACAACATCAACCATGATTTTAAACCCAACATTTCGCCGTCCATATTTCAAAACCTCATCATCAAATAACAGTTGAAATGCCATTTGTGTGAAATTGACCCCGATGCCCTGGCCGCTCTTTAGTCAGTCGCTGTAGGTGTAACCCAAATGTAACGCCTTATGATCGATTTTTTGCTACCCCACCCCACCTCCTCCCTCTCCCACTCTTTCTCTCCATTGCACTCCATGGTCAAAGGGAGACAACCATTAAATTGTCATTGTTATTTGAAACTTTTACTTTTGTTTGACATTTAAACAAAGTGTCGGCTTGGTGTGTTGGCTAAATATTGCAGTTTGCAAAAGTGGCAGCGGGAACAGTATTCAATTTAAATCGAATGTCGTTTCAGAGAGAGAGAGAGAGAGAGAATTTTAACGGCCTTTGGCGAAAAATGGATTGCAGCATTCACCCCCCGTAGCAGCGGGTGTTGTGTGCATGTATGCGTGTCTGTGTTAGTGTCTGTCTCTGTCTATACGTCCCCTGCATACTAAAACCAAATGGAGGGTACCGTTGCAGGAGCAATACACCCCCATTGTTTTAAAATAAAATTCGTTTTCATAGCGAAAACCCTATAAATTTTCACCCAAAATTTATAGAGAAATTTATAGTTTTTATTTTCAGTTATTTTTTTTTTTCGTCTCTTTCACTTACAAAAAGGAAGAGACACAAAACAATTTTTATAACATCATCATAAAGACATGATACGCATTTCCTGTTGAATGGGAAAGACGGTTGGGGTGTACAGTGGGCCTGGGGAAACAATGGAGGGACAAATATTCAGAGACTGAGGAAAAATTGCTCAGTGACTCCGAATTTCTAAAGATTGAAAGAAAAACACAGAGGAGAATTATTTTTGAGGACCAAATTTGGTATTAAAAATGTTTTTTTTTTATTTAATTATTTTTTTTTAATTTTCACACATGGCCTAATATTTTTCTTTCGGAAACTTTTAAGCTATGGAAATGATTTTTAGGAATTTGTTCAAGGGCAATCAGAGATTTAACCCTGGGCTCTTAATTTTTTTCTTATGATCACCAACATTTTAAAGCGAATATTTTCAAGATTCTCATCAAAAAAAAAAAAAAACTTCAGAGCTATAAATGCGGTTTTTTTATTTTTTCTCTTAAAGTCATGGTAGAATTAAGAAGATAAAGTTCTTTAATCATATGCTTAATTTGTTTTTCAAAATTAATCATTTGACATCGCAATCTTCACCCTTTAAATTTTATATTCAATCCAACATTTGGTTTTAGGCCTTTTTAATACTCAAAATGTACAATCTTTTTCAGTTTGACAAAAAATTTTTAATCAAAACTTCATTTTCAATTTTTTTTTGTTCAGATTTTTTTTTCGAAAGAATAATTGGACAATTTTTACCAAAAAAGTCATCAAAAGCTTTCATTTGGAGTTTTCCGAGGAGGATATTATTAAAATCATTGTACAATGGACCCATATCCAATTTTTCTTTCCAAACTATTTCAACTGCGGGTTTATATGCGGAAACCTAGAAACAAAAAGAGACCTCAAGATAAAACTTCGGGATCAAATTTCCCTTCACCCAATACCAAATTTAGTAAGATTTGACAATATACATCTCTCAATCCTAGACACCAAAATTTAGTACCATTTAGAACTTTTTGAACAATTGTAATACGCATTAGCAATAAACCAAAAGATACCAACAGAGACCTCTCTATATAATTTCGTGACTTCAACTCTTTAATTTCCTCTATTACAAAATTTATGCGTAAAATGTATATCCTAAACCAGTTCCTTATCGTTGTCAGATTCATCCATATCAAATTTCAGGATTTCATCTCTATTCCCTCAACCATACGAAACTTAGTACTATTTAGTACTTTTCGTACAATTATAGTACATAATTTCAAAACTAACTCCATATCTCAATTCCAGATACCAATAGAGACCTCAATATCAAAATTCCGGATTCCAGCTCTATCCTTTCACCCAATACCAAATTTAGTACCAATTTGATACTTTTCGAACAACTATGGTGTGCACTTCCAAACCACCGCAATAGTACGCACTTCCAAACAAAAATCTCAAACACCGATAACATCAGTAACCTAAATATCAAAATTTCAGAATTTTATCTCCATCTCTTCAACCAACACAAATTTAGTACCATTTTGTACTTTTCGAACAATTATGGTACATAATTCTAAAACTAACTCCATATCTCAATTCCAGATACCAACGGAAACCTCATTATGAAATTTCAGGTTTTTAGCTCTATTTCTTCACCCAATATCAAACTTAGTACCATTTAGTACTTTTCGTACGAATATAGTACACATTTCTAAAGCACCACAAAAACTCAAACACAGATAACATAAGTAATCAAATATCGTATTTTCGAATTATATCGCTATCTCTTCACCCAATACCAAATTTAGTACCATTGAGTACTTTTCGTACCATTATAGTACACATTTAAAAAATAACATGCATATTTCAATTTCTGATACCTGATAGACCTCTATATCAAATTTCAGGATTCCAGCTCTATCTCTACACCCGATACCAAATGTTGTACCATTTTCGTACCATTAAAGTACACATTTCCAAAACAACATACATGTGTCAATTCCAGTTACAAATATCCAGTTACAGTTACAGTCCAAATTCCAGTTACCTCAATATCAAATTTGAGGTTTCGAGGTTTATCCCATCACCTAATAATTAATTTAGTACCGTTTAGTACTTTTCGTACAAATATAGGGCACATTTTAAAATCTTAAATACAGAAGTCAACAGTACTCTAAATATCAAATTTCAGAATTGTATTGCTATCCCTTCACTCAATACCCAATTTAGTACCATTTAGTACTTTTCGTACAAATGTAGCACACATATTCAAGACCATATCCATATTTGAATTCCAGACACCAATAGAGACCTCAATATCACATTTCGGGATTCTACCTCCATCGCTTCATCCACACAGATTTAGTATCATTTAGTACTTTTCGTACAAATATATAGTACGCATTTCCAAACCCTCCTTAATATCTCAATTCCACATACCAAAATTTACCTAAATATCAAATTACAGAGCTGTATCGTTATCCCTTCAATCAATACCCAATTTAGTACCATTTAGTACTTTTCGTACAAATATGGGCATTTGCATGCTTTTCCGAACCCTCCTCCATATCTCAATTCCAGATACCAAAAGTTATCTAAATATCAAATTTCAGAATTTTGTTTTCTGCCCCTTCTCTAAATAGCAAATAAAATACAATTCGTACAATTATAGTACACATTTCCGAAGACACCTCAACATGTCTAGGCTACATATAAACAGCGACCTTAATATCAAATTTGAGATTTCAAGCACTTTTTGTTTACCCAATACCAAATTGTACCAAATTTAGTACTATTTAGTACTATTCGTACAATTATAGTACACATTTCCGAAACCACCTCCATATGTCCAGGCTACACATGAACAGCGATCCTCATACGAAATTACAGATTTATTTATTGCTTCCCCAATACCAAATTGTACCAAAACTGGTACTATTTGGTACTTTTCGTGCACTTGTAGGACATATTTGCAAAACAAACTCTTGATGACAAAACTACCATCAACAAGGACCCAAATACAACATTTCAAAATTCCAGCTTAATCCGTTCACCCCAAAACCAGGCTGTCCCAAATTTGGTACCATTTAGTACTCAGTTCGCACACATTTCCGAAACCACCTTCTTATATCCCACTTACTTTCCAACATTGATTTTCATTCCAAATTTCAAGTTTTAAGCTTTAATCGTTCACACAATACCAAATGGTACAGTTTTAGAAGTTTTGTACCATTTTAGAACTTTTCGTAACCTTAAAGTTCGAATTTCCAAAAACCCTTTGGTACACCTCTCCTGCACTCCATTAGTGACTCTCATTACAGATTTCAAAATTCTAGCTCATTCCGTCTGTCAAATAGAAAGTATTCAAGTGTTAGTACTTCCATACCCTTGTAGTGCGAATTTCCAAAACTCCTTTGGTACATTTCTCCTGCACTCAATTAGTGATTCTCATGCCAAATTTCAGAATTGTAGCTAATTCAATACTCATTCTGTCCAATATAAAGTACTCAAATGTTAGTATATTTTGGTACTTTTCGTACCTCTTTTTGTACGGATTTCCAAAAAAAAAAAAAAAACGAGAGAAGGGAACCTGTTTTTCGTGTAGTAAAATCTGCCAAAATTTAATTTTTATTAAAAAATAATTTCAAATCTCCCCAATCCCACTGTACTTTGTACTGTGTTCGTAATGTATTGAACCTGAAATCATGTTTTCCATTGTTAAAGAATTTTTGGGAAAATATTTTCCAAAAATTTTAGCTCGTGTTAAATTGTCTACTACAAGCCAGCTACTCAGCAGGGGTCATTTGAAATGATGAACTCTCTCTCCGTACCATACACTCCATCAGCCAGGATGTTCGGTGTGGTGCGTGCGTGCGTGAGTTGAAATGAAGTTCAGTTCAGTTGGTTAAAAAGGCAAACCGGTTTTCTATGACCAGAACATTATTATGAGCTGGTGGTATGACTGGTTGGCTGGCTGCCTGGCTGATGCAACGAGAAGGGCATACCAAAACGAACCAAGAGATCAATTCAATTAAAAAAGGATATGCATGTGGTGATGTGTGTGCGTGCGAGTGTGTGTGTGTGGGATTGCACCCAATCTAACCATGTTTGATGGCTTTGTCGTCACAATGACCCTTCATCGGGTATTTTGGCACAACAAATAAACACCACCACCACCGCGCTCCTAATATGAGTTAATTTTAAAGAAATTTAATTGGGAAATGTTTTGTCGGATGGAGAGTCTAAGTACGTGTGTGTGATTCTCCTCTCATTGGGTGTAGTGTGTCATGCGAGATGTAAAAAGGGTCAATCCCGGGGTTAATCACATTAAAAATGGTTTTTAATTTAATTAAAAAATCTCCAACAGCAGCAGCCGAGGCCACAACCACAAGAACTCCAAAAGAAATGTTGATTGTCATTTAAAAGAAGTCAGACGGACGGACGGACAGACAGGCTGACAATCAGTCAGTCACTCGGTTATGTATGAGTATGTTAATTTAAATGCTCCTGACAATCATCATTGGTTTTAAATGAAAATTTTAGATTTTCAATAGAATTTCCATCAGCAAGTCATTCATCCGTTGCAGGCAGGCGGGCGGTGATGATGAAGCTGTTTGACATTTTCCTTGACATTAATTTAATTGAAATTTCAAATTAAATTTTTGGTTAAACTTGAACGGGATTTTCAACCACAAGATGTGGATTTTGTGGGTTCTATAGGAATTCGGGTGAGAGGCAGAGCGAGAGAGTGACTGAGAGTGATTAAAAGTTCTCTAAATCAAGGTTTATGCCTTCAAAAGGAAATTTTGGCAATAAAGTAATTGTGGCCAAAAATATTTGTGGTTTAGCTGCAAAAGAGGTTTAACTCAAATTATTTTACAAGGCATAAATTAAGAGCAGGAGGCAGAAAGAAAGCAAATCAAATCATGGAATAAATGATTTAAATGTTTAATTATATGGGTCATTAAATTATTGGAAACTACTTCGGCAAATATAGGTTGGAATCGATTTTTTTCTTCTTTGAAACTCAAACCAACCCTTTTTTCTGTTTCAGAACATGCAAGAATCTAACAGATTGCCATTTTTTTTTTTTTGGACGAGAACACACAAAATCTCTTAAATTGAAATATGTTTTTTTCTGAAAATTGTTTTTTTTTAATTTGAATATTTTTCGGAAGGACTGTTGCATGCACATTTTTTTTGGGAGCATTTCAAGTCTGTATTCTGTATGTTTCAAGATTATTTCCGAAAAGACTCCAACGGTTTATAGATTTTTTCCCTGACTTCTAGAGTGCTTATCCATATTTGATGTCCTTTATTTATTTAATTTATTTTAATTTCATTATCCTTGTACCTCCTTAGAATCAATCCAAATCCTGGGATGAGAACTTACTAAGGTTCTTTTTTTGGCATTCGCCTGAGTATGTATTAATGCTTCTCGCATAAACATCCTTGTATATCCTTTTGTGAGTACTTTCCTGAAGTAGTATCTTTGCATATCCTTTCAACCATACCGCATACCGATTTAATTACTTATTTACGTCACTGTCTTAAATGCCTTTCATATCCTAGTACTGAAATACTTACTAATGCTCTCGAAATGGAATCCTGGTGTGTCCTTGGAACTCTACCGTCTCCTGATGTGAATAATTATTTAGGTTCTCGAAAATCTTGCTTTGTTTTCTTAAGACCGTCAGTTCCCTAAAATCCTTTCATATCCTAGCCTGAGGTCTTACTAAAGTCTCGGCCGTTAGGATCCTTGCATATCCTTGAAACTCTACCAGAGTCTCTGAGTACGTATTAAGGTTTCTCGCATTATAACCCTTTCTCGCACACTTACTGATGTCTTTGAAGTGGACCTCTGCATATCCTTGGAACCATACCGTATCCTGATTTAAGTACTTATTTAGGTCTCTGCCTTAAAATCCTTTCACATCCTAGTACTTGAGTATTTACTAAGGTCCCCGAAATAGAATCCTGATGTGAGTCCTTTTTTAGGTCCCTGTATATCTTGACTCAGATCCTAGCTCCAGATTTCTCGCATTAAATATCCTTATCCTTTCTCGAGTACTACCACAGCTGAAATAGAATCCTTGGATATCCTTGGAACCATACTGTATCCCGACGTAGGCCTCTGCCTTGAAATCCTTTCATATTGTAGTACTTGATTACTTACAAATTTTGGTATGTCCTAAGGGCCCTCCTGTATTATTGCTTTAGATCTTATTTCCGCTTCTTGGCATAGTATCCTTGCATATGCTAGCTTGAGTACTTATTAAGATTGCTGTAGAATTCTCGATTATCTTTTGTTGGGTACTTACTAACTTCCCCTGAAGCAGAATCCTAATATATGCATCCTTATTTAAGTACTTATTAAGGTTCCTACCGTGAAATCTTTCAAAATCGCGGCTAAAGCACCTTTGAACGCCTCTTGGTATATCCTTGAAACCCTCCCTATTCTTGGCTCGAATACTTACTACGGTTGTTTTCGAAATAGTCGTTTATATCCTTGCTTGGGTAGAATTCTTTTATATCCTGACTTGGGCGCTTATTCTATCCCTTTCGTAGAATCTTTGTACATCCTTGAGTGAATACTTATTAAGGTCTAGCTCATTATAATTCTCGTATGTCCTTGGAAATTAAGATCTCTTGTCTTAGAATCCTTGAATATTCCTTTCGATTATTTTTTAAGGTCTCTCGCATTTCCTTAAAACTCTTACGTATCCTTGTCCCATCCGTTTCCTGATTTAATTACTTATAAAGGTCCTTCGTCGGATTTGGGAATTCATCATGGTCTCTCGTCCTCCACAGGTATCCTGTAAAATATTCTCCGATACTGGAGTATCATTTCATCCAGGACGAAATATGAGTATATTAGGACCTTGGTGAGCTTACTATAACTCATAGCCTAGATCTGAGAAATACATAGGTATAAAATTAGGAACCCCTGTGTCAACACCCTAAATTGGAGTCTTAGTGGAAATACTTTTAGTTTCACGGTATTGAATAAAACCGATTTTTTCTCTAGTTCCCAACATCTAATTTCTTCGATTTTACGTTGCAATTTTAGTGTACCTTGTCCCGACGGAATATTTTTCACATACTCCCCAAATGACCTTATTGCCTGACCTTTAGCAATTATCATAGAATATCCTGCAAGTGATTCACATTTTCCGTTTGGAAATTTCCCACCAATTAACAAGACCATAACTCCGGCAATTCATTTCCTTTTGCACACCCTGCATGGCTATTGATTTCAATATCTCGGCGGATATCTAAAAATCAACCATAACTGGCATTTCAATTGAACTTGTTCTGCGGCACCAGCAAACATTTATCTTTCAATATCGATTCATAATTTTTCTTTCTTCCATTTTTGTGGCCATAATAATTTTTATCAATTGGTCCAGAACTGCCGGCATAGCTGACGGGCTGACTGCCCGTCTGCCAGCAGCCACTGGCCACAAATTAAGCATAAACTCATAAATTCAATCAGGATGAAGGATATTTATCTTTTGGAAATATCTCTGGAAAACACGCACACTTTGCCCGGAATGCGTTCCACTTCAAAGGGAAAATTGCAAACGTAATCAACACCCTCCCCAAAACAAAGAAACAATCCTAATAAACAGGCGAATGAATGAAGCAAAAAAGAAAAAAATGGAGAAAATGGAAATGAACAACAGCAGCAGAAATGTGTAACGAATTGCACTTGCAAGGATAATAGTGAGAAGGGAGATTGGTGCTAGTGTTGGGGGCTTAGAGACATGCAATTCTTGTAAAGAGCCGAATGCAAACAAATCAAAGGAAGGAAATAGAAAACTATGATTTGATTTATGAGGCGTTTTTTTCGTTCTCAGAACTTTGATGGTTTTTTCCAGGATATCAAACTTTTTTAAATAACAGGCCCTTAGAAAAACATCTTTAAAAAATTAGTGAATGAAGCTGTTAAAAAATCCTCCAATTATTGCTAAAGAAAAACAGGTAATATAAGGATGATCAACCTCTCCGAAAAATTAGATTTTAAATTAAAATTTTGAAATTAAAATTAAATACTTGGAATATATAGTTTTTAATTTTCCACAAATGCGATTTTTAGGCTGTCCAAATAATATATAGGTCTCAATAAAAATATCTTAAAACTTTATTTTTAAATGTCTTAATTTCTTAATTAACTGAAATAGCCTTGATATTTGTTCAAAATTTGTTTTTTGTAAATAATTGAAAATCCAATTGCCAAAAAACCAGTCTTTTCTCTCCCCTCTATTTTTAAATAATGGTAAATAGTAAATAAAATCATACGTCTTTCCCCCATCCCCTCTTGCCATGAATAAAGAAATCAATTAAAATTCCCTCCATTAGACCTGCTTCTCTTATTCTCTTTCTTATATCCCTGTCAATAGTCGTGTACATTTGTTTATATATTTCTCTAGCTCTCCATCTCTCTGTGCGTCTCTCTGCCTGTCCAACTGTGTGAGTGTTCAAATAAAGAGATCTTCTCTTGTTCGAGACGATGTCAGTAAATAAATTGAAATTGTAACGCTTTTAAGGCAAATAATCAAAACGAATGGCAGGCGAATAACAACACAGAGCGGAGGACTCACGCACACACACACACACACTTCCCTGCAAGGAAAATGCGCACACACACACACACCCGAAAAGGATACCCATGCACTTGCAGCGAAATTTCTTTTCACAACCCAAACAAAATAAGCAATAAAAATGTTCGCCCAAAAATAATAAATGAAACCAGACGCAAAACGTGGCAACATTTCTCCTAACCCCTCAGTGGTTTTGGTGCATCCTGGCACAGCCAAAGGATACCAGCCAGTCAGTTTGGACCAAAGTGTGCGTGCATAGAAATATTTTTATTGGAAACTGCACGCTTTTCTTTTGTTTTGCCAACACACCAGGAAAATTTTTGCGCAAATTGTGAAAATTTAATGCAATTGCTTTGCCAACGCCCCTGCACGTGTCCCTCTTTTCGAATGAGGAGTTCAATTTAAAAATGTGTGCGTGCGTGTGTGTGTTTTTCCCTGACACTTTGAACATTTGTTGGTGTTGCAACGGCTTTTTGTCTATTTTTCATTTGGTTTTGTTTTTGGCAATAAAATTGTTTCGTTTTCCACGGTGACATGTAATAATTTTCGGTTTTATTTTAGCCGCTTGTCTTTATTGACAGTGACACAATTCGAATGCAATAAACAATGTGTTGTTGGTGCGGCAACAACACTAACAAAAACAACATTGCATCGTGACCGATATTTAATGTTCAAATTGGATAGGAGACAAAGGATATACTTGATGGGAGGCAGGGGCTTCCATGAGAATATTTGCTGGTTTTCTATGAGAAGACATTCGGACATTCTATGACAAGATCCTCTGGTCGTCTATGAGAAAATCTTCCCTGGAATTCTGTTAGAAGGCCTTCTGTGATAAGACCATCAGGTTTTTTGGGAGACGTCCCCCTGAAGACCCCCTGTCCTCTTTTAGGAGAAGTCGTTTTCTGGTCTTCATTGGAAAACATCCAGGTCTTCAAGGTTTTTTATGAGAAGACATTTATGTATTTTTTGGCCTTTTTTTGAGAAGACATCCGAATCTTCTATGAGAAAATATCAATGTCTTCTTTCGACTTTTGTGGGAAAATTGCACATCTTCTATGAGAAGACCTTCTGGTCTTCTATGACAGGATTCTCTGATCTTCTACAAGAATATTCCTCCTGGTATTCTATGAGAATCCTGCTTTGTATTCTGTGATAAGACCATCAGGTTTTCTGGGAGACGTTCCTCTGGAAATGTGTGGGAAGCCCCCTGTTTTTAAGACAAGGAATTTCTCTGGTCTTCTTTGGGAACATATCCGGATCTCCTCTACCTTTCATAAGGACAAATCAAAACATTTTTTGGCCTTTTTTGAGAAGACCTTAAGATCATCTAATTTTTTTATGAGAGGGGAAGAACTCCTGGTACTCTGAGCGCTCTGTCCTTTTAGGAAAAGATTTTATCTGATCTTCTTGGCCTTTTTTGAGAAGACCTTAAGATCATCTGATTTTTTATGAGAGGGGAAGAACTCCTGGTATTCTGAGCGCCTTGACCTTTTAAGAAAATATTTTATCTGATCATCTATGGGAAAAAATCCGAATCTTTTCTGAGGAGAATTCAAGGTCTTTTATGGGGAAACATCATGGGCCTTCTTTCTGACCTTCTTTGGGGAAGACTTTAAGGTCTTGTTATCGATAAGAGAACTTCCTGAGACGATATCCTAGGATGATCCTTGTCTTCTATGAAAAGACACCCTATTCACCTATGGAAAGACATCGAGTATGTCCTTAGAACACCCTAATTTAAGTAGTTATTTAGGTCCTTGTCGTGCAATCCTTTCAAATCGTTGCCAGAGTACTTTTGAAAGTCTCTTGGTATATCCTTAAAACCCTCCCGATTCTTGGTTTGAATATGTACAATGGTTTCTTCCGAAAGAATCTTTTATATCCTTGCTTGAATAGAGTCCTTTTACATCCTATCTTAGGTTCTTAATATATATCCTTATCGTCGAATCTTTGTATATCCTTGAATGAGTACTTACCCTTAGAATATCCTTAGAATTTCTTCGCGCCCTTGCTAGAGTACTTGTTAAGATCGCTTGCCTTAGAATCCTTAAAAATGGGAAGATAGCCGGGTATTTTATGACAAAAAGTTCTCTGGGTTTTTAGGAAAAGTTTTTTTGTGGTCTGCTATGAGAAGACCTGTCCGGTATTGTATAAGGACACCTTATCTGGTCTTCTATGGGAAGAATTTCTCTGGTCTTCTATGAAAATACCTTCTCCGATCTTCTATGTGAAAACCTTCTCGGGTCTTTACTGAAAGGATGTACAGGAAATATACGTGAAGACCTTGGGGACTTCTATAGAAGACCTCTAAGTCTTCTAAGAGAAGCCTTCCAGGAGAAAAAGACTTTCTGGTCTTCAATGAAAAGCCCTACTGAACTTCAATAGGAAAAAGACTTTTAGGTCTTCTAAAGGAGAAGACTTTATAGTTTTCTATGACCTTTAATGGGAGATGTCCTCCTCCGAGAAGACTTTCCAAAGATCAATTTTTTCTTTGGAGGCGTCAATTTCTGGGGTCGATTTTGTCTATAGAAAAACTAGCCTCAGTAACAGAAGTCGATTTTTTCTATAGAAAAAATACCTCTGTAACTGAGCTTAATTAATAGACCTTCTCGAGTCCTCCATAAGGTCTTCTTCTTCCATCTGGTCATCCATGAGAAGGCCTTGTGGTCTTTTATAGAACACCTCGTAGTCTTCTAAGAGAATGCGTTTTGCACTTCTAGGAAAGTCCTTCCAAAGTCTGATGGAAACAGACTTTTAGATCTTGTATAGGGGAAGACTTATTGGTATTCTATGAGAGGACCTACTAGCCTTCTATCAAAGAGGACCTTCTGGTCTTAAATGGGTGGAAACTTTCTTGTCCTTAATTGGAGAAGATTTTCTGGCTTTCTATGGGATATGATCTTCTGGTCATCTATGATAAGACATTCTTTGGTTTTTAATGAAAAGGCGTTATTTTGTCTTTAATGAGAAGAGATTTTGTTTCTCAATGAGAGGGCTTTCTCTTGCCTTCAATGAGAAAGGATTTTGTTTCTCAATGAGAAGAGCTTCTACTCCTAGGGAGAAGACCTTCTGCTCCACAGCGAAAAGAACTTCTGCTCCTTTGTAAGAAAAGTCTTCTTCTTCTATCCCCATAACCCCTTTTCAGTGACAATTTCCTGCCTCGATGTCATCCTAGCATTTTCAAAAGCATCCAATTGACAATTGGAAACCTTTGAACTTTCAATTCAATTTTATGTTTTAGAATTTTATTGAATAGAGGTTCACTTCCCTTCCGTTGCGACAGTAGTTTCAAGTTGACAATCCAAAAGAAAAAAGTATCGCTTACAAATCAACAAACAATTGGTGGCCACACAAAAGGCTGGCGGGTGGAAATGACTTACAAAACAAACAAATTTCCAGGATATTTTAATGACAATTGGAAATCAACACATTGTCAAAATTGTATCCTTAACACTCCAAACATTTGAAAATGCTGTCAGAGCGCTTAAAAGGATCGAGAGCGAAGAGGAGGCAGAACAATGGAATCGTTGCGGAGTGGGGGGAGAGGGATATAAATAACATTTGGGGGGTTTCAAGGCTTCCGGCTGTCACAAAATATCCTCAGAGACAAAAGGCACAAATGACGAAATGTTTGTGGGCGAACGTGTGCGTGTGTGTGTGAGTGTGTTTGAATGGCTGAATGTCAATTGGGAACTATAAATGAATGAAGAAGCGAGTGGGTGAGCGAGCGAACGAACGAGCAACCGAGTGACTTCAGCATATGTTAAGAAATTGTGGCCTGAAGGTGTCTTCTATTGTTACCTTATTTTGCCTGCATGTCCGCCCAGAGAATGGGAAAGTGATATTCTCATATGTTACCATCACCACCACCACCACCACCACCACCCCAAACCAACCTGGGAGGGTGTCTTTTGGGCCTTTGATGTGCCAAGCAATGGCCCAGTTAAAGCCCTACATGAGCTGTTGTGTGCGATGGAAAGGAAGTTTTGGCAAAATTGGGGAATAATAAGACGACAACAATAACAACAACAACAACAGCACCAACAACAAATAATAATAAGCGCTATCAAACGAACTTAACAAGGTGCACGTGTGACGTCTTTGTAATGAGAACATTATTGGATTTAGCGCCAGCAACTGAAGCCCAGGCCATACGAATGGCTGTCATACGAATTCCAACGGCAAATGATTGGACTTTTCAAGGCAGGGGATCATTTCGAGTCAAGGTGCGGATAATTGTAATTGAATTAAGGAACAGAATATAGTTAGCGGCCTAAAAGTTAATTAAACAAAAAAAAAAAGTTGCGAAAGGGGATGGAGGGGGGGGGCTGATATCTTCTAAAGGGGATTAATTGAAGCCAACGAAGGTGAGCCTCAGTAGCGTATGTTAATTATACCCTCCACCTTGGAAAGGAGGGTATATTAACTTTGTCATTACGTTTGTAATATCCTTAAATATTCGTCATAGACCCCATAAAGTATATATATTCATAATCAGCATAAAATTCTAAGTCGATTTAACGATGTCCGTTCGCCTGTCTGTCTGTCCGTTTGTTCGTCTGTCTGTTAAAGTCATGATACAGCCCACATTATTTGACGAAGAGCGCCAAAATTTAGCAGAGCAATTTGTAGCGTCTCTAGGATGGTTGGTATTGAACATGAGATATATCGGTCCACTTTTTGGTATAGTTCCCATATAACGGTACCTCCCGATATTCGGTATTTTGATGATTTTTGCCACATTTTTTCACGGATTTGCCTGAAAATTAGTATTTGTAGGTCATAACGGGTCCTAGTTCGTGTGGCGAGACATTGTATGTATAGGTCCACGATTTTGTGTTGCCCCCATATAACGGTACCTCCCGATTTTCGGCATTTTGATAGTTTTTGCCACGTTTCTTCGCAGATTTGTCTAAAAATTGGTATTTGTGGATCCTAATGGGTTCTAGCTCCTTTGGCGCTCATTTGTATAGGTCCACGGTTTTGTATAGCCCCATATAGCCGAATTTCTCGATATTCGGTATTTTGATGATTTTTGGCACAGTTTCCCATGAATATGTCTAAAAATTGGAATTTGTAGGTCATAATGGGCTCTAATGTTTCCTTTGCCCTAAGGTGGAGGGTATATAAAAGTTTGGCCCGGCCGAACTTAATGTTTTTTACTTGTTTTTTTTTTTCTGTACAAGAAATGACGTTAATAGATGAGTTCGTTTTTTTTATCGAAAAAAAAAACTACTCAGGTAACTTAGGTCGAACTTTTCTGTAAAAATTAAACCAGAAACAAGATCGGTTTTTTTTTCTAAAGAAAAACTTAGATCATTAACTGAGGTCGATTTTTTCTACAGGAAAAATAGCCTCAATAGCTTTTATTGAAAAAACCCGACTTCAGTTACCGAGGATAATTTTTTCTATAGAAAAAACTCGACCTCAGTTAGGGAACCATTTTTTCTACATTTAATCGATCTTCATTCTATGATTCGATCTCCAATTTCAGTTAATTTTTTCTATATAACCTCAGTCGCAAAAGTCGAATTTTGTAAATTTTTCCTTAAAAAACGTTTCCTTTGTATCTGATTTCTTTCTTGTTTTTCCCATCCTTTTTTTTTTTTCATTTACTTTTGAATATTCCCATTTGGCTTGTTATATTTCTTCTTCAATTGTTCCGCAGAATGCTGACAAAGGCCATCGAACAACAATGCCAGGGAAGTTTCAATGAAACAGATTAAAAACTGGATTTCTTAACAACTCTGCTGCAATCCACGCGGCGGATTGTGAGCAAATGAATGAATAAAGCCGAATAACGAAATAAGAAATTGAAAATGATTAAAAACCAATTTATCAGCAACTTTACTTTGCTAGCCTTGAAAATATGCTTCCCCCTTCCGCCATCTCATTCTCTCTCTGTTCTCTGTTCACTCAATGCCTTTTTAATGTGAATTCGACAAAAAAAAAAAAATCCTGTTGATGGCTTAAATTTTCCATTGAAAAGGAAATTGAAAGAAGAACGAAATAAAAGTGAATGGAGAGCAGACAAACAATAAAATACCATTAATCATCATCCGCTGCAGGCAGGGAATGGAGGTCTACGGGTTAGCCGAGAAAAGGCAGTGCCGGCCAAGTCAGCCAGAGAGTGACTGAGTGATGTTATCATCATCGTCATTGCCATCATCAACGTCGTTTCGTTTTGATGACCAAGTCATATTTCCAACACACTCGTATGCAGGAATGCCCAAAGCCACTGTCTTGAAGAGAAGTGAAGAGAAGAGAAAACACAACAACACCAACACCAAAGGAAACGGAAATGCACACCGAACAAAAAGGACATCCAGCCAGTGGAACAACGTGAAATGACTATAACATGACTTAAGTGGACAAATTTTTGACATACAACGAACAAATTTGACAGATTATTGTAAAGTCGAGTCGAGTCGAGTCGAGTCGAGTCAACCAATGGAAAAAAGTGAAATTTTAAATTAATAGATACATTTTGTGTGACGTTTTTTTTGGTAAAGGATCTCCATGTGATTTCCTGTTTTGTGGAAGGATGGTGGAAAAAAGAGAACGTAAAAAGTATTTTAATATGAAAATAAATTGGACAGGTGGATCACAGTTAAAGTTAGGATGGGGAGAGAACGGCATAACATGTCCTTAATTGTTGGTTTTCTATAAAAAAAGATTTTCCGAATCCTTCTAAAGTCATAATTTTCTGGTCCACAATTGTGGGATGAGATTTTGGGTTTTTGGAAGGAGGAAAGGAAGGAAGAGAAATATTTATTTTATATGTATAGAAGGACCATAGAAGTTCTAAGAATAGTGGACTTTTTGTATTTTTATCCAAAAATATCCTTTGGAAGAAAGTATCCTCGACATTATTGAAAAGAAGTCCTACGGGTTTTCCCTGGACAACATTTCATTAAATTTTTACGGAAAATGACTTTGGTACTTAAGGAGGATTTCGAAAGAAGGGCTTCGAGAGAATAAATCTCTATTGTTTGTGAGTTTCAGAGAAAAAGGACATTTTGGCTTTTTATCTAAAAATGATTCTCTCGTCGCCTAGTCAATGAAATTCTTCTGGATTTTTATGGAGAGAAGGCCTCCAGATATTGCATCGCCTCAATTTCTATGAATTTTAAGGATAGGGGAGGCTCTGGGCTTTTAGGAATTTTGATTTTCTGCGAAAGTAAGGAAAGAATGAGAAAAAAAAGTCCTACAAGTTCCGGAGAGAAAAGGACATTCTGGCCTTTCACCTAAAAATGAATCTCCCGTCTCCTAGTCAATGAAAATTTTCCAGACTTTTATAAAGAGGAGACCTTCAGAAATTATATGGCCATTTTTTCATTGAATTTTGAGGGTAGGGGAGAAACCTGTCTCCTTTCCTACGAAAAGAAGGTCCTGCACGTTCTTGAGAAAAAAAGACATTCTGGACTTTTATCTTAAAATGAATCCCTCGTCTCCTAGTCAAAGAAATGTTTACAGACATTAATGAAGGGAAGACCTTCAGATATTGTATCGCCACAATATCGTTGAATTGTGAACATATGGGGGCGTTCTGGATATTTAGGACATTTTTCATGTCCACAATTAGAAGGGAAAATTTTGATTTTCTTTGAAACGAAGTAATAAAATAATGAGAAGCTTGTATCCTTCCCCTATAAGATTTTGATTAAGATGATCCTTTGGTCCTCCTGTCAAAGAAATATTTTCGGACTTTTATCGACTTTTAAGGATAGGGGACGTATTGGACTTTGAGGACCATAAGGACATTTTTATTGTCCACAATTAGAAGAGTAACTTTGATTTTTTGTGAAACGCAGAAGGAAGAGAATGAGAGCCTTGTGCAATTTTTCAAGAATAAGGCTCTACAAGTTTCTGATCCTATCCTCTCATCTCCTAGTCAATGAAATTATCGCCTAAATTTTATTGGATTTTGAGGATAGGAGACGTTCTGGACTCTAAGCACAGGTTTTTATGTCTGCCATGAGAAAAGGAAATTCTGATATTCTGTGAAACGAAGTGATAAAAGTATGAGAAGCTTATGTCATTTCCCACGAAGAGAAAATCCTATAAGCTACTGAGAAAAAGGTCCTACTGTCCTTTTTTCTAAAAAAGTTCCCCTGGTATCATAGAAATCATATAGCCACATTTTCATTGAATTTTGAGGATAGGGACTTTTAGGACCATAAGGACATGTTCTTATGTCCACAATTAGAGGGGACAATTGCGATTTTCTGGGAAACGAAGAAAGAAAATAATGAGAATCTTGTGTCCTTTCAAACCAATAGTAGGCCCTACAAGTTTCTGAGAAAAAAGAACGATTTGGGCCTTTATCTCAAGAGGATCCTCTGGTCTCCTTGTCAAACAAATATTTTCGGACTTTGATGGAGATAAGGCCTTCATATATTCTATGGCCATAATTTTATTTAATTTTTGGACTTTTAGGACCATAAGGATAAATTTTTGGCTCTTCAAGAGGGAGGTGACTTTTTTGACTTTCTCTTCAGCAAGAATATGGATCAAAATAGTCCTCCTGATTTTAGACCAAAATCATTTTTTGGCCTTTTATTGGAAATGGAAAAAATTTAAGGAGATTTTTGAAGGAAAAATATAAGTTTTATCCGAAAAGGTCCTTCAAACTTCTGAGGGGGGGAAACAAATCTAAGACCTCTCAACGTAATACTTATGGTCTTCTGAAGATGAAAATCTTCCCATCCCTCACTGTCTTCCGAAAGTAAATATTTTTGCTTCTAAGACTAGTTTTTGCCCTCACAATTTAATCCAATTTAAAAACTTCTCCAAGGAAACAATCTCATTTGTATTGAATAAATTATTGATGAATGGTGTTTGGTATTCCATAAAATACTATCTTCGGTTCCAGATTCCCATTGTTTCGCTCCATTTCCATAGTAATTTCCATTTAAATGCTCCCATTAGTCGACCCCATTAGGAGTAACCAAATATGGTTTAGATAAAAAGTTCTGATTTTTTTTCTTATCAAATTATCCTGGCAAGAGGAAGACAATCCGACACAAGAAACAGGCAAAGGATTTGGAATACACATTTGAGTAAACATTTGTTTATTTCAAAGGATATGACAGTCATATCCCCCCATGTACTTTAGAAAGGACATCCACTTTGGTGTTGGTATTGTTGTTGTTATTATTACAACTATTATTGTTCCTTAGTGGATGATTATTTTTGTTTGGTGTTTTGCTGCTGACCCATTGGAGCATTATCAAATATAAATAAACAGTTGAGGGGGAAATATGAATAACATCAATGTCTCGGGGATAAGAGCGGACTCCCCACACCTCTCTCTTTCACCACTTAGCATCATCTTTACAGCGAAACCCCAAACGATGATGACGATGATATGAATTCATGAATGAATGAAAAGATGCTGCAAGGAATGAATAAGACCACTCTCTTGGCCAACAGAACGAAGTAACGAATGAATGACAGACAGACTGATGGGATGAATGGATAACTGCTGTTGGTATTTTTGGATATTTTTCCAGAATTCAAGTTTCACATAAACAAACAAACAATAACACAATCAGCAGCTATAACAGCATTAACACGGATGTCGGCCAATGGAAAAATAAAATCCCGAAAAGAAAAAATACAATCAAATAAATGGAATGGAAGGGAAGGACGAAAAAGGGCCTCAAAAAATATTTCTAGAAAAAATATTTCCATCACTGAATCCAAAACTTCTTCTATAGGGCCTCAAATAGGGTCAGGGTCAAAGGGAAAATGTTTTTCATAGAAAAAAAATATTTATAGAAAAAAGCTTCCATCACTTAATCGCAATTTTATCTTAAGAAAGATGCCTCAGGTATTGGGGGAAGATTTCTTTTTTATATGCTTCATGAACTCTTCCATGGCAAACATGTGGCCCTCAGTCACTGAGGCCAGATCTACAAAAAGCATCATTTACTGAGAACGGATTTTTTTTGTAAAAAATACCTCCGATTTTTTTCTATAGAAAAAAGCCCCAAATTTTTTCCTATAGGAAAAATGCCTTCCTGTAGAAGAAAATGCCGTAAGCCCTGAATCCAATTTTTTTCCATAGAAAATATAGTCTTAGGCATTAAAACAGGATTATTTTTCTATAGAACCAAATGTGGGTCGGATATTTTTCTATAGAAACTGAGGATTGATTGTTATCTTCAAATCTGCTGGAAAATTCTTTATAGAATTTTTTATTAGTTTTTTCCGATATCTTCAATAAACTATTTCTTTCGGAAGCCCTTCTCCCATTCATTTATTTCTTCATATCCTGACTTCATTTTTTCTATAGAAAAAAATTTCAGTCAAAAATGATTCAATCACTGAGGACCAAATTGGCTTCTATAGAAAGTTGTCAGAGGCCAGACTTTTTCTACGGGTATGGGACATTTTTTCATAGAATGGCTTAAGCACTGATGCCAGATTTTTTCCATAGTTCCATATTTTTTGTTAGTTTTCCCGATTTCTTCAAAAAAAGTTTTTTTTGAATGCCTTTTTACCATTTATTCTTCTCTTCAAATCTTCCCTTCATTTTTTCTATAAAAAAAATGCCTGAGTTACTGATGGCCACATTGGTTTCTATAGAAAGGACGCAGAGGCCATAATTTTTCTACAGGGAAAAATTGTATGAGGCGTTTGTTATAAATTGGCACACGCACTGCCTTAGGCACTGAGGCCAGATTTTTTCCATATATTTGGTCCTTGAAACCGGATCTTTTCTATAGAACCAAATGTGGGTCGTATATTTTTCTATGGAAACTGAGGATTTATTGTTATCCTAGAACCTGCTGGAAAATTCTTACTAGAATTATTTGTTAGTTTTTTTTCCGATATCTTCAAGAAAGTAGTTCTTTCACCCCTCTCTCTCAATTCTCCATTAATTTTTTTTATAAAAAATGCCTTAGTTTCTTTAGAAAGGGAGCAGAGGCCAGATTCTTTCTACTCAGAAAAAATTGTATTAGGCGTTACGGACTGCCAGATTTTTTCCGTTTATTTTGGTCCTTGAAACCGAATTTTTTCTATGGAACCAAATGTGGGTCGGAGGTTTTCCTCAAGTAACTGAGGGTTGATTTTTATCCCAGAACCTGCTAGAAAATTCTTTCTAGAATTTCTTGTTAATTTTTTCCGATTTCTTCAAAAAAGTATTTCTTTCGAAGGCTCTTTTACCATTCATTCCTGCATTTATACCTTCAGAAAAAAATCCTCAGCCACTGAGGCGCAGATTTTTTCCATAGAAAAAAAAGGCTCAGTTACATTGGTTTCCATAGAAAATGCACTAAGGCCAGATAGAATGGTTTTCGCTCTGCTTTAGACACTGAGCCCAGAATTTTCCATAGAAAATATCGCCTTGGTTCTTTTTACCGGATTTTGGATGTTTTTCGAAAATCCGGCTATTCCAGAACCAGCTGGAAAATTCTTTCAAGAGTATTATGTTAGTTTTTCCTGATTTCTTAAAAAAAGCACTTCTTTTGAACGCCCTTTTACCATTCGTTCCTCCACAGAAGGCAGGTTTTTTCTATAGAAAAAAATGCCTCAATTACTGATGGCCACATTGGTTTCTACAGAAAGGGCACTGAGGCCAGATGGAATGGTTCAAGCACTGCCTTTGACACTGAGCCCAGATTTTTCCATAGAAAATATCGCCTTGGTTCTTTTAACCTGATTTTGGATGTTTTTCTCTAGTAACTGAGTCCTGATTTTTATTCCAGAACCTGCTGGATTTTCCCGATATCTTAAAGAAAGTATTTCTCTCAGAGGGCCTTTTCCTATTCATTCCCCCTCCGTTTCCCTCCAAGTGCTGGTGAATGACTCGGTGTTTTCTCCTGGACTTGTGTCCTCCATTATGGTCATCTAGAGTTACCTTCTTTGTGTGCGGAAAATGTGTGGGAGTTTTCTTTTAGTGTCAATGTGTGTGAGTAAGTAAATAGTTGGACATATAGAAAATGTAGAAAGTGATTCTTCGTTGTATCGAATTACAATTCTGTTCACACACACAACCACACAATGCGACAATTCCCGCATACCATGCCAAGGGAGCGGGACATCTAGGACAAATAAACAAAACAAACAATTCCTAAAAGGTGATAAATGGGAGGATGGGAATGGGATATCTATTTGCGTTTGGGAATACAAACACTGGATGACAGCTGAGGGTGTGGTTGTGTGTGTGTGTGAGATAGAGTAATGCTGCTGGTAGAAAAGTGGTTAGTTTAAATTGAGATCGCAGCCCAGGATCTGGCCAATTTTCCCCTATATTTCCCCCTTGACAAGCCTGTATCATTGATTGGATGAGGAAGGGCAGTAAGTGATCGCATTTCAGTAGTTTGCTTATCATGAAATTACGGTTAGATGATAGCTGTGAGATAAAATTTGAATTGTTATGGGCTAGTCAATCGTTCCTCTCTCTTCATGGCATCTAATTTCCCAGTTCGTGTTGTTTACTCTCCTCCCAGCCCCATACCTTATTGTTGTAGAAAATTCAATTGAAATTTACATCACACCAAATGAAAGCAATTTCAAACTTGGCCAAGTCGATTTCCTCAGGCCTTTGATTGGTTTGCATGTTTCATTTTATTATGTGGCTTGTTTCACTTGTCAGTTGTGTAGGTGTTGTTGTTCTAGTTGTTGTTTTTGTATATTCTCAAGTAAGAATTTCATTTGAGCTCGTTGCCGAATATGTGTGTGTGTGCGTGTCGGCATGTTGTACTTGTGAATTCTCCCATTCGTATTCGAATAGTTTGATTGAAATTTCGGTTAGCCAGACTAACCTTAACATTAACTGATACCCTGCTTTCTTTGGGCAAACCCCATTCCCCCTAGCCCCGCTCCACGATCCTAGAATGGTGTTGAGCACTACTCTCATGGACTTGGTGCCTGGCGTTGCATTGCTTCCGTTTTTGGCTCCAGAGTCATTGTGGTTGCTGTTGTTGGTGGCATACTTGTGGTTGTGCTCGGACAACCGGTTAACAAACCTGGACGAAATTTCTGTGGCCATTCTCTCTACTCTTTTGTGGGGAGAGAGAGATGGGGTGGGGGGAGATGGTTGGAAAAGTAGAACAAATTTTCATTTTCAGTTTCATTTAGTAACGGTTTACAAACCATGTTTTATTGGTCGCCCCAGCCATTAAGTGGGTGTTGTGTGGGCGGAGTCCATGACGGGCAGCAGATATGTTTACCTTTTGGAATACATTAGTGTACACTAGATTAAACTGCAGTGGACTCGGGACTCAACTGGACTGACGATGACGACGACGACCATGATGACCATTCAAGCCAACCAAGGAAGCAAGTCAGTAAACTGGTCAAATCTTTTTGCAATGTTGTTGTTGTTGTTGTGAAAAATAGGGACTTAATTAAAGCAGTTGTTGGCTAATGCACGAAGCTTTTCCGGTTTTTGTGGTGCTGTATTTTTTTGGTTTGAAAATAGTTTTTTTTTCATTTTCTTCCCTTCCAGGCCATGCCAAGCCATTGGTAGAGGTTTTGGAAAGTGATAATCAGAAAAAAATGGAATCCAGCCCCATAATTGTTTTAAAATTGAGAAATTAAATAGCTGAAAAGAAAACTAATGGAGGTCAAAGAAGGAACGGGTTTTTTGGGGATTAATGGTTGTTTAGGAAAAGGACTAATGGAGAGAAAGACAAAACAAAGGGCCATTGTTTGCCTCAGGAAGCAAGGGCTTATACTTATATCTGACACATTTTTCCTGTAGTTTTTAATTGGGTCCTTAAGATTTTTCGGTCCTCTCCTTCTGGTACCTCCCTCACTAAAGGTCCAAATTTTCAAAAAAAAAAATAAATAAATAAATAAAATAAAAAATAAATAAATAAACAAGTAAAAAAGCTGTAAGTTCGGCCGGGCCACCATTTGGAACGAATTTGGCAATTCTCAAAAACAATAAAATCCGTTAAAAATTCGGTCTAAACGACGAAATGAACCTGTGTAGGTAAATGTATAATGTCGATAAAATCAAAATACCGAATATTGGGAGGTACCGTTATATGGGGGCTATACGAAGACGTGGACCTGCACAGACAATTTTCTGTCGTAGACTGTAGTATCCATTACGAACCTTAAATACCAAATTTGAAACAATTCCGGTGAATAAATTCGCCAAAATCATTAAAATACCGAATATTGGGAGGTACCGCTCTATGGGGGCTATACGAAGACGTGGACCTGCACAGACAATTTTCTGTCGAAGGCTGTAGTATCCATTACGAACTTAAAATACCAAATTTGAAACAATTCTGTTGAAAAATTTCTCTAAAATCATTAAAATGCCGAATATCGGGAGGTACCGTTATATGGGGGCTCTGCGAAGACGTGAACCTGCGCAGACAATCTTCTGTCTTAGGCTGTAGTATCCATTATGAACTTCAGATACCAAATTTGAAACAATTCCGGTGAAAAAATTCGCCAAAATCATCAAAATACCGAATATCGGGAGATACCGTTATATGGGGCCTATACGAAGACGTGGACCTGCACAGACAATTTTCTGTCGTAGGCTGTAGTATCTATTACGAACTTCAAATACCAAATTTGAAATAGTTCCGGTAAAAAATGTCGCTAAAATCATCAAAATAACGAATATTGGGAGGTACCGCTCTATGGGGGCTATACGAAGACGTGGACCTGCACAGACAATTTTCTGTCGAAGGCTGTAGTATCCATTACGAACTTAAAATACCAAATTTGAAACAATTCTGTTGAAAAATTTCTCTAAAATCATTAAAATGCCGAATATCGGGAGGTACCGTTATATGGGGGCTCTGCGAAGACGTGAACCTGCGCAGACAATCTTCTGTCTTAGGCTGTAGTATCCATTATGAACTTCAGATACCAAATTTGAAACAATTCCGGTGAATAAATTCGCCAAAATCATCAAAATACCGAATATTGGGAGGTACCGTTATTTGGGGGCTATACGAAGACGTAGACCTGCACAGACAATTTTCTGTCTTAGGCTGTAGTATCCATTACGAACTTCAAATGCCAAATTTGAAACAATTCCGGTGAATAAATTCGCCAAAATCATAAAAATACAGAATATCGGGAGGTACCTTTATATGGGGGCAATACGAAGACGTGGACTTACATGACCCATTTTCAATACCAAAAGTCCTGCAGACATAACATACATTTGAGCAATATGTTTTCAATCTACTTCAATTCGTTCGAAAGCTGGAGTGATTTCCACAGACGGACAGATGGATAGACGGACGGACATCGCTAAATCGACATAGAATTTTATTCTGATCAAGAATATATATACATTGTGGGGTCTAAAATGTGTATTTCGAGGTTTTACAAACAGAATGACAAACTTAATATAATCCATACTAAAGAAGGTAGAGATCGGACCATTACTTCTGGTAACTGCCCCACATAGGTTTCAAGATTTTGAAAAACCCAAAGCTTGAAGAAAACGAAATAAGCATCCAACTCTCTTCAAATTCACAAGATCTGTAGTGAAGATGATATAAATCTGCGAACCCTTTTTGGCACCTCACACACAAATTATCACAATTTTCAATAGTTTAATCTGTCATAACTTGCGAAAAAAATAATTGAATAATCCTAACAGAAGTAAAAATATATTTAAATAAGAGAATATTAGCAGAGGATATACCGCTGTCGGCAAAAGGGTATACATCTGTCGATTGACTCCTTTAAACTTGCTCATAAAAAAATATTTTGGATTTTCAATAAAAATTTTTTTCTAAAAATCATTTTTTTTATAAAATATTATTGGTTTGAGGAAAAACCTCCATTCTATGGCTTTTCTGTATCTCTTCCAAACATTGAAAAAGATTAATTCAAAGAATAGAGTTCTGAAGTTCTTTCTTTTCTTCTTTGGAAAAAATCCCTTTTAACCCCTCCAATTTTGGAAAAAATTCCAAAGCCCACAACCTGCCCCTGTAAACATCTTGGAATAGCTGTAGTTGCCACTAAAAAAATTGAAAATAAAAAACTAATACCCCAATGCCTAGTCAAACCTTTCCACCAATACCAACGAATATCCTTTTTTATCCTCTCTCTGTTTTTGTTATGTTTTTTGCAAAAAATGCCCCCCATTAAATTCTAGGCGGAAAATCCACTCTAAACTCGAAGGTTTAATAAAATTTAATACACCGGCCATAACTGACTTCATCATTGGCATTCGATGGTGTTAGGTTGCGGCAATGGTCGTACGGCAAAGTTGGAGAAGTTGTTCGGGCTTGTCTTGTGTTTGAAAGCCTAACCGCAACAGCCGGGAACACATTCGGAGGAAATAGTCAAACCGCACGTATTGAGGATTTAGGATTTCACATAAACAGACGGGACCAAAACGGGCAGACAAAAAGGACAACAACAGCAACAACAAGAACGGAATAAAAGATGTTATGAAAAATTGCCAACAAAATGAAAAAAGACAGCAACAACAACAGACTTAGAGCTTTGTTGCAAAACATATGAAATATGAACAAGCTTTTGCGATGATGGCTTTTGATAAGTTCCTTCGAATGAAACAGAATGTAATTCCTTGGCTGGGCAAATCAACAACAAAATGCGAACTCCATGTAACATAGTTGCCCCACCCCTGCCTCGCACTCTCCCAAGTGTCGTAAAATAAACAAAGAGTGCCCCCCGCCCCCTCTTCAAATCAATGTTTATTTGACTCCATATATTCTTTATAAATATTTTGTTGTAATTTTGAGTGTGTGTTGTTGTTTGTTTTTGTTGTTATTTGACTGCAACAGCAGAGACCCACTTGAAAATTCTGCAACATTTGCTAACGGATATTGCCCATTTTAAAAGCGAAAGTTGATAATGAAAGGAAAAAAAACTGAATAACTAGAAGAAGTGAAAGGGTTGCCCAGTTGTCAAGGGCTAAGGTGGTGCAAATTTGTTGTGTGGTCCTTTAAAGGAAGGAGAACTATTTCATGGTTAAAGTCTAATATTAAAGTACACATTGTTAGAGATATTTTTATGGTTTTCAAAAATTTAAAGGAATCGAAAAATGTATTTAAACTTAAATCGGATTCATGGCAGCAAAAAATCGATTGAAAATATTTTTTCGATTGGCGTAGTTTTTTTCCAGTATGTTATAAGAGGTCACTCTATTTAGTAATGCGAGTAAAAGTAAGGATCTTGCGACCTCTCAGGTCGTACCTAGTGGACCTCAGTTTTGAGGTATTATTGTTTTTATTTTCTCGAATGTAGTCGTGTAATCTCCTATCAGCTAAGAGGTGATCAGTTAAAATCTCTCTCTCTCAGGTGAGAAGTGTTCGGGATACAGTTGACTTGGAAGTATTCAGGGTTTTCGATGGCAGGGAGAAATCAGAGTGAATTGCTGTGGGCTCGGAGGCTATTGAGTGAAAATAAGGAGGCTTGTTTTTGTATTGTAATCGTTCCGATTTATTCCGTTTTTCGTCAGCTAGGACAGCTGGGGTGAACTTCTTGGCTAGCAAGAATTCGAAATGATATCGGCTAATAGGAGTGAGGGTGCTGAGCATTCACTCGGCGCGAAAGAATGCGGGTGATGTGTTTTTGTCTCGTTATCTTTCAGTTGCTGTCGCCATTGGAAGTAGCAACTGAACTGCCCTCGGCTCGAAATTTACCAAATGGTTTGTGGCTTAGAAATGTATTGCTGTCTGCTCGGAGGTATTTGGGTTAATTGTTCTCGGTTCAGAGGTATTAAGGGGATTGCTCTCGTTTCAAAATCGCGGAAATTGATCTCCATTCCAAAATATTCGTTTTGTTTGGGGCTTTGAGAATATCAAATATTCTCTATTTGAAAGTGTTCAGATTGCTGCAAGTTCGACCAGAAGTTATCAGACGGATTGTATTCCTGGGAGTCTATACGTTTTGTCGGCTTTGAGATAATCGTTTGAATTGATCTCAGTTCGAAAGTATTCCAACAAATTTTGGCTTGGACGCATTTTGCGAAATGTTATAGGCTCACGGAGGTATTCCGTGGAGGTAGAGCTCCATTCGATAAAAAGGGAAAATAGATGAATAGTAATTCTCGATTTGAGAGAGAAAATTTGACATGAGTCAAATCTCAGATTAAACTGAAAGAGAACTGGGAAATCCTAGTGGGTAAGGACTGTAAGATTTTTCCTTATGAAAAAATCTAGAGAAGCAGCATCGCATGGCTTCGGACCCAAAACGAACTGAGGCAGACTGAAGACGAACTGGAGCAGGGTTCTTATAACTTTTAGATAATTTGGGGACGCTAATCGGTTGAGGGATATGATAGTGCCCGGACATAATCCCCATTGCAATTATGGCCATTATATCCAGATTTTTGGTCATAACCCCCATAGTAAAGTGGAGAGCATGATTGTTTGCAGAAAAAATTTCGAGCATAATTCTCAGAACGAAAACCAGACATGAATTGAGTTTAAGGGCCATGCACGGATTGACCTGGAATTTTTATTACAGGTAGGTATTTTTAACCTAAATACATCAAAGTACTTTTTTCGTTGAAGAAATACCCGGTTTTTCCGATAGCGATTGAGGGAACTTTTATGTTTTAGGATTGCTTGGGTTTATCCGAAGACCATTATCATGGACCCAACCCGAGTTCGACTAAAGTCACAGTTGTCAAAATTCACTAGGACTTCATTTCTAACTAAAAGAGACATCAATGATTCGAGTAGTTTCCCTGACGTACCTCTATTAACCCTGTGGATCTCCTCACCTATATTTAAGTTAATGAATCGGCTTCTCAGCGATTTACAACCCTAGACAACTAAGAGAGAGAGAGAGAGAGAGTGAGAGAGAAAATCCCGATGGTATGAAACAATGATGTGAAAAACTAAATTGAGAGCGAGTTTATGATCGAAACTGAGAATTAACCATCAAAAATTGCTCACGAGAAGAGAGAACCGAGAATACGCGTATAACCAGTGCCGCTAACGTACGTTTTTTTTGGCAGTTTTGCACATCAATGCTATCACCTCCATATCCCATCCCAGTGTCGATTTTCCACAATTCTCTCAATATAATCTATCGCCTCATGTGAACTCCTGCGGATTTGCCTTTCATGTATCCATGCTGAGAGGAAGTTCACCTTCCTATATTCACTACAATTTCCTCCCAAACTTTTAAGGAAAATTTCCCCACATCCATGTTCATATGCCCGGAAAAAATGTGTCCCAAAAAATCTTGTATCTCCTTGTGTCATGTACAGCTTGCCACTTGTCCTTTGTCCCAACAGAAACTATCGAATACACATGAATCGCTGGAATGGCATCATCTGCTTTATTGTTATCATCGTCTGCAAGAACACGATGCGGTGGAGCTGGAGCAAATGGAAAACAAGTGCATACTTAACTTTCATTCCCAGATCAAAAAACGAAGACGAGTTGTATAACAATCATGTTGTCATCCGGACAGTGTTGCCATATTGAGAGTGGGGAAAATTGGTAGGAAATTATGATAACTGAAAATTTTGTTATATTGGAGAACATTTTGCTATTAAAGGTGAACAAATGGAAATATTTTAGCTCCAAGGGCATTTGCTATTAAAAGTGGACTGAATTGTCATATTGCCAGTGTTGCCATGTTGAGAAGTGAAAAATGGTCGGAAATTATGACAATTTGAAATTTTTTTCGGTTGGAAGATATATTTCCACAAGGCGATTTTTTTATAAGGAAACTGAGGCTTAAATGGCTTTAGAACAGCTATGAGCAGCCTCGAACAGAAAAGTATAAACAAACACACGCCATCTCTCCCAATTTTCGTTAGCTATCGACTTGTAAGGCCGAGAGATAATTTAACCACTACAAATGCATATTTTGGGCAAGACTGCCTTAGAGCAGCAGATATGTTTACCTTTTGGAATACATTAGTGTACACTAGATTAAACTGCATGGACTCGACTGGTGGGCACTGGGACTCCACCAAAAAATGTCCATATTTTCAAAAAAAAATAAAAAAAAAAAATAATAATAATAATATTTTTCTGCACAGAAAGGGAAAGGAGAATCCGATTTTGCTCCAACTTTGCAAATATTGTGGGCAAGACTGCCTTAGAGATTGTTTTTGTTTATGAAATATTTTCTATTTTCTTTTAACTTTTTCTTTTAACTCTCTCCCTGAGGTATTCCAACCTCTCAGCTGAAAGTTACTCTATTTCCTATTTTTTTTACCAGATTTTGAGAATGTTAAAAACTGTCTCAGAATTCTCGAAAATTTGAATATTTTTTATACCCTCCACCATTCTATGGAGGGTATATTAATTTTGTCATTCCGTTTGTAACTCCTCGAAATATTCATGTCAGACCCAAAAAATTATATATTCTTGATCAGCGTGAAATTCTAAGACGATTTAGCCATATCCGTCTGTCTGTCTGTGTGTCTGTCTGTCTGTCTGTCTGTCTGTCCGTCTGTCTGTCTGTTGTAATCACGCTATCTTTCGAACAAATTGAGATAGAAGGCTAAAATTTTGCACACATGTATATTTTGCCAGTTCGTAAATGGGCCATGTAGGTCCAAGTTATCATATAGCCCCCATATAACGGTACCTCCCGATATTCGGTATTTTGATGATTTTAGCGACATTATTCACCGGAATTATTTCAAATTTGGCATTTGAAGTTCGTAATAGATACTACAGCCTAAGACAGAAAATTATCTGTGCAGGTCCACGTCTTCGTGTAGCCCCCATATAACGGTACCCCCCGATATTCGGTATTTTAATGATTTTAGCGACATTATTTACAGGGATTGTTTCAAATTTCGCATGTGAAGTTCGTAATGGATACTTCAGCCATGCCAGAAAATTGTATAAGCATTCGGTATTTTTAAGATTTTAACAGAATTTTTAACGGGTTTTATTTTTTGGAAATTGCCAAATTTGTACCAAATGGTGGAGGGTATTAAAAGTTCGGCCCGGCCGAACTTACAGCTTTTTTACTTGTTCTTCCTAAAATCGGGTACAAAGTCCCATTTAGTCAAAAAATTGCAACTTTATTTAGAAATATTCGTTACCATTGCTCATTTGAGTCCATTGTGGCCTTTGAAAAGACGTCTTTTAAATGAAACCGAAAGTCATGTCGTTTTTGGAGAAAAAAAGGCACCCAAAGAAGCTGCCCTCTATATCACCCACAAGCCCTTGTCTTTTTTTTGCCATCATTCATTGTAGTGATGATGGTGGTGGTGCCACTGATGTTTGGTGTAACCCTTAACTGTCGCTGCTCCTGCCACTGCCACTGACATGCCTTCGCCTTCATTCTTAGTCCTGTCTCGTACAAAATTTCGGTGTTTGGACAATTTTTATGTTTTCAATGTTGTCATACGTTTTTTATGATTATTACTGCTGCCAGCCCGAAAAAAGGATGTTATCCTTTCTGTTCCTCTATATCCATGTATGCGTGTGTGTGTGTGCGAGTGTTTTTTGTTGGCGAGTGTATAAAACACTACCGGTTCCCATTTTATTGATATGACAGGCAACAAACAGAAATTGTGTCTACGGATTTAAGTATGTGTCCGGGTGGCTGATCCTTTTCATTTACAGTTTTGTATGTATGAATGCGACTGACTGCCTGCCTGTCCTGCAAGCCCGTCCGCATATCATCTCTCTCTCTCTCTCTGTGTTAAGTGTTGACACATAAAATAAGTTTTTACTCTTTGTTATAAAATAATGACCCTCATCATCACCATGAAATGAGTTTTGTGTTGCTGCTGTTGTTGTTGTTGTAGCGAACATATATGCCGTGTTGTTGTCACCAAGTGTTCATAGTTAGCAGTGGCATCGGTGACAAGTGTAAAAGAGCAGAAAAAAATGAAATAAAAGGATTCCCTGCCACTACCACCATATATTGTGGTGCAGCTAAAGGAGTCTCACATTATAGTCATGCTGAGGTCACTGACCCCTCCGTTATGACCAAGAAGTGGTCTCGACAATGTGATGTTGCTGAGATTAGGATTAAGCAGAGGATTTGGAATGCTGATGTCAACATGGCCAGGCGGCGTCTAAACATCATTAGAGCCGATTCGGTTAAGCCATAGAAACCGAAATGGCATTTAAATGATGTCTGCAGAGAGGAAGAAAAATGAAGCGGTTAATTCTCTGAAGGAGTTATTAGATGTTAAACTCGATAAGGAAGTTAATGCATTTTTCAAGGGTTAAGAAACGGCCAGAGAAGCCACAGCAAAATTAAGAAGTCATTAACGGTTTACAAATGGAGATAAAAGACTAAAAGGCATTTAGTGGCAGGGAATTCTTTAAGTCAGATTGGAGAAAAAAAGAGAGAAGTCATTGAGATCAAGAATTTGTTGAGCATTGAAAAATAGATGGACTAAATCTCAATTTGAGAGAAGAAATTTTACATGAGTCAAATCTCAGATTGAGTTGAAGAGAACTGGGAAATCCTAGTAGGAATAAAGATCGAGAGATTTTTCCTTATGAAAAAAATTATAGAAGTAGTATCGGATGGCTTCGGACCCAAAACGAACTGAGGCGGACTGAAGACGAACTGGATCACAGTTCTTACAACTTTAAGAGAATTTGGGGATGCTGATCGCTTGAGGGATAGGATGGTGCCCGGACATAATCCCCATTGCAATTATGACCATTATATCCGGATTGTTTGGTCATAACCCCCATAGTAAAGTGGAGAGCATGATTGTTTGCCGAAAAATTTTCGGGCATAATCCGCAAACGAAAACCAGACTTAAATTGAGTTTAAGGGCCATGCTCGGATTGACCTGATTTTTTTTATTATACGTAGGTAATTTTAACCTAAATACGGAAAATAAATTTTTTTCGTGGAAGAAGTACCCGGTTTTTCAACTATAATCTTCCAATACAAAACCGGGTATTATCCGGTCTTGTAAAACTGATATATACAAATGGGTATCATTTGAAAGCCTTTGGAAATACCTACCCATATAAGAGGGCTCATTTGACACTATTTAGAAAAGGCAAGAGTATAGGCTATAATACCCCATTTTCGATTTTTTAGGGGATTTTCAAAAGGTTCCGTTACAAAAAAGTACCAATCTTCTTGTATTGCTCCGGAACCGGTTCAAATAATCCCATGTCATATGATCACTTGTTAAATAGGTGTTTCCATAAGCTTTCAGATGATACCCATTTGTATTTAGTAGTTTTGTAGAACCGGATAAAATCCGGATTTTGTATCCAAATTTTCAGGTTGAATAACCGGCTAAGCGGGTATTTCCCCACAAAAAATTGCTTTACCGAATCAGGTTAGTAAAACCCGGTTTTTTATCCGAACTTTCGGGTTGAATAACCGGGTAACCGGGTATTTCCCCACAAAAAATTGCTTTGTCATAATCAGGTTAGTAAAACCCGGTTTTTTATCCGAACTTTCGGGTCGAATAACCAGATAACCAGGTATTTCCCCACAAAAAATTGCTTTGTCGTAATCAGGTTAGTAAAACCCGGTTTTTTATCCGAACTTTCGGGTCGAATAACCGGGTAACCGGGTATTTCCCCACAAAAAATTGCTTTGTCGTAATCAGGTTAGTTAAACCCGGTTTTTTATCCGAACTTTCGGGTCGAATAACCGGGTAACCGGTTATTTTCCCACAAAAAAATTGTTTTTTCGTAATCAGGTTAGAAATACCTACCCGATAATGGGGTTTATGTCCGTAGTCTTTTTGGATATAATCTCCGTTATTATGGGGTTTAAGTGCACTACTTTCCAGGGATTATGATCGATTTTTTTGGCAAGTAGGTTGATCCATGGATTACATAAGTGTACGTGAAACGTCAGATCCGGAGACCCGATATATATGTCCTCTATGACCCTCTTTCTCAAGGCGGTGGCAATTTCAAATTGAATGCTGATGTTTGCTGGTCTTTCACAGAAAGTTTCTTTATCTTCTTTGCACCTTCCGCTTTACTACTTTTACTTTACTTTCATTTCCTTTTCTTTTGAATATTCTCCATTTATGACACACAAATCATCTCAATCAATCTGTTTTGCCCTCCTAATATTTTCTTTATATTTCTTCATGGTTTACTTATGAATGTTATCAATGCTTGACACCAATAAAATCTTCTGCCATACGACTCCCTTGAGCTGGAGGTCTGTCTCTGAAGACGTTATGCCATCTTTGAAAAATAAACATTTTTTTCAAAAAAAAAAAAAAAAAAAAAAAAAAAAAAACAAATAAAGCTGTCATACAATTCACCCCCTGGCAAATGATGTAGGTTTCGGCACTTTGGCCTCCCCAGCTGTAGGATCCATCCAGCAAAATGCAAATGGGGTGTTGAGCGATACGCTTTACACCAAAAGCTGTTTAGGGAGAGAGATTCCTTATTTGCGATAAACGGTAATGACTTCTTTTTATTTTTGACAATAAGTTGATTCAAAGGAATTTATTTTTGGAGGGGGATTGTCAAAGCAAAGGTGCTGGATTGTTAATGGCAATATGGATGGAAAGGTTAAGCGCCGAACATTTGTTACCTTCACTTCCTCCCTCAACAAAAATAAAATTATTTTTCCATAAATTTATAAACATCAGTTTTTGTGGGTTTGTGTTTGCACAGCTTTTAAAAAATCGCAGGCATGCATGGCTATAATTTTATTTACTTATGATAATAATAAATAAAAAAATCTGAAATTATCATAAACATGCTACAAGGACAACCGACAAGCGAATAAAGACATAAATGCAATTTTATTAAATCCACAATGAAATTGATGCGAACGGACAAAAAAATTTAAATCAATATTGACACAAAACATTAAAATCTGTTTTATGCTCGCTTTACCTTTGACATTGCTGGCAGGGCAGGGCAGGGCGGCGGAGAAAGGATACATCATTTGCCTCAGGGCTTGACAAAACAAACACAGTTGTCAGGACAATGTGTTGTTGCTGCTGCTGCTGTTAACCTTGTTTACATTAATTGTTTAGTTAATGCGAAAGCTAAGCTCAGCGAAGACAGATAACAGCAACGTTTCGTTTTGGGTGTCTTTTTGGCTCCAGGGGGTGTTTGCAAAGATTAACGCACACACACACACGTACACACTCGACATGGCCAAGGACATGAAAAGTAAATAAGGATAAACAATTATGGCATGGAAATGATTTTATTTAATGAAGTGAAATTGAATTGAATTGAATTTGAACGCAACATATGTAACTGACATTAGTTGCTTAATAAAGCAGGATACAGGCAGGATATTGCTCGTGAGTATATGTGAAGGGATAAAATTGAAGGCTATAAAAGTAGAGATTTTTACGTTTTTGGAAATGTAAATGATAAGGGTCATTTAGCTCGATAACAGATTAGCAATATGTTCAGATGCGTTGCAGGGATTAGGCTCTCTACAAATGGAAAGATTTGTTGCATTTAAGGGAAAATTTTGCTAAGGATGTTTTTTAGGAAAAGTGCTCTTTGAAGGACTCTTTCTAATTAAGAGGGTACGGGATCCTGGCAATAGGTGCAAATGGGGTACCTACCCATCGTTTTTAACAAGGGTACGTTTCATGTAACAAGTAGTCATTTTTGTCCTTTTCTAAAAGAAAGGATGTTTCTTAGGCTACCTTCTTAAAGACAAAGGATCTTCTAAGGGTCCTTTCTGCTGGAAAGATTTTATACGGTTTCTTTTTTAAGGAAAATGATAATTCCAGGGCTTTTTTCATGAAAGAAGTAGCATTTTCTACATGAGAAGAATGCTCGATAGGACCTATTCTTATAAAAAGATCCTTAATAGGGTATGTTAGAAGTTCGACCTCATTTTTTCTAGAAAGAGTTGTTTTTATGACCCTTTTTTCAAAAATGCTCCCAATAATGGGTGCTCTCAAAAAATAGTGTTTCTATAGATTATTTCCATAAGAAGGTTGCATGTAAGGACACCAGATTTGTTAAAATAATAATATCCTATAAGGATCCCTTCTAAATGGGGGAATGATTTATTGGGCTCTGTCTGTTAGGAAAGGGGTTTCTTAGGTTTCTACTTTGAAGGAAGAGCATTTAAAAACACCTGAAAGTTTTTATAAGAATGGATGAATTCTAAGAAGGATACTGCTACGAACCCATTCAAGATGAAAGGATATTTAAAGGATTCTATAAAAAATATACTTTTGGGGACCCATTTTTTTAAGAAAAGATATTCCTAACGACATTTTCTAAAAAATGGTGTAAGGAATATTAAAAAAGAAAGGGTGTTGCTATTGAACCGTTTTTTTTAAGGAAGAGGAAGAATGAAATGGGGCTTCAAAAAGCCGTTTCTATAAAAATAGTCCTTAATTTCAAAGTCTCTTCTAGACAAAAGAGTTTTAAAGATAATCCAGACGGCATTTCCAAAAAATTGTGTCTTCTAAGGATCATTAAAAAATAAATGGTGTTGCTATGAAACGTCTTTTTTTAGGGAGGAGTATGTATGAAAGGGAGCATCAAAAAACCGTCTCTATAAAAAGAGGCCTTAATTTAAGGACTTCTTCAAGGCAATGAAACTTTTCTAAGAAAGAGCTTCAAAGAGCCGTTTCTATAAAAAAGAGGCCTTAATTTAAGGTCGTCTTCTAGGCAAAGAAGCTTTAAGGATATTCCTGACGGCATTCCCAAAAAATTTTGTTTCTCAGGATCATTTAAAAATAAAGGGTGTTACTATGGAGCTTCTTTTTTTAAGGAGGAGTATTTATGATAGGGAGGGAGGAAAAAAAACCGTTTCTATAAAAAGAGGCCTTCATTTAAGGATCTCTTCTAGGCAATGAAACTTTTCAAAGAAAGGCTGCTGTTAAGGATCGTTAGGTAATGCTGAAAAGGTTCCATATTATAAGAAAGGGTATTTATTATATTCGTATTTAAAAAAGGATTCCATATAGCCAAGGGTGTTTCCAATGACCTTTTGTATAGAATTTGGTGTATCCTTTAATAATTTCTATAAGAAAAGTTGCTGTAAAGGATCCTTTATTTAAAAGGGTATTTTTAAATGACCCTCTCTAAAAGCAAACGTGCTTTAAAGCATCTTTTATATAAGAAATGATCCCTCAAAGAACACACATATTTTTTCTATTCAAAAGTATCCTTCTTAGGATCCTTTTTATATTAATAGTTGAAAAAACCTTTTCTATTCGAAATTATCCTTCAAAGGGTGCTTCGATAAGAAAGGTTGCTATTAAGGACCATTAGGCAATTTAGAAAACGTTCCATTTTGTAGGAAATTGTGTTGTTGAGCTCCGTTTTTAAGAAAGTATCCCATGTATAACAAAGGTTGTTTCCAAGAACCTTTTTTTATATAATTTGGAGCATCCTTGTAATTTTTTCTACAAGAAAGAAATATTCGAAAGGGAGCATTTTTATAAGAAAGGATTCTTCCTTCTGTTCACAATGACATTTCTTGGGAAGATTTCTATGTTAATGGTTTAATGGGGTATTTTCTATAAGAACTTATCCTTCAAAGGATGCTTTAATGGATATTTTCTTGAAAAATGGTGCTCTTAATATCCCTTCTTAGGATCCGTTCTGTATTAATAGGTGCTATTAAGGACCCTTCCATTCACTAAGAACGATTTTCGTAAAAAAATGACGACTTTAAAGGACCTTTATTTGAAGAAGCGTGCTTCTAAGGATCCATTTCAGATGATCCTTTCAATAAAGAAATGTACTTCTATTTAAAAAGACCTTCCTTATATGAAATCGAGATTTCATAAAGAACATTTTCTAATAGAACCAATGGATGCTTTTATGGATATTTTCCTTAGGAAGATTGTTCTCAAGAACTCTTCTATCTATGAATGGGTGCTGTTTAGGCTACATTCTTTAAGAAAGCTCACCTTTTTATTAATATGATGGCTTTAAAGGACCCTTTCTGGGAGGATGGGCTGATTCTATGGATCCATTCAATAAAGGAAGATGCTTCCATTTCAAAGGATTATCTCTATAGGAATGCATGCTCCAAAATGGTCTTTCCTATTGAAAAGGGTACTTCAAGGGCACTTTGAAGAATCATTTTCACAAGGAAGGATGCTTCTTTAGACTTTTTTGAAGGAATTAATCCTTTAAGGACTCATTCTGCCCCTCTGAAGTAAGAAGACCCTTATCTTACTTCAGAGGGGCATTTCTTAAAATAGAATGTGTTCTTGAAAAACAAAAGGATATTTTTGAGGAGGTTTCTTTAGACAAGGAAATTTCAAATAAATATCAATACCTTACCTTACAGAACTGTTACAGGATCATTTCACAAAAAACGAAGTATTTCGGAGGACCATTTCTTAAAATTTGTTCTTCCAAATATATTCTTCCAGAACAAAAAGATATTTTTAAGGATCTCTATAGTAAAGGATATTTGAAATAATTATCAAGTCCTTATATAAACTTGTTCTAGGGACATTTCAAGAAAAAATTCCGTTTATAGGGAAATATTCTCCTGAAAAAAATTCAAGGACTTAAATAGATGACTAACTTATGAATTTTTTCATTAAGAAAAATTAGAGCAAAAACCTCCTTGATCAACCTTACATGGACTTGACTTCGTTTTTTTAATATTTAAAGGAGTTTTTAGCCACACATATATATAAGATTTTTGGAAGATTAAAGTCTCAGATTTTTCATGATTTTCAATAATTTTTTTTAATGGATATTTTTTATTTATTTTTGTGAATGATTTTTTATATAAAAAATGTTAACGATGTTATTTTGTCTTCCAAAGTAAGGTCACCCCGCCATTGATACCTAAACTAATTGAATTTGTTTCTAATCTAATCGGATTATTTAGAAATTTGCCCTATTCCCTGTTAATAATAATCTCAATTTTCGACTACAACTATCCATATGCCGAGGTTAGACTTCCCCTCACTGATGGCGAAAAGGAAAGCTTCTTAACACAATTATCACTGAGACATAATTAGAATTGTTGCAATTATTTTGGCTGAACAACAACAACAAAGACAACAAGGGCACCAACAACAACAGCAACACCCTCTTAAATCTCAGTGGGTAATTTAATAACTCCAGGGCTGACCACAAAAACCGTTTTGACTTGCCATCTGGTTGATGGAAAGTAGCATGGTGGCGTAAAAACACATACACACACACCAACGCACTCTCACACACACATGTGTGTACCCATTTGAGAAATTTACTTAGAGCCAAATATAATTACCAAAATGCCATTATGATTCAGATTTACAAACACAGCAGGGTAATTTCTGTAACAAAGGCAGATTGTGGTTTATTTTGCATAGACCTTAACATATTCCAACACACACACACACTAATACTCACATACAAATTGAAATATATTAAAACTGTCAGGGGTTTCCCGGTGTGAGGCAATGTTTTTTTTGCACTTTGTCCTTGTGGTGTAGAAGGAAGAAACCTTAGTCTTGCTGGGGAGACAGGAGGCAATGTTTCAGCCACACCATATGGTGTTGCTGTTGGCTCCCAGTCACCGAAACCTTTTGCCGCCATCCTGCGCCAGGGGCCAGATGACAGCCTGTTCGTGGACGACCCTTGAGGTGATGCCCTACATGTGTGGCCAACCAACCAACCAACCATTCCCTGTTTGTCTCCTTATGGCCCAGATGTCACTGCCAAAACCAATGGCCAATTCTGAGAGTTCACTGCCTTGGTGAGTTCTTTGGCCACGTGATGCGAAGTAATGCCACGGAGAATGTGTGTGTGTGTGCAGGGGAAAAACACTTTCGTTTTCATTATTTTGCATAAAACCCAATGCCAGGAGGATTCTCCCTGCCTCATGATCTTTTTGTTGTTTCCACACATGTACGCAAAAAAGTAGACTGCCATAAAGTTTTTTTATTTTGCATCTCTTCATGGTTGAGCCTTTCTTTTTGTGTTGCAACTAAAGGATTATATCCTGGTACTTGCACATGTATGTGTGAAACAAAGTGCCGTTGCTATTACCATAAGTGTTAATTATGTGAGAGAGATCTCCACGTTGGTGTTGTTGCTGCTGTTGGTCCCTTTGTGTCGGGAATAAAAGAATACGCTTTATGTTAATTAGTCTCGGTGGACAAAAGAGTGAACAAAAATACCGGCGTTTCAAAAGAGCAGCTTAGGAACAAAATGTCCTTGGTTTTTGTTTGGAGCTTTGGTTTTTGACATTTCTGCCATAGAAAGACTTGGGGTTTAAGTGTTATTAAGTTAATTAACAAATGTCCAAGGGATTTTAAAAGAGTGTGTGAATATATCTATTTTTAATCCAGGATGAAGATATTTTTTGGTGTGGAATTTAGAGTGTGGGTGGGGGATGCTTCAGTGCTTTTGTTTCCTTTCCAAAAATTCTAAAAGGAAATGTTTGAAGGGGCTAAATTACTACTCTTTAATTGAAGGACATTTGGAAGGTTTAAACCTTAGGGGGGATTCCTAGGACCCTAAGGGAATCCCCAGGACCCTAGGGGAAATCGGCATAATCATAGGGGGAATCCCCACCGTACCGTAGGTGGATCCGTAGGTGGAATCCCCAGGACCCTAGGGGGAATCCCCAGGACCCTAGGGGGAATCCCCCGGACCCTAGGGGGAATCCCCCGGACCCTGGGGGAATCCACAGGACCCTAGGGGGATGCCCCCGGACGCTGGGGGAATCCCCAAGACCCTAGGGGGATGCCCCCAGACGCTGGGGGAATCCCCAGGACCCTAGGGGGAATCCCCCAGACCCCTAGGGGGAATCCCCCTGACACCTAGGGGGAATCCCCCCTGACACCTAGGGGGAATCCCCCGTGACCCCTAGGGGGAATCCCCCGTGACACCTAGGGGGAATCCCCCGTGACCCCTAGGGGGAATCCCCCCCTGACCCCTAGGGGGAATCCCCCTGACCACTAGGGAAAATCCCCCTGACCCCTAGGGAAAATCCCCCTGACCCCTAGGGGGAATTCCCTCTGATCCCTTTGGTGAATCTCCCACTGGACCCTAAGAAGAACACCTTGAAATAATATACAGGCGACCTGTGGCATTTCTTCTATCCACAGAAGACCTGTGGAAGATCTTCTTTCCATAGGCGGTTTTAGAAAAACCTTTTTCATAAGAGGGGGAATACACTCTTCATCTTACGGTGGATGGTATGAAAATCTATGCCTTTTGAAATCGCACAAAATATTTACCGTTTCGTAATAATATTCTATCATATTCCCCCTACCACAGCCTGGCGTTCCACAAGACCCCTGTAGTGACTATTTTTGTTTGGAAATGCCACACGCTCTTTTGTGCGATATCGAACTTGATTCCAGTTTCAAATGACGTGGCCGAAAGTTGACCTTGTTGTTTTAGACCTCAGTCACAACAAAACATGTATTTAAAATATTTTCAATAAAACACGTGCGAATTCAACAATACCTCTGGCTCTTGGCCAGCCATGCGGAACGTGAGAATTCCTCGATTTTTGAAAAAAATAAAACCTCAAGACGGACATGGGCTTACGTTCATATAAATACTGAAATTGCTCCAATAATGTCATTCAGTTCGGGTTAGACATTTGAAATCTTTGCAAAATGCGATTCTTCTTCACCATTTTCGTTATGATGTCCGCCATGGTGATTATGGCCATGAGTGTACCCTTGGATTTGGGTCTTTCCAAGCAAGTTGGTGAGTTGAGGATCGACAATTTTTTTCAAACCTCTATTTTAAACGAATTTTCCTTGCAATTTTAGCCACAAAGGATACCAAAATTGTTGGAACGGGCAATCAGGCGAACACTGGCATCGATGTCTCCCAAGTCCAGGCTGATCTGACCGGTAAAGTTGCAGCATTGACAGGAGGTAGCTCTGATGTCACTGGCATCGTCAGCAAAACCCTGGGTGGACTTGTACCACTATAAACGAGAAATGATTTGGAACTAAATTGCATGGCATGAAACAGAAAAAAAAAATTGAAATATTAACACAAAATATTTGTAAAAAAATCATTAAAAAATATATATCATTTATGGCAAAAATAAATTAAAAAAAAATTGAAATTGAATTGAAATTGAAAAACGTGAGACTCAACACGATTTCTGGTATAACTCAAAATTAGTTTGCAACAAAGTCCTCATATAAATATCAGCCAATCATTCCATAGCAGAAAACCCGTTTTCTTTATCAAAGTGAAATTTTGTTTCTTTGCAAAAATGCATTTCTTATTTTTTGTCTCCCTCATAGTGGCCTCCATGCTAGCCCAGACATTTGCTGAACCTTTGGATGTTGCCTCTGCCACCCAATATGGTAAGTATTGTGGGAGAGATTTTGAAATAATTTCTAATAATTAAAAAAATACAATTTCAGCTTCGGCCGATAAAAATATAATGGGCCACAACAACAAAGTCAACACCGGCATAGATGTTTCCCAAGTTCAGGCCGCCTTGGTGGGCAAAATTGCCGCCCTGACTGGAGGCAGTGAAGATAAACTTGGAATTCTTAGCAAAACTTTGGGAAAATAGAAAAACCATGATTTCAAAAAAAAAAACTTTATTGGAATTAAAAAAAAATAATAATGGGCTATGAAAACGAAGAGTACATTTGTTTATATTAAAATTGATTAAAATATTTTTTTCCAGCAAACAATTTCTGTATATTTCTGAGAATATGTTGAAAAACATTTTTTTTTTCTAAAAAAAAAAAAAACATTTCAGTTGAAAAGGATTAAAACATATACATAAAAATCTCAGTGACTGAAAATATTTTCCGCCCAGAATTTTACGAATTTTTAAGTCAATTACCCATTTAAAATTTGCTGCATTGAGAAATTCTATATTTTTTACGATACTGGAGGCCTATTTTTTAAAAATGTCAGATTTTTCTGAAAATAAATTCAGATTTTTGTATAGAGAAATGTAAAAATATTGTTTCTTAGAGAGCAAACCTGCCTATAGTCGTTTTTAGTAATAAATTAAGTTAATTTTAAGATCCCAGATTAACCCAGCCTTCAAGAAGATGTTAAGCGGCAAGTTTTCCAGATATGTGGGGTACCGACTCTATTTCTCGGGAGCATTTTTTATATCATGGTTCCTCAATGCGTATCGACCTGAGTTATCAAATGCCTTTCTGGGCCAACATTTGCAATGTTACAAACTGATGCCACACTGAATACGACCGTATAAAAAATTTAGAAAACAACCTATTGTAGTGAGGATTCTTCCCATAATCGGTATTCAGTCGCTGAGGCCTCATTTTTTTCTATAGAAACAAATGCCTCAATAATTCTGGTCAGAGTTTTTTCTAAAGAAAAAAAAAAAACATATCCTCAGTGTCTGAGGTATTTTTTAACTGATGCCTATTTTTCTGTAGCAAAAAATCCTGTGTCAGTGGAAAAGTGACGTCAGTACCAGGTCAATTTTTATACACCCCCCCATCATACGTAGTTTTAAGAGTACATTAATTTCGTAATTCCGTTTGTAACTCATCGAAATAATAATTTAAGACCTAACAAGGAGTATATATTTTTGATCAGCGTAAAATTCTAATGCGATTTAGCCCTGACGGTCCGTCTATATGTCCGACTATTGTAGACTCAAAACAAATTGAGATAGGAAGCTAAAATTTTCCACAGACGAGTCTTTTGTCTGCAGGCAGGTCAAGTTCCAAAATGGGTTATTTGGGTCCACGATATTGTATAGCACCCATATAACGGTACTTCCCGATATTCGAACTTTTGATGATTTTAGCGAAATTTTTTACAGAAATTATTTCAAATTTCGTTTTTAAAGTTCGCAATGGGCACTACAGCCTATGACAAAAAATTGCATTTAGCCACATTTTTCAATGTAACTGTCTGAAAATGCACACAAAGAGAGGGGGTTCTGAGAACACTACCCCCTAGAAGATAACTGTCTATATAGGTCCACGATAGCCTCATATAATGGTGCCCCATTTTAACGGTACCCCGGTTATACCGTATTTGATGAATTGTTTTCGTATTTGAAAATCGTAATGAGTACTACAACCTATAACGGAAAATTTTCTATGTGGGTCCACGTCTTCATATAGCTACATACTATGGCACCTCCCTTTATTCGGTATTTTGATGATATTAACGACATTTTTTATAGGAATTGTTTAAAATTTCGTATTTATGGTTCAAATCGGTAATAGAGGCTATGACAAATTATGTATACAGGTCCGCGTCTTCTTATAACCCCCATATAAAGAGTTTCCCTTTTTCGACGGTTTTTTTTATTTATTTATTTATTTTTTTTTTTTTTTTTTAATTTTAATTTTAAGTTCCTTCAAAATGGTGGAGGTATTAAAAATATCGAAGGAATTGAGACAGAGTGCTGAAATTTGGTACACATACGTTTTGGGTCTGAACTTAGATCACGTTTGAAGATAGGCTACATAGACCAATTTTTCGTACAGCATCCATATAGTGATACCCCCTTGTTTCAGGTATTTCGACGATTTTATGCACATTTTTTGAATTAATTGTTTGGAATTTGGTATTTGAAGGTTGTTACGGGTTTCTAACCCCTAGAAAAAAAAAAACAGGTTAAAAAAGTCCACAATGTGGTATATTTCCCATTTGAAGGTTGTTACGGGTTCCTAACCCCTTGAAAAAAAAACTTTTAATGTAAAAATCCCATAATGTGGTATACCACCCACGGTACCACGTCATATTCGGTATTCTTTTGACTTTACGAATCTTTAAAAAAAAATAATTTTTTTTTTTTTGATATGGGTCCTCATTTTGTCTTTTTATATATCATGGTAAAGAGTATCAAAAATTCGGCCCAGCCAATCTTACAACTTTTTTACTTGTTTTTTCTGAATTTTTTGTTTTTTTCTTAATTAAAATCGTGGCTATGCGCACGACATAGTACTAAACTTTATTATAAATTCAAAACCATCTTAGTGCCTAGTCTTCAGTTTTATTTTCCACTTTTTAAAATGCGTCGCTATCTCTTTGCCTTTGTTTTGGCATTTTTGGCTTTGTCACTGGCTGTCCCATTGGATTTGGCCCTAACCAAGCAAATTGGTAAGACAGAAGAGAAATTCAGAAGTGGATGATCAAATATTTGAATTTTTTTTCTATTTAGCCTCGGCCGATAAAAATATTATGGGAAGTGGAAATCAAGTCAACACCGGAATCGATGTCTCGCAATTACAGCTGGCTAAAAGGGGGACAATTGCAGCTTTGACTGGCGGTGATAATGATGTTGTTATGCTTATTTTAAAACTATTGGGGAAGTGAATGAAATAAGAAAATGGGAATTAACATTTTGAGTTTTTGTTTTTTTGGATTTTCAATTTTTTTATTTTAGTTATTTTTCCAATTAAAAATAATATTTTCTCTATTAATATCCAGTCTTCACGGTGATTTTAAATCTCTCTAATATTGCAAAAATCTGTTTTATCCTAGATATGAATATTTCTCATCAACAGGAAGCCTGCTAAGAAATTTGATCCCCCACTCGTTTGATTTCAAATCGCAATGAAAACCACCAATTTTTGTGGTTTCATCCGCCTCCCCCTAACCTCACATCATTTTTGGGAATCTCTAGTAATTCGATATCTATTGAAAAAAATATATATACAAAACATATTGCCATCATCACGAATATTCCAACATAAAAGCGAATAATGAATAGCTGCCTGCTACCAACGGCGGATGATTTTTCATGACTCAATTTAAGCTGAAAATTGGGTTTAAATGGGGTTTTTGGTTTTCTGTTGTTGCTGTTATTGTTGTTGCTGTTATTGTCTAAGAGTTCTTTTCATTTTAGAGAAAAGAAAAGGTATTCTCTCGGATATTTTTTCTAAAGTTTTAAAGATTAATCGGTTTTCCATTTACACCGATGGTATTTTTCAACCACACTTGACACAAACAATTGGATTTTGACATCAGCATCGCCATCTAAGCAGAGAAGGATTATAAAAGGCTCAGGTCTGCAAGGGGATGGTGTTCGTCTTACTTCTTTTTTTTTTTTTTTGTGCTCTGCTTTCAACCACCTGTAATTTAATCTGTTAAAAATTAGCAGTGACGAACAAACATCAAGCGATGCTGCTGCTGACAACGAATTCGAAATGGTTACAAAAACGACAAAAAAAGAAACCTCCACCACCACCATGAAGATGAAGCAGAAAACCAAAAGTAAATGATCCTTTTATTCCACTTCATACCTCCAAATTGCTAAGGATGTGTCATATTGTCTCTCTGTCTGTCTGTCTGCCCATACCAACACAAAGGATGATTGATTGGTTCTTTGAGGAGGATTTTTGTTTTTCAAAGAAATTCTAAAATTCTGATCTATTTTTGCTCTTAATAATAGTCCATTGTTTGCCAATATTGGGGGGTTTTGTTCGGAAAATTTTATAAAAATTGTATTATTTAATTTTGTTATTTGATACATGTGTGAGTGTGAGTGTGCGTGTGTGTGCATAGTTTTGATATGTTTTAAAGATATTTGATAGTTTAATTAAAGTTTTGTGTTTGTTTTAGATATATATTGCCTTTTGTGAATACAACACAAAAGATCAATCACAATAATCTTAAACAGACGCCTGAAGGTATGCAATAGAAATGAACATTTCCCAAATACATGTCACAACGGCATTGCCACATACAAAAATAATAATTTATGAGGCAATGACAACGAAGTGAAGGGATGGGAGTGTCGTCAATGAGTTTTTAAGTTTCAAAATAACATTTTCAGAACTTGTTGGCCTGCAAAATAGTTTCAGCAAGAAAAATGTTCTATAATTTAGAGCCGGGTTTGGCATGACAAATATTTGAACTTAAAATATAAAATATATAGAAGATGAGATAAAAAAAAAACTGCCACAAATTCAAATGCCATAACTTTTACATTTTTTTAAATTTTATTGAATGAAAGCAAAAAATTTCGGAAATAACATCAAATTTTAGAATATGTTAAGATTTGCTCAAATTGCTCACCTCTGGCACGAATTATGGCCTTCAAACGGCCATTGAAACCGTCACACGCTGCCCGAATGTTGCTCTGCGGTATTTTGGCCCATTCTCGGCGAAGCGCTTGCTTGAGTTGATCGACACTTTGGTATTTTTTAGTGCCAACCGTGCTTTCCAAAATACTCCGGACACAATTGTCCAACGGATTGGTATCTGGAGATTTTGGTGGTCATTGTGCGCTGGAAATGTAGCGAGAAACCTCATTTTGTAACCACTCTTGGGTGGCGCGTGCTGAGTGCGATGATGCTGAGTCCTGTTGGAATGTTCAAGGTGTGCGGCCAAAATATTTGCGCGCCCAAGGCTTTAATACACCCTCCAAAATATTTTCGCGATATTATTGGGTATTTATTCTGATGCCACGGAGAGCGACCATCGGCTGTTATTGCGGCCCACACCATCACCATGGCCGGCGCTTGAGTTCTGGTGGCCAACCGAAGGTGCACGTTTTCAGTTGACCTCTTTGGCAAGTAAACACGATCGTGTTTGTTTACAAACTGCAGGACAACGAATGTTTTCAGAATGTCATCGGAGAAAACCAAATTCGGCAGTTCACCACTTGCGGCCAAGCCAGGCAACTCTTTAGCTCTTTTGAGTCTATTTTCTTTCAATTGCGGTGCAAGTTCTTGCACTTTTTCGAATTTCAATGGCTTTACCCCGATTTAATTTTTCAATATTTGCGAATAGAATATTGCGATATGTTCAGCTCTCGAGCCAGTTTTCAACCACTGCGACACGGAATTCGATTAAGTCGCTTCTTCACTTTTCGAACCATTTCTGCTGATGTTGCTGTTTTCTTCCGTCCATTTCCTTGACGTCGGGCTACGCTACCAGTATCACGGTAACGATACGAGACACAATAGATTTATTCACATTTAAATGCTGAAGTGCTCTAACGATAGCCACTTGTGGTTCTCCAGCCAAATATAAAGAAATCACACAATCACGCTTGAATTCCATCACGAACAACTTCTTTTCTGGAAAATTCTCACCAAAATGCTTTCGGACGCTTGTAAACAATATAATCAGCTGTCACTGGAATAATTTTAACAGCTGTCGGACGAGTGGCTTAAAAATGAAAGCAGTCTGAAGTGGGTTGCAGTTTTTTAATCTCACCCTGTATGTAAAATTCTAATTTGGAATGGTGTTTATTTTTCGTACTGTCACCCAGAAACAGTTCCATGGTAAAATGGAGAAGGTAAACATTTTTTTCAAGTTTTTTTTAATTTGACAACTTCTCATTGTCAAAATATATTTATAAATCCATTGCACATACAAAAACCAGAGATGGGATCCCGTTTCTATGCAATGAAAATCCAGAGATGGATGTGTTTAATTAAAATGACTTTACCTTCTTAATTGTACCATGAACAGTGCCTTAATTACAAAAAATCTTGAATAGGAATTATCGGCTTCTATGGGGTTTATTGACAACTGTTTTATTTAAACAAACCTCTTTTTAATCTCCTCATACATTTATTAGCCCATACACCCCGAAAAAACTTCTTATTTCAAGAACCTCCTTTAAAATCCATTTTTTTCAAAATTCGGTCATATGCAAATCAAATCATATATTTTATGAATTTGTTTGTTTTTCTTTTTCAACAAGGCCATAAAACTTTTAAAACAATATCAATATTCCATTGTTATTAAAAAAAGGTTTTCGTTGTTAGGATTAAGGATAGAAAACAATTTTTAATTTATTTTCATTGTTTGTCTGTGTGTGTGTGACGAAATCTTCTTTCACGCTAAGGGTGCACAATACACACAGCTAGGACATCCCTTTATCTATCTAGCCACAATAAACAAAAAAAAACCATTGCTACCCCTCACATCAATAATCTAGATACCACTTCGACAAAATAATAATACGGATTACATACAAATATAAAAAAAAATATTAAAAAAAAAACATAATTTAAGAGGATAATAAATAACAATGGAAGGCAGACCTCAGCAAACACTCTGGGGGGAGAACTTTAAAATATTGGGCAATTCTCTGGTTTGGAAATTTTCAAGGGGTATTTACTTAGTTAGCGAAAAGTACCCTTTTTGAAGGAAAATCTTCTTCTAAAGTCACTTTCTTCCAAAACACATAAGCCGTTACCACTCGAGAAATGTCAACAAATAAATTTTTGGGTTGTTCGCGTGCCTTTTTTCTTTCTTTTGAATATTTTGAAGTTTTCTTTATCTTGGTAATAGAACATTATTTTTTTGTGTGTCTTGTTCTTTGAAAATTTCCATTCCCAAGAATTTTGGAAAATAACAGATTTTCTTATTATTCATTGTCTAGATGATGAGAACACTTGAGAAATGTTTAATTATTTTTGGAAAGCATTTTATACACTCGAAGAAAAATGGGTGTACTTTAATAGACCATTTTTTGTGTAGGCAAAGAAGCCTACTTGGGAAAAATGTTTCCCGCTGTTATGGAGGGAATGGTGGAAAAGTTTGTGTTGCTTTGTCGAATCCAAGTTATAAGGGTCAAGGGAATTTCGCAGCGGCTCTGATATACCCGATAATTTGTCATTTCCAAGGCAAGAAAATGAAACGAAGGGCCGATAGCATTTTCATCTTTAAAGAGTTTTCTTTTAAATGACACCGATTATGTCTTATTGATTAAAAATTTGTAAATATCCAATTGATAACATAAGTCTAAGAATATTTCCCAACATGTTTAAGTATATTTATATTTTTCTGAGTCTATATAAATAATATTTCAATACAATTCAGCATTTATACAATATATCTTATTTTAAGGAAAGTAAGTATATTTTTAAAATTAAAAAATGTATTTTTAATTTTTAATAAAAATTTTTGATTATTTTTTGTTGGGATTTTGTTCGGATTTTCGTTGCTTTTTATGGCGGGTAAATTCAACAACTAACTTTATTTGACAATTAATTTTCTAATTCTATTTTCTTTTGTACGGCTAACTTCATTAAAATTTGCAGACTATTTTAATACATATACTAACATCTATGTAATTCATTTTTTACAAGATTTTTTATATAGCCAACTTGGCTTTGACTTTCCACAATATCGGATGCACCATTTACCTGTCCGCCCATACTTATTCTACTAACTTCAACCATAATGATTTTTTCATACTTAGGGCGCCATCTTCATTTGACATACGGAAATGTAATTCAATACTTCGACCACAAATAATTTCAACGTTTTGATCTCAGATGTCATAACGGTTTTTGTTGTTTCTGACAATAACACTATTTTATATTCTTCAGATGTCTATCTCTTAGTCCCATTTTATTTCAAATTGAATTGCATGAAGAACCACTAAAGGTCGCCTCTTTATGTCTCCGATATGCCGCTTACATGGAATGTCGATGGTGTTACCAGATTTTGACGAGTTTTACTTGACAGATGGCGCTATCTAATTGATGAGTTCACTACTTTCCAGCGCACCCATACCCACTCTACTAATTCCATCTTCAATGTTTATAAATTATAAAGAGCGCCATTTTTATTTCGAAAGACATGACGCTTACACGAGGAATGAGAGGTTTACCAGGCTTTTACGATTTGTCTACCTATTTGGTAGGTGTCCAAAGAACTACCTAATTGACGGGTTTACTATATATTATATTATTGTATTATATATATGCACACCCATACCCACTCTACTAATTCCATCCCCAAAGTTTACCTCGTATTAAGAGCGCCATTTACATTGCAACAGTCAAGGCCACTTATATAGGTTGGCGAAAGTCTCATCAAATTCTACCGATGTACCAGCTATTCGGTAGCTGTTCAAAGTACTAATTAATTGATGGGTGTACTTAATAAATTTCCTCCCATACATACTCTACTATTTTCAACACCACTGTTATTTATAATATTGAGAACGCCATCTTCATTTCAGTTACATTTCGAATAAAGATAATATTTTATGGCAAAAGTAATACGCTCAGCAATTTATATGCGTAGCATATCCTGTCTGCTGAACATCACAAGATGTCATTCCTTTAATCTATGGGGCAAATCTTTAGATTTCTATGGCTTATTCCACAAAATTGGTAATATTCATAAAGCACATCTTGAAGTCCTGAACTCTTATATGTCATAGTGAACAAATTGGTTTCTGTGTGGCAAATTGTGTGAGTTTGAGATCTCCTTTCAATTGTTTAGGTTTACTATTTACCAGTGCACCTATGTCTGCTCTACTACCTTCCCTAACTCCTTTATTCCATTTTAAGAGCGCCATCTTCATTTCAACAGACATATGAACAAAAATGAAATCAAGTAATTCGCCCGAATTCGTATTGCAGAGCATAAATTTTATGTCTTTACCGTTTATCAAACATCGACAGATGTCACCCCTTATAACGGACATCCTCTACCATATGTAGACATTTTCCACATTTTAGGCCTTATTCGCTAACTACGGCCAAATACATCAGATGTCCTAAGGGACAAATTTCATTCTGTATAGTTAACTGGCCTATCGATTGCTTGAATGTATTATTTACCCACGCACCCATACCCTACTACTTCCATCCCCACCGTTCACCTCATTTTGAGATCCCCATCTTTATTTCTGCCATCTTTAAACAAATATTGAATTATCATTGAATTCTGAAAATTATACATTTTAAGCCACTACCGTTAATCGAACCTCACTTATCATCACATGTTCACAAATCCTTTACCTTATATAGAAAATTTCCAGATTTCTACGTCTTATCGATAACTGTGGTTAAATTCTTAATGCACAAATTAAATATCTTAACATCAGATGCCATAACGGACAAATTTGTTTCTTAATGGATATTTGACTATCGATTGCTTGGGAGAACTATTTAACCGCGCACCCATGCCTGCTCTACTAAATCCATACCTCTAGTTCACCTCATATTGAGAGCGCCATCTTCATTTTAGCGACATATGATCAAAAATTTTATGAAATAATCTCCCTACCAGTATTCTCTGCAATCTATAGATTATATGTCACTAACTTTAATAGAATATTACTCCTGATAACCCACATCCAGATCTCTATGCCTTATTCCACAACTGAGGTCATATTCATAATGTACAAATTAAAGATCTAAACATTAGATGTCACAACGCCCAAAATTTGTTTTTATTTAGCTATTTGGACTATCGATTGCTTGGGTGTAATTGCTCTACTAATTTCATCCCCAAATTTTACTTAATGTATGAAAAGCTCCATCTCAATTTCAAGAGGAATACAAACAAAAATTATAAAATTCGCTTAGAAGTATGTTCTGAATTTTGAAATTGTATGTCACTGCCCTTTGTGTGAGCACCGATAGATGTCGCACTTTTTCTGGAATTCAAAACATGCAGATATGATGTCATAACGGACAGATTTGATTCTTCATAGCTATCTGGGCACTTTTAAGATTTTTTTCTAATTTTTTTTCCTGAAGCCCCAATTATGTAGATAAAGTGTATAAGATCCTCCTCACTTAATATCATAGTAAAGAGGGATACATTATTTTTACTGGCAAGTTCGAAGTGGAAATCGACTTTTGCTTGTGAATGTCGACTTTTCGCAATCGATTTATATATTTGGTCGGTCATAGATTTTTATTTCTTTCTACGAACCAAGAACTATGGTTTCGTGTTCTACTCTTTTAAAGCTATCTACCCAAATGAAAATGCGATGATCCAATCCTTTGGCAAAACTAAACTTTTAAAAAATCTAAAATCAAAATCGATTGGGGTACCTTTTCTTGGGAGGTAAAAATCGACGTTAATTTTATGTCTTTTGACAAAAAGCGATAGATCGAAAATTCTACTGCAAAACAAAAACCCAAAAAATCGACTATTACTCTGGACATCCCTAATGATCGAACCAATTTTTGTAGTTATGGGAACATCTTCCACTCGAATTTATTTTAATAACATTTTCAATTCTTCAAAATTTGATTGAAAACCACAACAATTCTTTGAGTGTCGTACTACTTATAACTGTAATTGATATCTTCAATTATGATTTGGTATATCCCAAAAACAAAAAAAAAAAATCGACACAACAACCTCATTTATTTATATCTTCATCAAACATAATGAGATGATTTGAAAAGGGCATGCCACACTTGTCTCTACCGAACAGATGAAGAACATGCCTTTATTACGCCATTTTCAATGAAAATGTAATATCTTTCCCTTCCTCTCCTCTCTCTCCCCTCCCCACCCCTCGCGATCGCACAAGTTTATTTAAGCTGTCGGCATTCTTTGTATAATTGAATGGGAATTACAAACAATGCCCAGATATTCTTTGAAGAAGTTATGAGAATTTGTTTAAAGCGGTGGGTGGAGAGAGGGGGCATTAGCTTCTTAACATCAGCCAAAGGATTAATGACGACGACGACAGCAACGAAGGCACTACCACATAGTCAGCCGGTTTGTAATTACAATCTCATTGAATGTGTCAGTTGAACAAAAGTTGCTTAAATGAATTTTATTCAAAAATTTCAAATGAATAGTTGGAGGGGAATTTTGAGCATTTGTAAAAGGGTGTTTTTCGAAATTTGGGTTGACAGATTTTTTTAAGCAAAAAAAAAAAAATTAAATGTGATTTTTAAATACAAAATTCGGTATTGAATTTATACTTAGCCGTATATTTATTTTTTGTCGCTCACCGCCATTCATCACGCTGAGTTTTTCGTTGAGGTCTCCTGACTTTACAAATTGATTAACTCTGTGGTCGGGTGAGTGTGTGTGCCTGGGTATGCGTGTGTTTTCTATGCTGGTGTTAATCGCTCTTTAATCCATTTTAATTAGTTCAGTATTTTGTTGACACTGTTGTTATTGCATTATCACTTTCCCACTGCTTTCACTGCGCTGTTTTCCTTTTTTTTATTTTTCACTTCTCGCTTTTTATCTACAATGTTTATCATTTTTCCTCTCCAAAGCTAAGAGGGTTATGAGGAAAACTGTTGTTGATGTTGGTGCTGTTGTTAAGCCAGACAGATGAGAGTGATGTGCACTGTACTCCCGTTTTCAACACGTGTCCTTTTTTTAGTTTGGAAAAAGGAAAACTTTGGCATTATCTGCTATGGTGACAATAACAGTGGGTGTTAGCAAACATTATCTACCCCTCTTCCTTCTGCCCCGATCTCTTTCCCCCTCTCTGGGTGTTGTGGCATAAATTTTCATTTTCAAATAAACTAAAGTTTTTCCCATTCAATTTGCAGCGGGGTATGTAGGTGGTTAGGTAGTGATATGGTTGGCATTAACGTTTCGCTTGGCTTGATGCATGTAGTCTGACTATTTGTTGTTGTACTTTGTGGCTTTGGCTGCCACCGCCACCACCCCGGCTGTTGTTGTTGGTGTTTGTTTTGGTTATGTTTTAAAGGATTTTATTACGTTTTAATGAATTTACGTCTGTTCCATTAAAAACAAAAATTGTTTTGTCTCGTTCGTTCAGTCACTCGTCGAGGGAATTGTATTTCACTACGGAATTTTAGATGACATCGCCTTTGAAGGAGGTGTTAAATAGTATTTAAATGTACAAGGAACGGTGACTTCTTTCCTGAATAAAATATATAATTAATGGGATTTGTGTCTAGAATTTGTTTTTTTTTTTTTTTCAGGGGGATGAAACCTCAGGCTCTGCACTCAATGTATTGAAGGATATTGTAATTTTTTTATTCAGGGATACCTTTATATACCAGAAAAAAATAGACAGAAAAGTATTTTAGGAATTCTCTCGGATTAGAAAAATAAATATTGTTTTCATAGGAGTGATTTGGAAGATAAACGATTAACTGTTCGACAATGATTGGCGCCCAAGTAAAGCAAGTCAATATTAAGTCTGGAAATTTTTAATAAGGGTCGCTATTGACGCAAAAATTTGTTACAAAAATCACTGTAGAAAGTTAAAATGCTCCCAAAAATGTCTCCTATAATTAGGTATATCTTATTTGAGACCCACCTGAGATGAAAAAACGCAACCAATTTCAGACTGCTTTCATTCCTAAGCCACCCGTCTGTCAACTGTTAAAATTATTCCAGTGACAAGTCATTATATTGTTAACAAGCGTACCAAAGCATTTTGGTGAGAATTTTGCAGAAAAAAAATTATTCGTGATGGAATTCAAGCGTGATAATGTGATTTCTTTATATTTGGCAGGAAAACCACAAGTGGCTATCGTTAGAGCACTCCAGCATTTAAATCCGAATAAATCTTTTGTGTCTCGTTTCGATATTTGAAGATTTAACGGGTTTGAGTATCAGTGTATTAAATTCACTTGTTAGTCTCTGAACGCTACTTAGTAGGAAAGGAATGGCGAATATTGCTTCATTGCTAATGAAGAGCCATCTATCTTTCATAAATGCAATTAAGTTATTTTAAAGTGGTTAAATATTTCGGTCAACAGATGGAACTTGAGTACCAGTGTTTCAAACCACTCGTCCCCCAAAGGATTTGTGTTTGGACGCTACTTAGTTCTTAGAGAAACGAAACATATTCTCTCGTCGTTATTTACAATCTTTTGTAACGTTATCACACTATAGGTAATAGGGAGCCATCTAACTTTCAAAAATACAACTAAAGTGATTTTGTTAAATTTAAGTGTGGTCTGAGCCTTAGCGTCTGTGTTTCTCCAATGGCATTGTTCCAAAAAACTAATTTCTCCATAGGAATAAGTTTCGGGCTTGGTAGTTGTACATTACAATGGGCAGCCATCTATCTTTCAAAAATATAATTCGGTTATCTCTGAGTGGTTATAGCCTTTGCTAACTTTTTAATTTCTGGTTAAAGATGGTGCTATTAAAACTTGAATCTGAAGAAAAAGATTTTGAACGTGTTGTTGCAAAATGGTCAGGCTTAATCCCTTTTATTGTTTGTACGTTTATTTTGAATGTGTTTTGAAAAAGTACTAAGTACTTACAAAAACATAAAAATGTAAACACCGGACAAAATGCATACTGGCTTTTATTGTCTCGACATGCAAAAAATTCATTCAAGACTTTACAGAAATCTGATCCGATGTAGCGAAAAAAATGGCGGAAGTCCATGTGTGTACATTGAATGGATAAAAATTAACAAAATCGCTCTAAAACGTCACGTCTGTTAAATTACAACATGTTGTTATGTCATGATATAGTGACACAGCGCCATCTATTGTATTTAAGTAATAATGAAATGCCCCACCTTATGCTGTTATAAGTCTTTGGTACTTATTTGTATAGTATACATTTTATCCGAAGGAAAATATTTTAATATGTTGGTCATGTGGATCATCCGATCTTACCAGCGACTATGTATAGTACAAAAATACGTGTTTTTGTAAAGCAGTGATGGTCTTGGATAAACATAGTAATTTCATAAATAGATGGCGCTTCTAAGGTATTTGTCTTTTTTGCAAGTGCCATAACAACGATATAATTGGGCGCCATCTACCTGCTATAATTTTATTGAAACTAATGATTTTTGCTTTATTTAGTATTTCCATAAACAGATGGCGCTTCAAATTTAATGTTTCCTTTTCCTCTATAATGCATGGATACCTTCCCACCAATTTACCGTTCCTGACATTTCCTCTACCATTTGTCATCTGTATAAATGTCATGCCGTTTTTGATGAATTTATGTGAAACGTCACCACAATGACAACGGCTAGACATTGCTTGTCCCTGGATTTTGCTGTGAAATGAATACAAATAATTTTTGGTTTTCCAGAAGAAATTTTTCATTTAGCTTAAATCACAGAAAATTATGAAAGGTTAAAGGGCTTTCAAATAGATGCCAAGGAGAGGGATTTTAAATGTAGATTTCTATAAAACATGGCCTTGTCGGATTGTGTGTCTTTTTTGTAAAGGAATAAAAAATTCGACCCATAATTTAAACTACGTCACCCGAATGTCCTTTCCAGCCGGTGACTTTGGCCAGAAAAAAATCCTCGTATGTATCTTGACATTAATCCACTTCGTTTCGAAATTTTATTTATATTTTTGTTTTTTTTTTTTTTTTTTTTTTTTTTTGTTTAATTTGAGGCCACTGAAGTCAAAAATTTACTCAGAAAAATGTTTCGAATTTTCGTTTTTCCAGAAATCAGTGTTTCATAAATATTTTTTGAAAAAGTGTGTGTTTTACTTTTTGAAAAATCGAACAGAGTAGCAAAATGGTTTACATTTATTTTATAGAAGTCTACCTAAATAAATTTTAATATATATTATTTTCTTATTTTTTTTATTTTATTTATTATTTTTTTTTCAAAATTATAATTTTTAATTTATTTTTATTTTCAATTTTAATATTTGAATATATATTTCTATGTTGTTATATAAAAAAAACCTTCCTCTGCCCCACCTAACGATAATATTTATCATCGTTGACACAGAAAGTCTTGAAGCAAATGCGTTTCTTGCCATCCTTTTCGGAGGGATACACGGCGGCAGGTTGAGATCCTGGTACATTGTTGGTAATAATAATGACATCCTTGTTGGCACCGGTGGGCAGGCGAACACTTGATGAGGAACTCGACGAGGCAATGGCACTCGAGGCCAATAAATCCAAATCACGAAGGCCAGCGACATTGGTCTGTGAGTTTTGCTGTTGGCCACCATTATTGGGTGCTGGAGCACTCGGATAGTTTCCATAATTATATGAAGGCCTGGTTGGCAGTGGATATGGTATTACGGGCGGTGGAGGTGGTGGTGGGGGTTTGTAGTAACCATAATTGTTCGAGGGATAATTATTGTTACAGCCATAGTATGGTTTGGGTCTATAGGTTGTGCGACGTGTGGTCCTACGTGTTGTGGTTGTAGTTGCCGGTGTTGTGGTGGTCGTTGTGGTTGTTGTAGTGGTAGTTGGTACCGAAGATGTTTCGTTGTCGGCACCTCCATCTTCTCCACCACCACCATCGCCATCACCGCTGCCATTGTCGCAGGTATTATTTCGGTTACCATAACCTCCTCCATAGCCGCAGTTCCCTCCGCCGTGTCCATAAGAATGATAACCATGCCGATTATTTATGAAATGTTGCATCAAACCCATAAAAGTGTGCAGCAGCTGAGAATCTGGTTGAGGTGGCGGTGGCGGCATCGGTGGTCCAGGATTATATGTATAATCATTGTAATGTTCGTAAATGGGAAAGGCGTAAATCGTAACGAAGAGCATCAATAAAATGCCAAATGTCAGATTCATTTTAAATCTGATGGGGAAAACTTTTGTTTTCTGGTTTTGGTCAGATGATCAAGAAACCTTCTTGAACTGATGCCAATACAAGAAACATCTATGGGTTTTATATGGAAAAGCAAAGTTGATGATTTTTGGAGATTCTTGAATGGTTTCTTTTCTTCTTTCACAAAAATGAATCATCCGAAGAAAAAGTACCAAAAACTAAAAATCATCCAAAAAAAAAAAAAAAAGATTTACGTGCTTCAACAATTTTTTGGGCGATTTTCACAAAAGTCGATAACTTTTCATTTTTAATTGTTTAACACATTTCACGTGCTTTGTTTGTTTAGTATGAACAAAAAAAAAAAATTATTAAAAAGTTAAATGAAAATGTTAACCGTCATGTAACACCAGTTTCGCATTCACTTCATTCATAATATTCTCCATTTCAACGTTTTCTGTTTTTTCCTCGTCTCTGTCTCAATTCGAGGCGAATTTCTTTTCATTCAGTTGTTGGAATTTCTTTGTTAAAAAATGTATTTTTTGTTTGAGAATTTATTTTTTCGCATTACATAATGCGAAGCTGGAGCAAAAAAACCCCAGTGCATTGTTGTTGCCATTTAAGGTTAATAGCTTGAAATTAGCAAATCACATGAGTTAGTTAACTGGGGTGAGGAAATTCTTTGAACAACTTTGCTATTTTGCTTATCAATGCGGATATAGGCCTAAGTTTTGTGATTTTTGGCTGCAGATATTTTGGGGGGAGGAGGTATTGGAGATAATTATTTTTTAAATTTTAAGTAGATAAAATGTATAACATATATATATTACGCTTAAACCTTGAGAACACCAGCATAACTTGACATTGCATAGGCCTATGAAGTGTCAAATTATGCCACAGAAATTTGGGCAGCTTTCTAGGGCCACAATTTTCTTTATTTTTTTCGATGGCTAGTTTGATTTTTTTTTTTTTTTTTTGTAATTATTCCATAGTTGGTAAAAAATCACGGACTTTTTTGGAGAGGGTGGGGTTAATCTCCCTCCTTGAAAAATTGTTGTGGAATTTTAAGCCTCTAAATTTTCTTGGAGAATTTTGAGAACAATAATAGAATCCATAGAATTTTTAGGGAAATTAAAGTCATTTTAATATTTGTCTGGTCTACAACATTTGTAAAGGGTTCTTCAAATAATTCAACTACAATTCAAAATTTCTCATTGGAATCTTTTAGTTTTTAAATTAAAATCTGGATGAAGAATTTAAAAACTAAAAGATTCCAATGGGAAGTTTTGAATTGTAGTTGAATTATTTGAAGAACCCTTTACAAATGTTGTAGACCTAGAGGCCTTGCTGCCTTATCCGTGGCTTCAGGGTTCGATTTTATGAATATCAATCTCTAATGTACTGAGCTCCAAGGTCATAAGCTTATCAGATGAATTGTAAAGCATTAGTGGAATAAAACCAGTTTTTCTCTGTAAATGGACTTAAATGCTCTTAAGTCTTTCATCGAACTTTTTGGAGTTTTAAATCTGATTTATAGATCTTAGAAATCTGAAAATCTACTTTCCAGAAAATTTAAAATGTTCTCCTTTCGTATTATTGGGACTCAGAGGCAATCGAATGTATCCTCGGTAAGGATTTTTTGTTTCCCTTGAGGATTGACTTAAAAAAATGGAAAAGAGAGACCAGCAGAAAGCTAGCTGAGATCATGGATCTTGCAAAGCACATAATCGCTGAGGATTTTATTCTTAGGAGAGTTCATCCTAACAAATTCGAATGTTTGTTTTTTATGTCACAGTCGTCGGGAGATGGCAATACTGTTAACACTCTGGCGAATGTGGGTGCCCAGGTGGCTGTTGATGGTAAAATTGCCACAAATTTGATAAAAAAAGTCTAAGGTGCAAGGGTAGAAAGACGCCAACCACAAAACCGTCCACGGAACTGCCTAAAGATTCAACAACGGAACCTCCGACGGAGCCACCCACAGAACCACGAACGGAACCTCCAACAGATTTCCCACAGAGCCACCCACAGAACCTCCGAAATAATCTCCTACATAGATCCTCCCACTGAGCCACCCACAGAACCTCCTACATAGATCCTTCCACAGAGCCACCCACAGAACCTCCGAAAGAACCTCCTAAATAGATCCTTCCACAAAGCCACCAACAGAACCTCCTACATAGATCCTTCCACAGAGCCACCCACAGAACCTCCGAAAGAACCTCCTAAATAGATCCTTCCACAAAGCCACCAACAGAACCTCCGAAAGAACATAGATCCTCCCACTGAGCCACCCACAGAACCTCCTACATAGATCCTTCCACAGAGCCACCCACAGAACCTCCGAAAGAACCTCCTACATAGATCCTTCCACAGAGCCCCCCACAGAACCTCCGAAAGAACCTCCTACAAAACCTCCCACATAGATCCTCCCACAGACCCACCCACAGAACCTCCGAAAGTACCCCTACAAAGCCTTCCACCAAACCAACGCCATGTCCCCCATATCCAACATACCCATCATTCCCAACCTATCCTACCCTACCAACAAGTAACCGACCTTGTACTTTATCGGCAGCGATATTTGATCACTGGACCTCATATTCGTGGCATAGTCCAAAATTAATGAGACTTATTGCAGACTTTACAAAGACCTTCTTAGGCCAGCCTTGCCTGTCAATTCGAAAAAAGAAACTATGACGTCATCGGCTAGAATTTGTAATAATAAGTTCTGGATTCTGTCTATGAGGATATTTTATGAAGGTTTTTTTCTAACAAAAATCTCCAAATTTCCTCTTAAGGCTATCGTGAGGAGCTTTCTAATAAAACAAATCGTCCTCGATTTTATTACTTAGCAGAGTTTGTCCTAACAAATTCGGATGTTCGTTTTTGAAATATTTTCTCGATTTCGGCTCTTAATTTTATCCACTCGATTCCGCCACAAAAATATTCTGAGAAGTCTTCCATTTTGAGGAGTATTTAAAAACATGATAAAACAACAACCCACCCCTCCCTGATGGTAGTCTGATAAATATATTTCCGAAGCAGGGACTTATGGAGGGGTAGGAGGTACTATGTCCCCTTCGTAATTGTTGCTATTCTAAAATGTTTGACGTTTCCCTGGACTTTTTTTACCATTAGAACCACAAACACCCCCGAAATGGTCTCAAAAAATGTTTCTGGATACGTCTCTGTTCCAGGAATCCATTGCGGAAGAACATTTTTCAAATCTATAATTCGGTTTCTAAGTTTACTTCTGCCAATCTAGCAAAGATTCCTCCCTATAGGTTACCAGTTTTTTCGTTTTTTTATCCAAAATTCTTGTTGGGGGGATGTTTCTGAAAATGCCTTGAAACTCTAAAATTTGAGAATTTGTCAAAGGTCTTCAGAAAAATCTACCAATTTGTCACTGAGGATATCTCAATTTTAAAATAAAATGCAGAAAAACTGCCTCTAAGCCGGTTTTTCGAGAGAAGATTATTACTAAAATTGCGCGACACGGGATGCAAGGATATTTCTGAGGGGGGTTAATTCATAAAACCCAAAATTATCCCCAGAACAAAATTAAATCTGTTTCTTAAAAAATCCCTGGCATTTTGCGGAATATTTTTAAATATTTTTTAAAAATCATGATTGCCTTTCAAAAATATCCAAAATTCGTTTTTGAAAATCTTACATAACTATATAGAGTTCTATATTCATAAGAATAATTTGAAATATGTTTTCCATTTCAACAAGAAGTCCAAACAAAAAAATAATCTCCAGCATGGCGGATTTTTGTTCGAAAGATGTTCTACAATGATAGAAACAAATGTTAATCGGTGAATGAAGCCAAAAGATTTCGCAAATATTTGCCACATAAATCACGTTCTCGGAAGAGAATGAACTCTGCAGCAGATCGAAATGTTTGGCTGGGTAACGAGAATGCATGAATGCGTGCGTGCATATGTGTGTGTGTGGGTAACAACAAAAGACAAATTACAAGCAATGGAGAATTTATAAAAGTCTGACTATAGAACTGAAAACCGATCAGTTCATGGGCATCGAGGCAAGAGCCGTGACATTATTCCCCCAGAAATTCACTTCAACGCGAGAGAGAAGAGAGAGAATGAACTCAAAATAATAATGTTAGAATTGAATTTTAAACTATTTTTGCTGCTGCTAATCTGGACTCCTGGCTGGATTAAATGTTCGCCAGCTGCCCTTCCCCAGGTAAAGGATTTGATAAGTGATCCACAGACGATTAATCGGGGTTTGTCGGGGCCGGCCATCAGTAATACGGCTGAAAACAATCAATTTGGTAAGCGAGAGAGAGAGAGAGAAGGAGAGGGTTTCATTGTTAAAAGAATTTGTTTATTTTCCACAGAGAATCGGGCCACCGTTTTAACGGGTCAAGGTTTGGAGGATGGCAGGTTTTTGGATGTACCAATTTTGCCCAATGTACCCATTGCACTCTTGGCAAGTAACAACGAGTTTAGTCCCTTGCCTGGCGGCATTAGCAATCAGGCTTTGAATAATCAACAAGGTAAGAGAGGATTTCCATAAATTTGCTCTTCATTGTTAAACGGCTGCTCTTCTCTCTTCGCTCAGTTGATCAATTTTCAAGTTTGACTGGCCAGGGTCTGACGGACAGTGATTTTGCTCAAGTGCCCGTGGTGGCCAGTGCTCCAGTCATTTTGCTGTCTCAAAATAAACAGCAAACCACAGGAGCGGGTGGCATTGAAAATGCCGTCAAAAGCAATCAGAAGGGTAGGGATGCAGGAAGGAGGACCTTTTCTTATTCTAATTGTGTTTTATTGCATTTTAGTTGATCAATCCTCCAATTTGCAAGGCCAAGGCCTCACGGACAACAATTTTGCCCAAGTACCCGTGTTGGCACGAGCTCCCATCACTGTGCTGGCCCAAAATGAACAGTTGGCTGCAGGACCAGGTGGCATTAAAAATGTCATTCAAAACAGAGAAGAAGGTAATATTTTTGGGATAAAACTAGGAAGGTTTTCAATAAATAATGGTATCCTGGGATTTACAGTGGATCAAAGCTCTAATGTCCAAGGAACTGGAAACTCAGACAACGATGGTGTGCAGCTGCCTGTTCAGGCTTTGGTGCCTGCTAAAGTTTTAGCTAAAAACACCCAAGTGGTGACAGGAGGCGGTCCCAATGGCAACATTGTCAACCAAAATGCCGATGAGCAAATTTGTAAGTCAAAACATTTTCGGGGGGAGATTTGAAAGGATTTTGAATTTTTATCTCAAATCTCTTATGTAGTCAATCAAGCCTCCAGCCTAACAGGACAGGGCAACTCTGGGTTTGATTTGGCCCAATTGCCCGTAGGAGTTTTAGTGGCGCCCGATGTTTTGACCAGCAATACCCAAACAATTACAGGCAGTGAGGGTGGAGAAATCCTAAACGAAGATCTGAAGGTGCAAAAAGGTAAAACACAAACAGAGATTTTTTTGGATTTTGATTTCAAAATTATTTTTTTTTTAAATCTTCCAGTTGACCAAAGCAGCAAACTAACTGGCACCGGCAACACGGATGTGGATCTAGTCAAGGGTTCGGTATTGGCAAATGTTGTACCCGCAGTTTTGACCCAGAACACACAGACCATTACAGGGAGCGGTAATGGTTCGGGGGGTATTACCAATACGGTGGTCAAGGCCCAGGATGGTAAGTCATGAATAAAGGACTCAAATAGCGGAATTAAATTCCCTTTCTCCCCAGTTGATTTAAGTGACACATTTGAGGGAGATGACAATACCAAGGTCAATCTGCTGAAAGCTGCCCCCGGAATTCTGGCACCTTTGGGCATTCTGACACAAAGTCAACAGGTGGCGCCCGATGGTACCATCGAGGATGTTAGAATTAATTCGCAGAAAGGTAAGTTTCGCCGATTTGCACAAATGGAGAGTTTTTCGATTTCAATATTTTTTTAACTTGAATTTTAGTCAATACCGACACCAATGTCCAGGGTGATGGCAATAAAAAATTCGAAGTTGGTAGTCTGACACCCCAGCTGTTGTTGGTTGGTGGCATATTGGGTTCCAAGGAGCAAAGTACCGGTGGCTCCCAGGGTGGCATTATCAATAAACTGCTCAACAAACAGGAAAGTAAGTTTTGAGATTATGGAGCTGGAGAATTGAAACTTATTTCTTTATCCCCAAGGTTCCGGAAGAGTTGCCATCAATGGCAGTAACAATGACTTGACCCAACTGCTGATACTTGATCCTCAAATTGGTTTGGATTTGGGTTTAATTAACAACGAAGATCAAGCCACAGGCGGTGGAGGATCCGCCAGTAATACTGATCTGTTGGAGCAAAAATGTAAGGATATTTTAGATGGCATTTAAAGATGTGTCCTTTAAACATTATTTAAATCTTTTGCAGCTGATAACTCTGTTTTGATAACCGGTGATGGCAATACCCTGAATCGTGGTGCCGTCATAACACCCCAGGCTGCTGTCAAGTTACGTATTTTGGAAATTGGCAAACAGGTAACGGGTTTGTTGACTGGCGAGGAGTTGACCGATGAGGAGTGTGCCGCCGAAGATAAAGTGGGCATAATTCAGGAACGTAAGTGCAGATTGAATTTTATATGAAGATGTTTGAAATTTCTATTACAAACTTATTTACAGAGCGCAATGATGTCACAGCCGTGGGAGATGGCAATACTGTTAACACTCTGGCGAATGTGGGTGCCCAGGTGGCTGTGGATGGTAAAATTGCCACAAATTTGATAAAAAGTTTAAGGTGCAAGGGTAGAAAGCCCCCAACCACACAACCGCCCACGGAACCGCCTACAGATTCAACCACGGAACCTCCAACGGAGCCACCAACGGAACCTCCGACAGAGCCTCCAACGGAGCCACCCACAGAACCACCAACCACAACAGAACCTCCTACCGAGCCACCAACCGAACCTCCCACAGAACCTCCTACAAAGCCTCCCACCAAACCACCCACTAAACCCACACCATGTCCCCCATATCCCACGTATCCACCATTCCCAACCTATCCTACCCCACCAACATATCCAACACCTCCTCCCTATCCAACGCCACCCACATATCCTCCATTCCCCACACTGCCACCGTATCCACCATATCCCACACCGCCGCCCTATCCCACTCCCCCACCTTATCCCACACCACCCAGCTATCCAACACCACCCACCTACCCAACACCACCTACCTACCCCACTCCACCCAGCTATCCCACCCCACCCAGCTATCCCACCCCACCCAGCTATCCCACCCCACCGCCATATCCTCCCTTCCCAACCTATCCTCCGTATCCACCATTCCCAACTTTCCCACCACTACCCACATTCCCACCCTTCCCTCCATACCCTACACTGCCACCACACCCTCCAGTGGAACCACCAAAACGACGTTGCTATCGCAAATATTGCCGCAAATGGAAGAAAACTGTTTATCGTTGTACCAACCACTATTAAGAAATGTCAGGGATGGAAATTCAAATGACATTTTCGAGTTTAGTTTTGAAATCGGAATTATGAATGGCTTAAATAAAAAAATATAGAATCAATACTCGATTTTTTTGGGAGAAAATTTATGTTGGAGATTTTATTGGGAATTTATTTTGGGAAAAGGAAAATTAAAAAAAAATCGTATTTAATTTTTTGAAAATATTTGAATATTTTCAAAATTTGAAGTGAATGTAGTTTTCAATTAAATAGCTGTAGTAGACCACCACCAACAACAATCCTTCATTAAAATGCTCAATGTCAAAATAGATATAAAAAACAAATAGAATTTTCAGCTCACGTAGACGCTTTGTCTAAACACTTTCGCCTTTACCACCTCCCTCCCCGCAACCCTCTAGCCACAATTTGTTTATGTAAATCTAATAAAAATGTTTGTAAAAAAATATAATTGGCTTTACATCTCGTTAAATCTCTTAGTTATTGTCTTGGATTCCCTTTGATATTATAATATGCCCCCCTGCCTGGTCGGCTGACGGGAAGGTGTGAATGGCCATAGAGTTACGCTGAAATGAAAACGAAACCGTGTGGAAAGCCAATGCCGGATGAGAGCCATAAGAATGATACCTTAAGTTTTGTAGATGATAATTTGTGTTTTGGGATGTGGTTGGGCGGATGGGAGGTGGGATGGTCTGTCTGTTGGTTGGTCGTTCGGTCGGTCTATGAACATTGTTTATTCGATAAAAAGCCATAAAAACATCATCAACCACCAAAATGGAAATGGGCCAAGAAGTATCGGGGGAGGAGAGAAATACTAGCCATGACCCAGGATGCCAACGGAACGTGGCATATGAAATGTGAGAAAAATAGGTGTTAATAAGCAAAACAACTTTAAGGTTAAACTCTGGGTTAAAGGACAAAATTTAAAGGTGAGCCTGATAAGATCTGCATACAGGATACAGGTTAAAAAGATAGAACGTGAAATGTTTCAAAAAAAAAAAAAAAAATTGGTACTTTAAATTGAACAAAAACCATTGTCCTTTTATTATGCCCTGAGCATGACTAAGCCCTGAGGACAAAGGCAAATAAACAACATTTTCTGTTAACTGGAGGGTAGATGCTTCATATTTTTGTATTAATTTTTTCATGCTGTTCAAAAGTTGTTCTCGTCCCATGGCCATGCTGGAAATGCCCCATCTTGGCTAATGTACCATAAAAGATTTATGAACTGTAATTATAAATTAGCGCGAAAACATTCTCCCGACAACGAAAAGCGTCAAACTTTTCACTTCAAACCACAGGGGAAGATTTTATAATTCCACCTCAGTTCGTGGACGCACAAACACAGACACAAAATGATGATGACCTGTCTGCTGGAAAATAAAACCCAAGTACAAGGTAAAAGTTCATTTTTAAAGATGCCATAATCATAACTTTATTAGAATTTCAGTATTAAAATTGCATAATAAAGCGGGACGAAACGACCATAAATGTGTTATATAAGTTTTAAAGCTGATGTTTTTTTTTTTTTTTTTTTTTGAGGGCATTTGTCATTCAGGAGGCGAAATAAAACACCAAAGTAATGATAAAGTGGTTGTGTAAAATGAAAATAAAAATTTTAGTTATGCGGAGAAAACATGGCGAACATTTATGGGGATATAACAAATTTAAGTTTGAAACAGGTGTGGGGAATTGTTGTGTAAATATTTAAGTTCTTAGTTTGGGAATTGTCAAACAAATATTAATTTTACAATAAAATGAAAAATATTCTCATCCCAAAAATAGGCAATAGTTTTCTATATTTATTTCTCTGAATCCCTGGAAAAGTTATATAAAATTATATATATTATTTACGTACTTTTTCAATGGCAAGACTGCTACAAGAGAAATATTTCATTGGCTCTGAGAGAACTGCTGTTCCCAGAAAGTACGGGAAAAGGAAAACTAATAAAAAACTATAAAATTAGATGACAATATTTCAAAATCTGCATTTCAATCGGTCAGAAGCTGGTAATCACGCTATTGCTTTTTTACTCGAATTAGCCTAGTAATAAGTAGTAAAAAGAGATCATCAAATTTTTTTGTTGCCTGTTTATTTTGCCGGTAAGTTTTACAAGGGTTTCGTGTGCGATAATGGATTTCATGTATCATGTAAATAACTAGTACAATATAGTACTGTATTTCAGCTTCTGGAACATAATAACAATTGTACCTAAAAATATGCAACATATTTTGAAATTAAGAAAATCAACAGCGACTGGTAAGAAAAGCAAAACAAAGAGATAATGAAGTACGAACAAACAGCTATGCTACCTCACAACACATATTTTTATAAAAAAAATATCAAATCAGTTTTTTCTAGAAAAAATGTAGGCTAAATATTTTTATATATATATTTTGATCCCTGAAAGTATGCAATAATTTTAATAGACATTCAAGACCTTTCAAAAAGTATTAAAGACAAATTAAATAATAAAAATATTTTCACCCTCTTTTTTGTGAAAAATTTAATGCCTAAAAGTATGCAACATATTTTTAAATAAAAAATAACTATGCAATGAATTGATAAACTGCTTAAATGAAAAAGGCTATGTCAAGTATGTTCTAAAATAACAATATAATTTAAAGAATAATAATATATGAATTCCTATATTTATGAAGTATACAAAGCCTACAAGTATGCAATACATTTTTTAAAATTTATACTAAATTGGGCTCTAAGTAAGGGAAGGAAAGCGAATATTTTGATAAGAATGTCAAACAACACCCTTATTTTTTTTTGGTAAAATATAAGTCCTAAAAGTATGCAATACATTGTTTAAATTAGAAAATTTAGAGTACGCAATGAATTGAATAAACCACGGTAAATGAAAAATAGACGCCGAATCGGTTGTAGAAATACTAAAAATAATTTTAATAGTAACAATTTATGAATCCCAATATCTTCTAAAAGACTTAATTCCTAAAAATATGCAATACATTTTTTAAATTTATAATAAATTGAGCCCTACATAAGGGGAGGAAAACCAACAATTTCAAACAACTTATACAGATACTTAAGACATCGTTCAATGTAAGCTGTCTAGTTTGATAAAGGAAGTTATTCTTAAAAAAATATATGACGTTAGGGACAGAGGTCCAATTACTTTAAAATAAAACTCGATGTAAAATTTGACAGGGTCTTGCGGCAGTCATTGCAGAAGTAATGGAATAAAATGAAAATCTCCGAAATTCTTTGCAACTCTTAAATCCTCCCGCCTTCATTATTTTAAAATGAGACGATTCTCCAGATAATTCTTTTAAATAAAAGTGTATGGTATGGGGAGTGAAAAGAAACTAGCATAGAGACGAAAAAATGGGGACAGATTCCCCGTACATTATCGAAATGATATTACCAGGAATTACATGGGAAATGTCGAAGAAGAAGAACATGAGGTCCTTTTGGCCTTATTCCAAAAAAAAAAAAAAAAAAACAAACTATACTTAGTTTAAAGTACCCTGAGTTTCAACATGCATGTCAAATTTGCCTCCCGTTACTTGCTACTAAGGTCCTTTCTTTATAAATTATTATATTACCTTCTTAAGTGTTAATAAATTCCATACCGAAAATGTTCAATACAGGTCAATAATATGGTAGGATCCCCATATGGCGGTACATCTCAAATTGATGTTTATAAACTCATGTGGAATTATTCTAGCCCTCTAAACGAAATTGCCAACACATTTGATTCGTTCCATCCCTAAAATATGCAATATTTACTTTATAGTTTCTATTTCCCAAAAGTATGCTATGATTTTTACACAAATATTACACAAACTATTTATTATTAATATTTTTTGAGAATTACAAATATTTTTGAAAAAAATATCTTTAAAACTTCACAGCTGCGAAACTGCGAAGCTTAGTATGGCAACTCTTCATATTCCAGTGGCTGCACCAAAAATAGCAACATGTTTTATCATTTAAAATTCAATAGCATACATGTCGGGAAGAAACCCCATAATATGGCCCATAAAAATGGGAGACACACATAACATTCTAAATTGAGGGTTATACATCCGTACAAAAGGCGAATTTTTGATTTTTGGATACGGTTGGGGGATGATAAAAAATCCAAAAAAAAAAAGAAAAAACTCCTGCCCACATTAAGATGCGTGTCATACACGGAGAGATGGCAGGAACAAACATAAGCACATACATGATGCAATGTATTTTTTATGAAAATTATGATACGTGCTTTTATTTTCTATTACACGCCTTCGATGGATGTGTGGCATCCTGCCCTGTCCTCCGGGGAGGGTGAGGTCACCAATTTACAGGTTACAGGTTTCAATTGTGGTGTTTCCTTTCGTTTACAAAGCCTGTTATTATCAGATACTTTCTTGTGCGTTTTTTCTTATTTTTGATGTGTTCTGTGGGGGTGGTATTATAACTGCCATTTGAGGAAGCTGGAAGTTGGATACGGGTACCTTGTGTTTGAGTTTATTTTCGGTTATTTGCTGTTGGCCTCATTTTTTATTAATACCCCCTCTGTGATTCCCTGCATCTGGGTGGATGTGTGTGTGTGTGTAGTTTTGTTTCTTCCATTTTATTCCTTTTGTGCTCCTCTATTTTGTAATGATAATTTACCATAAAAACCACAAATGTTAAATAAATGCAGTGTAAATGTAGAGACCAGTATGGCTACAAAACAAAGGGAAAATGAGAAACCAAAAAAAAAAAAAGAAAAAAAGAAAATTCTAAAGCCACATAGATATATTCACATAAAATGGACCACAGGGTGTTGTTAATGGTGTTAAGGGAGTCATTTAATATAACTTACATTTCATGCAACATATGTACGTATGTATCTCGGCAGCCATGTAGGTGTGTTTGGAAATAATAAAATTTGCTGCATCAAAAAGGGAATATCATATCAGACAGGCTTATAAAATTGTTTATAAATGCGTAGAAAATAAAACAAGCTTGATGTAATCCCCTGGGTAGGGGGAGAGGGAAAGCTTATTTAAAAATTTATTAAAAATTACATTATAAATTTAGATTTTATCAACGTGGTTGTAGTAGAATAAAAATGGCAAGCAAATGCATAATGCATGCTTTAATAATTTATAAAGCCTGAAAGTATGCAATTTTTTATACATTTAGAGAAAATAAAAAATTTATAGAAATTTTATTGAGTTTCTCTGCTTTTAAAACATTTTGCGGAAAACCCCATAAATTTTCCTCCGAAAGTAGGCAACAATTTTTCAAGCATTAAGAAAAAATAAAATATCTATAGAAATTTTATTAAGTTTCTCTGCCTTTACGACAATTGCGAAAACCTTAAAAATTTTTTTCCTAAAAGCAGGCAACATTTTTTTAATAAAAAAAATATTTTTTATGTTTTTCACACAATTGTTTTAAAAAATTATATCAATATTGTTATATGAATGTTTTGTCCACGAATATTCTTAAATTACTAATAATTTTAAAAGGCAATGTAAAATCATGATCCATTTATCAATCAATATCTCAAGAAGACAATATTTTTATATTTATCTTATTTCGTTGTCTTAAAATTTTTGATATATAGAATTTATATTTATATAAATTGTTTTCAAAACCCAACACAATTTTACATTTTGAAATTATTTTAAAGGTTTTTACAAAATGTGTGTACAGGGTGAGATAAAAAAAACCGGCAACAAAGTCACACGCCATAATTTTTAATTTTTTTTTTAAATTTTATTGAATGAAAGCAAAAAATATCGGAAATAGCATCAAATTTTAGAATAAATTTAGATTTGTTCGAATTGCTCAACTTTGGCACGAGTTTTGGCCTTCAAACGGCCAATGAAACCGTCACACGCTGCCCGAACGTTGCTCTCGGTATTTTGGCCAATTCCCGGAGAAGCGCTTGCTTGAGGTGATCGACACTGTGGCATTTTTTAGTTGCCACCTTGCTTTCCAAAATACTCCAGACACAAAAGTCCAACGGATTGGTATCCGTAAATTTTGGTGGCCATTGTGCGTTGGAAATGTAGCGAGGAACCTCATTTTGTAACCATTCTTGGGCGGCGCGTGCTGAGTGCGATGGTGCTGAGTCCTGTTGGAATGTCCAAGATCTGCGGCCAAAATGTTTGCGTCCCAATGCTTTAATACACCCTCCAGAATATTTTCGCGATGATATTCGGCATGATATGATGATGCCACGGTCGATTAATACGAGCGGAGAGCGACCATCGGTTGTTATTGCGACCCACACCGTCAACATGGCCGGCGCTTGAGTTCTGGTGGCCAATCGAGGGTGCACATTTTCAGCTGACCTCTTTGGCAAGTAAACACGATCATTTTGTTTTTTTTACAAACTGCTGGACAACGGATGTTTTCTCATCGGAGACGGAGAAAACCAAATTCGGCATTTAACAATTTTCGCCCAAGCGAAGCACCTCTTTAGCTCTTTTGAGTCTATTTTCTTTCTGTTGCGGTGTAAGTTCTTGCACTTTTTGGAATTTCAATGACTTTACCCCGAGCCCATTTTTCAATATTTGCCGAATGGAATATTGCGATATGTTCAGCTTACAAGCCATTTTGCGGCCACTGCGACGCGGGTTTCGATCAAGTCGCTTCTTTACTTTTCGAACCATTTCTGCTGATGCTTTTTTTCATCTCAACCTGTATACATTTATTAATATAATATTAAAGCCTAAAAGTATGCATTATTTTTAAATTACAAAATATTTATGGAACCTTTTAACTCATATCCTAAAAGTATGCAACATATTTCACAATATTCCTTTGCAATTTAATATTCTTAATATAAATATTTATATTTTTATTTTTTAATAAAAGAAAAACCATTTAAATTTCAAGGAAATATTCAAAAAGAAAAAATCGCCTTAAAATATGCAACACTTTCAATGTGTTGACTTATTTAAAACCATACCATGCATGTGTTTATTTTTGCCAAAGAAATTGAAAACGGAAGCTATTCCATACATTTCCATGTAAACATTTCTAGCTTCCTCGGTGTTTTCCTAGACCACTTCTGTGTTCTGCTGGCTTGGTGTTTGTACACATTTCTCCTTTGTTATTATGCAAATATTCAAATCAAATTTAATTTTTGAGAAATAAAAGTAAAGCAAAGGAAATAGCGCAGTAACTCTACGACAAACGAACATGGGACAAAGTGTTTTCCACATTGTAAAAATAGACACAAATTGGATTTTTCTTTTCGCCATTCACTTTCAATATTCCTCAAATATACAACTAGGAAAAAGGCTACAGACAAGCAAAGATGAACTGAAGACGATAAAAACTGTTTCCGTTTTTTGCTCTGAAGAATGGCATCAAAGTGAAGAAAAAATATTGTCATTTGTCTGAGACGTGTCTGGCATGTAAAAATGTTGTCCTCTCAACTATGTTTTTCACAATTTTCGTTAAGGGTAGTTTTTTTTTTTGCTTGCCGATGTTGTTATTTTCCTCTTGTCCTTAACATGGATAAAATGTTTCATCTCATTTTGGCAAACACTTGTCGACGAGAAACCAAAAAAAAAAAACCGACAACCCAAAGGAATTTCGTTTCGGTGTGTCACTTGGAGTTTATTTGCCTTGGCATGCATGCGGCATCCAACAACAATGATTTTGAGATGTGCAAATTTCAGCAAAGATAATGACTGCCTAAAAATATGCAAATTTTTATTATACTTTTATACAGCCTAAATGTATGCTGTTGTTTTGTAATCGCAATAAAATTTATTTTGAAAAAATGAGGGCCGACATTTATTGGTTTCTTTTATTTGCCATTTTTATGATGGTTTCGATTTTAATTGCTTTAAAGAAGAAAGGAATGCGATTCAAGGCAATTCGGAAATAAAACGGAACTTAAATTTTATGTTACAGACAATGGTTGGTCGCCAGATAAAAATTCAGTCGATAAAAATCTGTCACTGCTACTTGAAGGAAATTGAAGAAACAAAAGACTATTTTTGCCATTTTAAAGTACTGAAAGTGTTTTAAGAAATTTTATTTCTGGATCCATGAAAAATGGTGCTGAAAAAAGTTTGAAAATTTTAAGACACCTCTTCCTGTGGTCATGCCTTTAATTAATGATTTTCATTTTTTTCCCGAACCTAAAATATTAAAAAGGAAGGTCCTACTTTATTTTTCTTCCAGCTGATTTGTATTCTCGAAACTTTATATTCTTGACACTTTTCATGCCGACAGGGGGAGAGAGCGCGCAGGCCACCAGAAAATTTGTTGAATATGAAAATACCTTGCTTTATTCGCCTCAAGAGTTGTCATTTACATGTTAGCTATTTGAATTTTCTTCATGTTTACTATTCATGACATCCAACAATGTCTGGTATTTAGCATTTCCCCTCTTCCGCCTCCCCACCTCCCCTGGGGTACACGGTGACAATTTTCACGGATTTGAAAAGTTTTGCAGCAACAAGAAACAGAGAGAAATCTACAATTTATTGTGGTGGGTGGGTGTGGGTAAGGAATTCGGTAACATGACAGCTATGAAGTTGAGAAAAACCTTTGATGTTTGTTCTCCATTGAACTTTGAACTTCAAGTTCCATTTGATATGATGATCCTCCACAGAAAAAAATAAACCCAAACTTTCTAGACATTTGTAGTTAATACTTTAGAATTGTTAAAATGAAATATGGTCTTAGAAAAAGATGTTACAAAGTTTAACCAACCAACATCCTTCAAAGGCCGCATGGCAAGGTAAAGGCCTACCGAACGGAAATACCTTTTTTGTTGGCCATATTCCTTTGAATAAATAACAAAAGTTTTGGTTTAACAACCACCACTACCACCACACACCATCGCATCGCATCATCAACATCCCCATAACCCACAAATGCACCTTGAAGTTCGACATCAAACCCAACGTGTAGTGAACAAAAACTCTCCGAAAAACTTCAGCTCAATCAACGACAATTTTATAATACTCCGCATAGTCCATGTAGCACTTTGTATTGTGTCCCATGTTCACCTTTTATGTGTCATCCGATGTTTGACAATAGCAACCGTGACAAAAAAGAATTACACACGCTCTTTGGCAAGGAATCGGAGCTACAGTGGGTGACAGAAGATGGTGGTAAGGGGAGAAAGATTTTAAATTCCTTTCTCAATAGAAATCATTTTCGGAGAAGTACAATGGGTGGTATTAGTACTATTAATGTAGTGCTCCGGGTTGTATGAGCAATATCACAATTATGTCCCTTTGGGCATGACGTATATATATTCGAAAGAGATGAGTTGGCTAAATTGTAAAACGAATTATCAGGCATGAAGTATAACCTCACCGATTCTTTTATACTCGGTGTATAAAATTCTAAGCCATATAATGGGAAATTTGGCTAGGACCTTTAAGACAACAATATCAAAGGTCTAGTGTTATATAAGGATATTCCAAAAACCTCTATCTACAATAAACCTTATTTGCGAGGAGCTTGCTGACAGAGAAAATATTTACTCTATGGGGTCTGACATAACCATTTTGAGGAGTAACAAATGGAGAAAATCCATTGCCTAACATAAAAGCTATATAATTTAACCTATCTATCGATTAACTTCAACTTGGTTTTTGTTTTTGAATTGGCAAACTATAGTCGGTTTCGATTCTCAACATATAAAAATATCGATATTTTGGCACTTAATAAAAATAAATCAATGGATACATTTTGGCTCGAATGAAAATGAAACATCGTTCAAATTATATAACCTAAGAATAAAAAATTGACTTCGGAAAGTCAGTAGTTTAAAAATGGGGGAGCAGAGCAAAAGCCTTTTAAAAATCCATATTATACTTTCAGTGCTGCCAAGTTTCCGGGTGAGTATTGTAGTGTATACACAAACCGGGTATGTTCTTCAATGACATAAAACTATAAAGATTGGGAAAAATGCCGTTTAATGTTTCGACCAGACAATAGATGGCCGACGACATGACAATATTGCATTAGAAACATTATAGAGATATGTTACTCCGAAATCGTCAGAAAATACGGTAAACCTGCAAAGAAAACTATCAGAAGTAAAAGATATGGACTTAAAAATCTATTCCAGAGCATTTTCATATAAATTTAATCTATAAAAATTAGCGGAATACCTAAAAAACCCTATGCCTTTTATGTTACAAGATAATACCATATTTTTCTACTACCAACGCCATCTATTGAATCAAAGCAACAATAAAACATCCTATCTTTATATCTCTGGTTTTCTCAGTATTAAATATCCATTTAATAGCATTTTGAGATATCAATGTTCACTTTTCCGAGTTTTTAGCTATGCGTAGTGACAAACATACAAATCATGTATTGTAAAAACTCTTTCATATATCAATTCCCTGCATTGTCTTACTGAACGCCATCTATAATTTATTAACATTAGCATCGCCGATTACATTTTTATAACTTGAACAACACCAGGAAAAGCAAGCTTGTAGGTTCTGAAAGCCATGCCTTTACTTAGTAATTTGATTACATAAACGATTCACACACTTCTTTATAAAGATCGCTGATCTGGTTTTGTTAATCAAACTTTTTGGTGTTATACTTAACGCCATCTACAATCTATCCCACTGAACGCAGGTATTACATTTTAAAAGGTTGGCAACATTTGAAAGGTTGGCGGTTCTTGCCTGCAGTACTATACTCACCACGGAAACTTGGCAGCACTAAAAACGCAGTATGATACTTTTAATAGTTTTTGCTCTGCTCCCCCATTTCTACCCTACTAAGGTCGAGTTTGAGTTGTTTACCACAGGTAAAAACGGATTTTGACTTTTTCTTATAGACTTTTAGATTATTAGTCATACGGATAAATTATTCATAAGTTTCCTATTGAATTTATATTTCGAAGATAGAGAGAGAGAGAGTGACATTGGTCTGCTTTTCTCCGGTGTATTGGGAGCTCTAAATATATTATTAACCCATATTTTGGTTATGGGATTCATTTTTAAACCCTTTAGCTAAAAATTGCTATTGTCGTTTCCCATCTATCATGGAGATTTAAAGGGGAGCCACTAGATATTGAGTCGACTTGGCATTTGGTTATTTAAAGATTAGATTTGATGTTAAATCTTGAAAATCTAATATCGATATAGACTTTTCAAAACAATGTCGATTTAGACAATTTGGTGAGCTTTTTAAAAAAAAATAATTTAATATACGTATAGAAGCGTATTAATCTTAAGTCGATTTACATGCTCCCAATTTATGAATAACTATGAGACTTTTTGCTAAAATTTTGTGAGTCTGGTAAGATTGACAGAGTGATATTTGAGACATTTACATTTATCTTCTTTCGGAAAGCATTGGGAGTTAACAATTTGGGTTACATTTTAGAAAAGGGTCAATTTCCAAATCGTGAAGCTAAAAAGTAGTATTCTCTGTTCTCATGATCCTGTTACATAGATTCGTGTTTGCAGTGGTCCTTTTTCTAACCATGTTTTTGAATTTTGATACTTGATCTCACATTGACATCCATCCTCTTGCACTCACTGTTCAAACAGACAAAAGCACCTTGATGAAGTCACAATAACCGCCACAGCAACAACATCGTTGAGCACCATGCAAAAACAACAAAAGAAAACTTTAACGTTTTGTAATTTCACGCGCGACTTATCCTTTTGGGAGAAATATTTTACATACATGAAATGTTTCATATTTGCAACAATGAATGAATGAATGAATGACGGACCGAATGCATGACATGGTGTCTAAAGGTACATAGAAAGAGTAAATGGCTTGTTCTCCTCGCGCCCTCTCTCTCTCTCATGCACACACATAGAATGATGCTTCTATTACTGGTAGTAGTGCGTGTGAGAGGACAGGTCCATTTGGTTGCCACCGCAAATCGGCAAACCATGAAACGTTGTATTTCCTGCAGTGGATCTTTTGTTCCAGAGTTGGAGAACCACAACAAGAAATACAAAACAAAAAACAACCAACAGCACTGCAGAGATATTTCTTTGGTTAACTGCTATTGTCTAACAAACTGAGGGAATTTTAGGAGATTCACTGCGTTCGTGCTAAATACTTTGGCAAGTAGAGCCTAAAAGTATACTTTAGTTTATTTAAACAATAAAGAGTCCCCTTGAATATAGGCTTCCAAATTATTTTTTCATTTTTGTTTGGCTTTAGTTTTTGAACTGCCTTTTGTTTTTAGCTGAACCTTAACAAAAACGTTATTGTTTATTTGGCAGGAGAACATTAAAGTGGAACTCTGGCGAAAAATTAAATGCCATGGATGAAACACAAAACACAATTTTAAATTTTGATATACAAATAAAAGGAAATACATTCTGAAACCTCAGATATATTTATTTTATGTAAGAATACCTATAATTTATTCGTTACAATAATCAATGTAAACATATTCTTAGTTTTAAAATTTAATCACACAGATGTAACTCTTTTACCAAATTATGCTACCTTGAATTATATTTAAGTTATTACTATTATAAACAACTTAGTTATGATCTTCTCAAAAATAGAAACTTAGAAAGAATAAATTGAACTAAATCACTCATTTGGCGATCTCCATTCTAACATGTTGTATTGTAACCACCAGATAAGATTGCTGACTTTATTGATGCACTCTTTGCAAAGCAAATTCGTTTCAATTTCAAGGATCTCTGGATTTAATGGTTTTCACATTAAATTGCCAAACAATTGTTGACGAAACCCTTAATTTTTTGACCACCAAAAATTAACGACTTTCAATTAAAGTCCCACTTAAATTTCGAATTGATTTTTGCTGTGTTACCAAGGAATTAAACTCAAAATTTGTCATTTCGTTGCATTGCCTCAGTGTCCCCACCATTTCTTTCCCCAGTCACTGACATTATTTCCCAATATCCAAGTTTATGATATTAATAGACCACTGAATAAAAACGAACGACTAAGGAACAACAACAGCAAAAAAGGCCCGCCCGACCGACCGACCGACAATCGAGCAACGATGTGATACACAACATCAAATCCAGGCAAAATATTCACTGAATTGGAAATGGATACAAAAATTAGATTTATACGACGACAATTGTTGGCAGACACAGAGAAATGTAGCTTTGCTAGCTAGCTAGCTGGTATTGTTGTTGTTGCTGTTGCATTCATAGCATGTCGGTCACATGAAAACATGATGATAGTCAGAGCATGAATGCTCGAGAAACATGCTTATGAACATGGCAAACTATTATTGCGGAGGCGAAAAAAAAACATTTGGCAAACAAACTTAAATTTCGGAAAAATATTTAAATTTTTTTGGCAATTGAGGTTTTTCAATTGTCTGTTGTTGGGAAATTAAGAGAACATTTTTAGAACTTGACTGTGGAAAACAAAAGCAATCAACGTCAAAAGAGATTTTTTCCAATAAAAAGAATTTTTGCCTCGGGTCCTGAGACACTAATTTTTCCTTACAAATGTTGAGATTAGAATTTCCACCTAAGGCTACCTTTGTCTGGAAGAAAGAGTTCAGCTTCAGGTCATTTTTTGTACCCTCAGCCATATGGCTAGAGGCTAGGTATACAGGGTGAGATAAAAAAACTGCAAGTCAAACGCCATATATTTACATTTTTTTTTTAAATTTTTTGATTGAAAGCAAAAAAGGTCGGAAATAGGATCAAATTTAAGAATAAGTTCGGATTTATTCGAATTGGTCACCTTTTGCATGAATTAAGGCCTTCAGACGGCCAATGAAACCGTCACACCCTGCCCGAATGTTGTTCTGCGGTATTTTGGAGCATTCCCGGTGAAGCGCTTGAAGTGATCGACACTTTTGTGTTTTGTAATCCAGACACAATAGTCCAAGGAATTGGTATCCGGAGATTTTGGTGGCCATTGTGCGCTGGAAATGAACGAGGAACCTCATTTTGTAACCATTCTTGGGTGGCGCGTGCTGAGTGCGGATGGTGCTGAGTCCTGTTGGAATGACCAAGGTTTGCGGCCAAAATGTTTGCGTGCCCAAGGCTTTAATACACCCTCCAAAATATTTTCGTGATAATATTTGGCATTAATTCTTATACCACGGTCGATTAATACGAGCGGCCCACATCATCACCATGGCCGGCGCTTGAATTCTGGTGGCCACCACCAACCCGAGATGCACCTTTTCAGCTGACCTCTTTGGCAAGTAAAAACGATCATTTTGTTTGTTTACCAACTGCTGGACAACCAATGTTTTCTCATCGGAGAAAACCAAGTTCGGCATTTCACCACTTTCGGCCAAGCGAAGCAAATCTTTAGCTCTTTTGAGTCTATTTTCTCAGCAGCAATTTGCGTCCGAATTCGCGTCGTTTGGTAATTGAGGTTCTAGATTTAAGTCTAATCAATAGCCTTTAATTTTAAATCCCATGCGGATCGTATGATTAATTAATTCTCTTTAAAAGTATTATCACTGCTCGTGCAAAAATAACTATTAACACCCACACACACACAAACACACATAAATCCTTACAAATTGACAATTAGTGTTTGATTTTTGCTTATTTTTCCTTTTGCAATTCCCAATGCCTGGGAACAGTGACTCGGTAGAATTTTAAGCTGGTCTTACCTTTTACCAGTCAATACCAGTCCCAGCAATTAGCTATAACTTAAATCTTGTCTACATTCTAAAATGACAGAATTACACGAAACATGTGTTGTTACCTCTTTCTACCTTCAACTGAGTGTCTTTCTTCGTATGGGTGTGTGTAGGTGTGAGTGTGCGTGTGTCTGTCTAAGTGCGTTTGTTTGTCTTCGTGACAGGCTTTTCTCTGCAATTTCCCTTCAATTGATGCCGGGTGCCTTTTCTCCATTATTAAATGTACAACATAATCGTATTAGTGATGTATGGCAATACAAGCAACTCACACACACACACACACACACCCTAAGACATTTACGTTAATTTTTCTATTCCTAAAGTGTTGTCTGCCTGCATCCACCTCCAAGGATGCTTTTGCCAATAATATCTGTGTAAGCAATTTCGACATGGCAGTTTGTTGTCTCGAAAGTTTTCTTAAGTGGGATTTGCTACAAGTCCTTTTTTCCTTCCAGTTTTGTATTCTCTTTCTTCTTCTAGCTGTGCTGCTGCTTCTTCTTCTTGCTGCTTCTAGTTCTTGTGTTGCCTGTACATGCGTGCGTTTTTAGAGAATTGTGTGTCCTGTTACATGAACTAATGTTAAATGACAAGTCCTGGTAATTGTATAAGAGCAAAACGTTTCAGGGCAATGATGCTGAGGATGATGATGTTGCAGGCTATGGCAGGGGTGGTGGGGAAGATGGAGATGGAGCATAGGCAACCGTCAGGAGTAGGCGACATTAATAGCACACATAGAGAGCGACTTAGTAAGCTAACGATGCTGATGACGATAATGAAGATGATAGCCGATGTCGATGGCGATGCCGTTGGTGATGCTTACGACGAGGAAAGCTGTTGCAACTTACCGTTACTGGCCACTGGAGTGGATATTTTAATGGTATCATGTCTTTGGGTTGAAGATTTTCGTGCTATTACTGCCGCTGCTGCTGTCATTGCAATGGCCGCTCGGAAAGTAGTTTAGTTGTCATGGCAACAACAATAGCAAGAAGAAGAAGAACAACAACAGCAGCATCAACCCCATAATGAGTGGCAGAAAACTATCAAAACATGCTTACATTTTGTTGTCATTGTTGGTTTGGCTTTGCCCAAAAGCTCGGGGATTGTTAATGGTGTTCTGGAGTACTTAGGGATGTTGAAACATTTACAGCGTTAATTGGAAGAATTTGTCATTCATTAGACTAAGAACAAGTAGATGAAGAAGAAAAAGGAGGACAGTAAGGAGAATAAGAATTGAAATGACAGTTTCGTTTTTGTTTTGCTTTCACTTGTAGCGCTGAGAGTTTTTGGTGGAAGAGATAAAATTTTATTTTTGCTCAAAGATTGAATTGAACATTTATTAAGAAGTTGAAATTTTCCCAACTTTTTGGCAATTGACAGTGAATGTAGTTGACATTTAGATAAACTGCAGTGCAGGTACTTTTAGAAATTTAATAGAAAATAAACAAAAAGTGTCAAAGTGCAGTATTTTAAGCTGCCATGGAAACATAGAAATAATGGTGGATAATACATAGTTTCTACAGAATCTATTCTTTTCGATCTTCGGGATTTTTGATATCTGGAGGCACATACAGGGTGAAATGAAAAAACTGCAACCAACTTCAGACTGCTGTCATTTCCAAGTCACTTGTCCAACAGATGTTAAAATGTTTCCAGTGACAGCTCATTATATTGTTTACAAGCGTACAAAAGCATTTTGATGAGAATTTTCCAGAAAAAAAGTTATTCGTGATATAGTTTAAGCGTGATGGTGTGATTTCTTTATATTTGGCTGGAAAACCACAAGTGGCTAACGTTAGAGCACACCAGCATTTAAATGTGAATAAATCGTTTGTGTCTCCTACCATCGCTCGTTACCATGATACCGGTAGCGTACCCCGACGTCAAGGAAGTGGACGGAAGAAAACAATAACATCAGCAGAAATGGTTCGAAAAGTAAAGAAGCTAATTGATCGAAACCCGCGTCACAGTGCCCGAAAAATGGCTCGTTAGCTGAACGTATCTAAATATTTCATTCGGCAAATATTGAAAAATGAGCTCGGGGTAAAGCCATTGAAATTCAAAATAGTGCAAAAACTTACACCGCAACACAAACAAGATAGACTCAAAAGAGCTAAAGAGTTGCTTGGCTTGGCCGAATTTGGTTTTCTCCGATGAGAAAACATTCGTTGTCCAGCAGTTTCTAAACAAACAAAATAACAGCGTTTACTTGCCAAAGAGGTCAGTTGAAAATGTACACCTTCGTTTGGCCACCGGAACTCAAGCGCCAGCCATGGTGATGATGTGGGCCGCCATAACAGCCGATGGTCGGTCGCTCTCCGCTCGTATCAATCGACCGTGGCATCAGAATAAATGCCGAATATAATCGAGAAAATATTCTGGAGGGTATATTTATTCCATTGGACTATTGTGTCTGGAATATTTCGGAAAGCAGGGTTGACACTAAAAAATACCAAAGTGTCGATCACCTCAAGCGAGCGATTCGCCGGGAATGGACCAAAATACCGCAGAGCAACATTCGGGCAGCGTGTTACGGTTTCATTGGCCGATTCGGCCTTCAACATGATTCGTGCCAATGGTGACCAATTCGAACAAATCTAAACTTAATCTAAAATTTGATGCTAATTCCGATATTTTTTGCTTTCATTCAATAAAATTAAAAAATTATGGCCTTTGACATTGTTGCAGATTTTTTATCCCACCCTGTGGAGGGACTACACCAAATAGTACACCAAAAACGACATTTTTGCGTATTGAGAACCCGAAATAAAAAATATCTTCTGGTTGAGATGAAAGCCCTAAACATACGGAAGCCCAGAAGATACCTTTGTATGGAAGCTTTATCTAAACGTGGACCGATAAAGTCAATTTCGAAATAAAAAAAAATAATAGTCAAACCCGTTTTGGCTTGTAGTCAAGTGAAAAACAACTTTAAATAATAAATGTTCATACACGCCTAAAAGTATGCAATGACTTCTAGGCTTTTAGTGCTGCATTTCTTCTTTGTTTGGTATACTTACCAAAATGTCAAAACAAATTAGACCTGTCACACATCGACCAAACTTGAATTCAATATTGCCATTAGTTAAATATTTTCTTTTTTTTTTGGGGAGTAAAAATAAAAAAAATTATTTGAAAAAGGCAGGGTTGAAGGCAAATGTCGAAAAATCTAAAAGTGCCATGATCTAAACAAAGGAAATAGTTCATAAAAAATAAATTAAGAATATATGCCTGATTTTAAGAGCTTACGAGGGCTTAGTAAGTAAATAGAAAAATATTTATGAACTAAAAACTGGTTGGCCCATTTTTTAAAGATAATCCAGGAGTTTGTAAAACATGTATACATTCTTTACATTTTATGAAACCTTGGAAAAGCCCTTCCCGCTGCTTTCTAAAAAGAAAAAGTCCTTCCTGCACTCATTTTAAACATTAAAAAAATCCCTACCCATTCAATTATCTTTTTAAAGTCAACTTTTAGGCATTTAAGCAAGTAGCTTTGTGGAAAACAGTCTAGCAAAAAGTTATGCCCCCACACACACATACACCGGGGAACAAATTTAATTACATTCTCTTGCCATCATCTCCCATTGATAGTGGCAACGGTGGCGGTGTGCGAAACAAGCTATAAATTTTCTCACCAACCGTGTTAAAGCTTAAAATTGCAAACATTTTTAGCTGCTGCTGTTGTTGTTGACTTTTTTCTTTTGGTTTGTCTATCTCTACAGCATTTATTCAGCGCAAAGCAAGACCATGGAATGTAGGCAACAACACAAATTGAAACAGACTTTGGTGGCAGGCCAGGCCAGGTTTGGGTGGTTGCCATTTAGAAATCTGCTGCTGCTTCGTCTTCTTCTTCTTTTGCGTTTATGGCTGTTTGCACTTTAAAACATTTCCTCGCTTTAATAAGGCGAAATTCCAAAGGACGAACTGGGCAAAAGGAGGGATTTCCTTTGTTCGTCTGTACACTCAAGACTTTGAGGGTATAGTTATAGGGTTTTTGGAATTTTCGAACAATGATATTGCCATTTAACATTACACGAACAGACAGCGGGACAGTCGGACGGACGGACGGACAGAATGGATGCCTGCCTGCCATCCAACCAACCACCGCCAACAACAATTCAATGTGTCAAGTTAAAATTAAATTGCAATTTGTGGCTTAATTTATAGAAATGTTATAGGGAGTTACATGCCGAAGTGAATTATGTGTGTGTGTATGTGTGTCGGTGTGTAGATTGTGCGTTTGCCATTCGTGGTGGCCTGCATTTCATTGGAAACGTTACTGGGTTCTTTTTCTCGCCTGGATAGCAATTTAGGCAACGTAAGAATACCGCAAAACGAAAATTTGTTTTGATGGCTCTGCAATAAGACAGAGGGCTCGATAGAGAGAGAGAGAGGGAGACCGAGAGATATGAACCCATAAACTTTATTTAACTTCATTTTACAATGGATTTTTACTGTAAGCTAAATTTTCTAAATTAAAGCATATCTTAAGGCGCATTGGAATTGATATTCTGTTTTTGCTTCAAAAGGGGAAGTTTGATTAATGAAGACGACAGATTATTGTTAGGAAATTATCAGGTATTTAATGCATATCTCAAGGCGCAAAATAATTAAGGAAAGTCTGAAAATATTTTCTTATTGAAAGTAATTGTATACCTAATTTTAGAATCATGTGTTGAATGAATTTTTCACAAAATTGATAATTTTTTTTATATTTGGAAAAAGTTCGACAATTGGAAACTTGAAAAATTACAGATTATTGTTATGAAATTATTAGGATCTCAATGTGTATTTTAAGGTGAATAATAATTGAGTTAAAATTCTTAAAATATTAAATTATTAGAGGCTATTTTGGACATTTCCTTAGAGTCATATGTAAAATTATAACTCTTTTCCAGACCCTGCAAGAATCTACTATTTTTGCAAATTTTCTCGATACCATAAAGATAAAATCGGTTATGGTATTATATTATTAGAGCCTATTTTATATATTTTGTTAGAGTCATATGTAAAATGATAGCTCTGTTAAAGACCCTGCAAGAAGGAAAATCGGTTATCGTAGTAAAAAATTTTTACATTCTTTCAATTCTGGAACAGGCCAGATTTTTTCATATAAATATTTTCGAAACTAATATTTTGTTTATGTTTTGAAAAAAGATAGACAAGTGGGTTATTATTTATAAATTATTATGTTTTCAATGCATATTTTAAGGCCTATAATAATTGAACGAAAAAAAAGAATTAAATATTTAAAATCTAGTTTATGCTTTAAGTGACGTTTTCATATTTAAATATAGCATACTTTTCAGCGCCCCACTATGATATACAATAATATATATCTATACTATAATTTTTCTATATATGTATTATAAATTAATTAAATTGTCAATACTTGAAAAAGTTTAAAAAATAAGGGCGCCTAAAAGTATGCATAAAAAATTATATATAATATTAAAAAGTCAGCCTTAAATAATGAAAATCATGCTGAGGCCAGACTGCGCATCATATTAGAGTGATACGCAAACTGGATTTCTAGATTTATATTTTTCGTTTTTATAGCATACTTTTGGGTCCTTCCCAGTAATAAAAAAATAATACATTTTTTTAGTATATTTATAGTATAAATGTAATGTAAGTACATTCAATAGGCCAATGAGTATATAGCTTAAATGCTAAACATTGTTGAGAGCTCTAAAAAGTATGCTATACAAATTCGAAATATTAAAAGTGAAAATGTGACTTTACATATAAATATAACATTATGTGTGAATTGTCCTTTAGACTAGTTGGGACTTACCATATTTTTAACCAAAGAAGTAAGATTGAAGTTGATATTCTGTAACATACTTATAGGCGAAATTCAAGGAACACTCAATTACATTTGAAATCAAAGCAAGGCGTACCGTAAATGTTTTGGATTTGCACTTATATTATATTTCCTCAGACCCTTAACAAGATAAGCTCGAGGTTTAAATTTACAATTGTTTTCGATTTAATTGCAGCACAACACTTCCTCCCGTTCTTCGTTGGCAATTTCAAGAGTTTGTTATCTAAAGAGAGTACTGCGAAGGAAGAAAAAAATCAATATGTCTTCGTTTCCTGATACAAATCAAAGAAAGAACCCAACCAAGCAATAAATGCAAATTAGAATAAACACCACGCAACAACCCAGAGAAACAGATAGACGATGCCAATACAATATGTAAAATAAGTGAGGCAGACCCATCCCATCCAAAAGGAAAACCACCACATTTTCTGACACTTTTTCGTAACCCAAAGAGAAATAGAAGAAAACTCGAGTAAAAAAAACATCGTTGGCTGCTGATACAGTACCGGCAGCTTATCATATTGCCTAAATAAAAATGCCACAGAAGCAGACATGGAAAAAAAGTGAAACATGGAGAACTTTCACACATCCACCGACACATGGATGGCATTTAAGGCATTTTGTTCTGTTCCTTTTTTTCGGTGGTTGTTGCCGGTTTTAGGCAAGACTACAGCCGTAGTGACAAAGGAGGGAAAAACGTGAAACCACAGGATGCAAAATAAAACAAACACACCCACATGCAAACAAATCCTCCTTCTGGCTTCCTATTTCCAAGAAAAGCGTATGCCAAAAAAAAAATCATGCATACGTAATATTTACAATAGCAAAAAATGCGGGCTAGAAGATATGTACACACATACCCATGCAGATACAAGGCAATTGAAATAAATTCTATTGAACTTTAAGAGGTGGGGAACAACAAAGGGACAGTCATGAATTTTATTTCAAATTTAAGTTGCCAACAAAAAAATTTAATTCTGTTTTGAAGAATTGCAAGTACCCTGAAATGGGTTGTTGGAATTGACAAATTTTTTATTTTCATATCTCTATCTTCAATTTTCCTTTTACACCTTTAATCCTTTGTGTCTGTGCTGGGTAAATTCCCCAATAAATTGAAGAGCTTTTCCAGCAGCGACATTTTCTAATTTTCCACATCAATGAACGAGTGCAGAAGTTCAATATCAAAATTTTCTTTTCTTAACAAATATTGTCATCAAATATTGGAAATTCACTAGCTCTTAATTTAGCTAATATGAAATCAAAAAAAAATATGATGGCGGAATAAAGGGAATAATAGACACCAGGAGAACACACTTTATGTGCACACATACGAACATTTTTGGAAGAGTTTTTAAATTTCGATTGATTTTCATTTCTTGTTGATTGGAGAGTACGAGAGAGTCTCTAATCACTACTAATGCATATATATTTAACAGTATTTATTAAATGATTTGAGACTTAAGGCTTAAGGCTGAAAAAGCAGTTCCGCTACCAAACGAGTATACCTCTATAACGTGGTGTTCAAGACCTTCCATTGAGGAGCTCTGCAAAGAAGTGATCTCGTGCTCGAAAAGGGAGTACAAACACAGCTATAGTTAAATTGATTGCCATATTTAATATTCATACATTATATTTTACATTTGCCAATTTTATAGCATACCTTAAGGCGTTCCAAAGAACTTTTAGTCTGAAAGAAACTTTATACTGAAATTTTTAAAAACAGCCCTTAAAAAAATTCCTATTACTAGATTTTCCAAATTTTCCCAAAAAGGTAGAGAAAATTGATTCTCTTTTGGCACAGAACGGCCTCGAACAAAAAGCATGACCATGTGTTATATGGAAACGAAGAAACACAAAATCCGAGAATGAACAGATAACCTATTTTTTGAATTTTATGACAAAACCGAAATTTGACTTTGCAATACTTGTGTGAAAAATTCGAAAAAAATCGAACAAATCTGGTCACTTTGCATGTGAATCCTCGGCAAAACAAAGGACAATGGGCCAACATTTTCCTCCAACTAAAAAAAGAAGAAAAAAAACTCAATCAAAAAATTGTCACATGACTACTGCTGCACTGCTTTGGGCAACAAAGACTAGAACAAAAAACATCATTGTTTTTTGATATTCGTTTGGTGAACTACATTTTTTCTCCTTATGCCTAAACTTGGCTTTGATTGACTTGCTGCAGTCATCAATCGGCATAGGCAGTTTATTTATTTTTGTTCTCCTCTTTTTTTGTCGGTGCTGCTCCATGGGGAGAAAACGTGAAAAGTGAAATGTTAATTCAGCACTATTTGCAGCTACAGTTGCAGGCCTGAAATTGTCGATGACAAAGTGAGGAAGCCTGGCAATTTTTTTTGGTTTCATTTGAGTTGGAGTCGGGTGATTTTGCTATTGACTGCATTGACTGACTGACTGTCTCTCAAAAGACTCGTTAGGTTTATTAAATTTTTAAGTTCATCTGGGATTGTTTTTTGTTGCAGTACAGGAGGAGGGGTATTTTTAATGGAATGGGAGATGCAACCATTCACCAGAAATCAATCAACAATTTTTACTGTGGGATGAAAGGCATAAAATGGAGATAGACTGTATACAATTTGAAATAGAAATATTTGGACTAAGAATCGATAACAAAATATTTCATATACCTTTATAACAAATATATCCAATGAGATCAAAGCAAATGTAATTTCAACAGAAAAAGTCAGCCTCCTCTTAATATATGCTGCAAAAATGCACTGGAATATGTCAAGGTAAGAGAGCCAGCATTTTTTATTATTTATTTATTTTTTTTTTTTTTTATATTATTTATTTATTTAAAGAAAATGAAAACAATCTTGAAAACAATGATATTTTATTTCGAGACGAGCATATTTTCTCCAATGAATCTTTAAGGCTAGATTTCACATCATGTTAGAATCATTTATCTTTAGAATTTTTGTGGCATACTCCTAGGCGTTCCCATAAAAAAGCAGACTTAATTATAAAATTATAAATATAAATTATTAATTATATTACAAATATAATATTCGTTGTTTTGGAATATTGAAGAGAATATTGACCTCTTAGCATAGTGTTTCTTTTAATTTTAAAAATATCTCAGCACATAAAAGCATGCTATACCAATTTGAATTTTAAGAATTTTCGTTTTCCCCAACCCACTGTCATTTTGGGTATCAATTGAAATCCCCTTTGAGATTAGTGATAAATTGCATAGCACACAACTAGAAATACAAAAAAATATCTAAATTCCTATTCCCAATACTAAACAATAACAGAAAATTGTAATTGTCGAAAAAAAGCAAAACAAAAACATTTGATAAACGCTCAAAAAAGCAACCCCATTATACCTATTAATGGAGAATTTCGAAAATACAATTTTCTATATCAAAAAAATGCAATGATGTGCAAAAAATATTGAGCCCAAATCTTATTAATGGAAGCAATTGAAAAATTGGGAGAAATGTTTTAGGGTAAGGATAACAACATCAATGCACTAAAGCCTAAAAGTATGCATGTTTTTAATGAAATATTTTTGCAAGATAATGGGAGAGTTGATATCAGATGCGAGAAAACTTCAAAAGACAATGAAGTGATATCAAACAGTTTTAGAAAATATATTTAAACTTCTTGTGCCCATAGATCCTAGAAAAAGTTCTAAGATTAAAAAAAAATAATAATTTTATAAAATTCTGTGCCCTGGATACTTCACTTTGGAGACACATAGTTCTTGTGTTCATAACCGCTTGAAAAAATGTATAAAATTCAAAAACAAAAACTCCATGATTTCACAAGATATAGTTCCCCAGGATACATCTCTCTCCAGACACAGAAAGTTTCGTTATTATTTTGTAGAGTAAATTGCCTGAGGACATTATTTTCAATAGATTTTTTCAACAATCCTGAAAGTATGCAATGTTTAAATAAATTTTCATGTGAGATATATTACCATTGGGGATAATTCTTTTGAGTTTTTTTGTAGTTACTGGATCCTAAAGCATTTTATTATTTTCCAGAAGTATGGCGATTTTTACCATAGCATACTTTTAGGCACTCCTAACATATTTTAACGAAAAAGAAACCTTTGAAATATATAGTGTAAATGTATATAGAAGAGAAAAACTTCTACTATTTTTTTGACAATCCTGAAAGTATGCAATATAAGCAATAACGCCTCATATATTTAATATTAAACGCCACATCATGTAGGAGTCATACGTATGGTTTTCAAACGTTTACAATGCTATATCATGAGCTTCTACTAATTTATGGTGTACATATATATTCATTTATAATATAAAGAGTTTTTTTTTTTTTCAGATCCAAACTTCTGAGAAGCGTCTAAAAGTATGCTACAAATATGCAAAAGATTAGACTAAGCAAAATACTTTACAAATGTCATTAATTTTACATGCAATCTAGCCTTAGCCACACATTCCCTTTTCCACTCCTTCAAAATTTTAGTCCCTAAGGTTATGGGTTAAAATAACTCCATGTTCGAGTTTTGGCAAAGAAAATTTCAACATCAGTAATATTAACATCATATTTGGCAACACTTTTGATAATTAATGAATTTCTAGAAAATTGTCATTTTTATTGGTTTGAGGGAGAACATCAACAATCGATGCTTTCCATAAAATCACTTTTAGGAATGAAGATCTAAGATACTTTTAAGTGCTTCAGCCCCCATCCTAAATACAAAATACCTTTATATCCGACAAACAAACAAACACTCTCCAAATTCAAGTATGATTTTTCCATCTCTCAAATAATTTGTGGTACAACCAAACCCAGCCCCCCCGGGTCATTTAATACGCAAATTGTTCAATGCTGTTGCTGTCATGTCCTTCACTATGTCTAAGTATGTTCTGCAGGACTTGAGGGTAGTTGTTGCTACTCAAAAAAAAAAAAAAGAAGTCTTATGCTTTTAAGTGGTTTTCAAAAGTGTTTTAACATGCAATTTTTTAATTGAGTTTCAATGTTTTTCCCCAGGAATTAAATACGAAAAATGGGAATACAAGCATTTCCAGGAGAGCTTAACCGAAAAAAATGATATTGGACAGTAGATTCCACAACTGTGGTTGATAAAAAATTCTTAAAAGGGATTATTAAAAATTAATCTTTATTTGCCATAAATAAAAACCAAATGCAGGGACAAGTTCTTTTTTTCTCGGAGTTGAAAATTTCCAAAAGCTTTTACCAAATAACACCAAAAATAAATTCTACGAAATCCATAATCTAATCCCCATGTGTTATGTGTGGCAACATATTGTCATTTTTAAATCAATCCTGGGGCCATTTCCGGAAAACAAGATTGAAATACGAAAAAAAATGTATGTGTTTATGCCAAAATGAAACCACATTCCATTTAGCCAAGAAAGACATTTAAATTTATTGGCAATTTATGCCCAACACAAAGGCCGAAAATCGGAATGCTTGGACACAGGCACACACACTCATACACACATTATCTATTAAAAATGTCAAATTGACCCTCATCAATGTATTGTGGTAATTTCATCGAGAAAGGATACACTATTAAAGGAAGAAGAAAAATGGAAATGTGCCACAAAAAAATAAAATTAATTCAAAACCAGCAAAAGAAGCCTCAAAGAAAAAAAAAAACAACTATTTCTAAAAATTCAATCCCATGTCAGTTTCGAATGCCAAGGAGAAATGAATGTTTGCTAATATATTAATGGATTATTTTGTCTCAAATATTGAAATATTTGATATCCTCAACTAGATAAGGTCATTTCGTATGAATAGAATCAAAGTGACCAGAGCACATTAAGCTAAAGGACACTCTTTCGGAAATGCTCATGAAAAAATGGAATTTTGAATGAAAAATCAAAAGTTTTAAAAAAATTAATTTAATTTTTTTTTTCGGAGAACCTAAAGTACCTTGAATGATAAACTCTAATGAGAAATTAGGTGAAAGCTTTGATATTAAAAAAACAATGCTCTCAGAGAGAAAACGCCTTGGATGTTGGAAGCAGGGTTGTGAGTATATTTGAGATTTAAAGATATATATTTTTTAAAAATATTTTCTTTAGACGAAAAAACTTAGAAAAAATTAACCTCCTCCTAAGAAAAATAAATAAGAGGCGAAAACTTATTTCTTTAGAATCACCTAAACGGTACTAAATTAAGTACAATTTGAACGGATGCAGCTGAAATCTTGGAATTCTGAAATTTGATATTAATATTACTGGCGGAGTGTAGGATTGGGATATGGAGGAAGTTTTCGAAATTTGTACTTATGTGTACGAAATATACTAAATGGCACGAAAATTGGTGCAATTTCGATTTGGGCGAACCGATAGAGCTGGAATTCGAAAATTTAGAAATAAAATTACTAGGACTGAGGAATGTAGGTAGTCTTGGAAATTCGTACTTATGTGTACTAAATTGTACTGAATTTGGTACAATTTACATTTTGGGTGAACGGGTAGAGTTGGAATCCTGAAATTTGAAAATGAGATTTCTATTGGTCTTTATGATGCAGGTAGTTTTGAAAATTCGTACTTATGTGTAGTAAATTGTACTAAAATTGGTACAATTTGGATTTGGAACAGGAATCCTGAAATTTGGAATTAAGATTACTGTTGGAGTGTAGAATTGGATTATGAAGGAGGCTTTGGCAATTCGTACTTATGTGTTCTAAATTTGGTACAATTGTGATATATGTGTGAACCGATAGAGCTGGAATTCCAAAATTTAATATTGAGGTCACTGTTGGTGTTGGTCATCATTACATAACCGACAATGTTATGACAAGCTGAAAAATCTCTCTTTACACAATTGTTCTCGACATTGTTAAACTCGTTTATGTTAATACAGCTTAGTTTTATTAAAGCCTTTCAGGCAAACAAAAAATGCCCACAAATATTTCCCATTTCCCATCAAATCTTTCTTAATTTACATTTAAACATTTTCACTTAATCATGAATTAAGTGAATCTCCCGCGCCAAAAGCCCTTCTCCCTCACTGCTTTGCTGATTTTACAACAATTTTCGATTGATTTTGTCTGCCAACATCCATCCCAAATAGCCTCGGAGGCATTTTTAATCAACCCGCAAACCGGAAACACGTGCTGGTGTTTGTGTTTTTGGCATCACCGCCATCAGACCATGGAACCGATGTCTGACCACTTTTCCTTGCGGAATTCGAAGAACAAGAAGTATTGTTTTGTTTGTATTGTTGTTGTTGTTGTCATTAAGATGTCTGGGCCTGTTCCGTGTGTTGATGCTTGGCAAACAAATGCCGCCGTCCCCGTTGCTTCTCCTGCTGCTGCTGACACAGTAGATTTGGTTGTAATTTGTTGAGTCTCAGGAATTAATGCTAATGAAAACTACTTATGCTAATGTCATCATCCAAACAGGACTCCATTACTCCCAGCCTTTCGTAGCTCCTTCAGATGTAAAGGCAAAGCGAGAGAGAGGCGTTGATGGTATCCATGGCTGGCCGCCCGCTAGTTACTTTGTTTTTGGCAATTGCGGTGAATGTGATTTGCTTGTAAATCCTCTGCCGACAGAGTCTATTGATTTTGTCGGTTAAGCGTTCTACTTCTTCTTCTTCTTCCACTTCTTCTGCTTCTCATTTGCATTTGTTTGTGGAACAAACAAATAAAATTCGGAAATTACCCTAAAGGAGTCAATACAATTTGTGTAACGGCACAGATAAATGTTGCTTATCAAAGGAATTTTAATCAAGTGGAACCAGGTTGCAAAAAGAAAAGGGTGGGAGAGGTGAGAGAGAAAAGAGAGTGGTAAAGGATAACAAGTATAAAATTTGAATTGGGTTAACATATAATTGTTGAAGTACAATTAAGAACCGGTAAAGAAAGGTCAAAAATCGTGCGGGACCGACTATATGATACTCTAAACCACTATAAACATATTTGGGGCATAAAAACCGTGAAATCGGATGAAGATATATATGGAAGCTATATCCAAATCTGATAAAAATTGACAGAGGTATTTCTGAAATGTATGAGATATCTGGCGCCCAATATAATTGTTGTGGCGCGCATATTGCGAGGGATTTTAATACCAAATCAGATGAAACATATATATGAAGCCTATAACTATATATGAACCGATTTTAATCAAATTAGAAGTACTTAATTCTAGGCTGAATTCGGTAGGATGTGACCAAATACATTTTATTTGGACGAATATTACACATGTGGCGCCCAATAAAAATGAAATAGGACGAAGTTATGTATGGCAGCTATATCTACATTTGGGGCTATTATCGCAAATCTTCAAGGGAGTTCATCCTTGAGCCTAACAATCCATAACGCTAATCCAAAACGTGATCCAATATTGGTAATCTTTTTCTCGTAGAATTTTCTTTTTAAATTTGTTCGAATTGGTCACCTTTGGCTCGAATTATGACCTTCAAACGGCCAATGAAACTGTCACACGTTGCTCTGCGGTATTCTGGCCCATTCCCAACGAAGCACTTGCCTGAGGTGATCGACACTTTGGTATATTTAATTGCCAACCTAGCTTTCCAAAATGCTCCAGACACAATAGTCCAACGGATTGGTATCCGGAGATTTTGGTGGCCATTGTGCACTGGAAATGAAGCGAGGAATCTCATTTTGTAACCATTCTTGGGTGGCGCGCGCTGAGTGCGATGGTGCTGAGTCCTGTTGGAATGCCCAAGGTCTGCGGTCAAAATGTTTTCGTGCCCAAGGCTTTAATACACCCTCCAGAATATTTTCGCGACAATATTCGGCATTTATTCTGATGCCACGGTCGATTAATACGAGCGGAGAGCGACCATCGGCATTTATGGCGGCCCACACCATCACCATGGCCGGCGTTTGAGTTCTAGTGGCCAACGGAAGGTGCACATTTTCATTGTGTTTGTTTACAAACTGCTGGACAACGAATGTTTCTCATCGGAGTAAACCAAATTCGGCAGTTCACCACTTTCGGTCAAGCTAAGCAACTCTTTAGCTCTTTTGAGTCTATTTTCTTTCAGTTGCGCTTTTGCACTTTTTGGAATTTCAATGGCTTTACCCCGAGCTTATTTTTCAATATTTTCCTAATGCAATTTTGCGGCCACTGCGATGCGGGTTTCGATCAAGTCGCTTATTTACTTTTCGAACCATTTCTGCTGATGTTGCTGTTTTCTTCAGGAAAATTCTCACCAAAATGCTTTTGTAAGCTTGTAAGCAATATAATGAGCTGTCACAGGAATAATTTTAACAGCTGTCGGACGAGTGGCTTAGAAATGACAGCAATCTGAAGTTGGTTGCAGTTTTTTTCATCCCATCTTAATCTTGAGTTATGTAAGATTTCGACTCTTGATGTTTTCTAGGACCTATCGTAGAAATTTATGAAAAATAAATTTGTGTAATATTTCGACTTGCCACGATCCCGTATTTTGAAAAAGGTACAAAAAATAGGATTTAGGATCTTTATATCTATGTTCATATTCGGACGCTATCAAATTATTTATACCCTCTTAAGCCATAAGGCTTAGAGTAAGAGGCCTTTATCCCATCTTGATCGAAATTGATTAAAAGATAAATACTGGTTGCTCCCTTAGCAGCCCTTAGCAGCCCTTAAACCAGATAGCTACTAAATCACTAGCCAAGTACTTTTAAATTAGCATTAAATAATCATTTCAAACTCTTTTTAAATACCCCATCACAATAATTGAAAAAAGAACCCCACGCCCCTAAATTTATGGTGTTTTCGTTGACTCCCCTTCCCACCAACAGCAAAAAAGAATTGAATTATAATTTAAAAATAATCGATTTTTAAACGCCACACCAAACGCTGCCATGCCAACACCACATTATCGACTGCTAAAATCATTCGTATATCGATTTTCGGTCAGTCTAAACAAAATGTTGGACTTTTTCAGAATTTTCACAATTTTTCTAATATTTTTGCTTAATTTTCCACAAAACGAAAGTAAAATAGTTAAATTTACCAAATTGGAATGCAAGGATTTTGACAAATCGCTGATTGCGTTTAAACTCTGCCAACTGAAGGCTGTGGGACGTAATCGCATTGCAATGCAGGTGCAGGGGGATTTGAAACAGCCGCTCAACGATGGTCTGTTGGTGAGTTTGAAAATGGGAAAAACATTTTTATTTATTTATTTATTTATTTTATTTTTTTTTTTTTTTTTGAGAGAGAGAGAACTTTTGTAATAATGCCCCTGCCATACCTATGACATATTTCAGTATATTTTCATATTTCTCACTAACAAACAATGTTATTTTCATTCCCAATCCACCAGATCAATGTTGAACTGTTTCGAAAAAGCCACGATTTTCGACCGTTCCTCTACAATGACACCATGGAGTTTTGTGGTTTCATTAAGAATCCCAATCGATATATGTTTTGGAAGATATTGGTCCAGGAAATGATCAAATACACCAATCTCAATCACACCTGTCCCTATGAGGTAAATTGGATATTATGATCCGTAATTATTTCATTAATTTTTCCTCCCCTTCCTCCCAGGATGAACTTGTCGTAAAGGATCTCATTTTGGATGATAGCATGTTGAAGGCCTTGCCATTTCCCTCCAATGACTACATGGTCCAAGTGAAGGCCCTGCAGCAGAACGACATCAAAGCCGAAATGAAAATGTTTATTGTAATTATTGAGTAAAATAATCTATTTTTGTGGATATTGAAAACACTTCACCGTCCATGGGTAATAATATTAAATAATCTCACTCTCTGTCTCTGCTGGCCCATTAAAATTTTATTAATAAAACAAAAAAAACAACAACGAACTTTGTTTTGTTTACCATATTGGATGTCTGGTGAGTATCGCAAAGCCACTGCCGCCAATACTAGATAGCCCAGCTTTATTATCGTTTTTGTATTTCAAGTCAACCGGAAAATTTGCTGATGCTTCACCAAAAAAAAACGCTTGCACAAAGAGTTAGCTCGTGCCTCACTTTCTGCGTTTGTCGGAGAGGGGTTGCGGCATTAAAATTTTGTTATTTTGCCCCATCAGCGGAAAAAAGTACTCGATTTTATTGCAATAATAAAAATCAAACAAAACAGAAACACGGTTTGTAAATTTGCCTACGCACTGCAGCTAAGGTAGAAAAGGTAGCTATTTTTCCGCCAACTCCCTGAGTCCTGGTAAATTAAGTAATTAATTCGAAAAATTCGGGTAGTTAAATGATTTAATATTTTTCTTTTTGTTTTTTTTTTTTTTTTTTAGTGCAAAACAATATTTTTGGGACTTTGCGGAAAATAATTTTCCTAACGAAGTAAATATGAGTTTTTACGCTGGTACACAAAATATCTTAAAAGTTATTGATGGTTAAAAATTCAATGTGAATTTATAAAATATTTAAAATTTGTAATACTAATAAAATTTTTAACTTTAATTTATTTTTTTAAATAAAAAAATAATTTAAATACCATAGAAGTGGGAAACGTCTAGTGCTTGTCTTTGAAATGCAAAAATAAACGTCCTAAAATATGCAACAGTATGCGACTTAATTCATCAAAAGCCAGAATAATATTTGAGCTACTTTCTTTTAAAATAAACAAAAATATACATTTTATTTTAACCTCCTAAAAGTATACCGCATGTAAGAAATTACTGTCGTAAAGCCCGTTTATACATTATGTTAAAATTTTTTATACATTATTAAACAAAAAAAAATAAAAATAACTGATAATAATAATAATAATAATAATAATAATAATAATAATAATAATAATAATAATAATAATAATAATAATAATAATAATAATAATAATAAAAATAATAAAAATAATAAATAATAATAATAATAATAATAATAATAATAAAAATAATAAAAATAATAATAATAAATGAAAATAATAATAATAATAATAATAATAATAATAATAATAATAATAATAATAATAATAATAATAATAATAATAATAATAATAATAATAATAATAATAATAATAATAATAATAATAATAAATAATAAATAATAATAATAATAATAATAATAATAATAATAATAATAATAATAATAATAATAATAATAATAATAATAATAATAATAATAATAATAATAATAATAATAATAATAATAATAATAATAATAATAATAATAATAATAATAATAATAATAATAATAATAATAATAATAATAATAAATAACTAAATTGTAAATCGATTTTTCATATTATACATTTTTATTGCATACTTTAAGGAGCCAACAACAATATTTTAGTTAAGAATAACGCTATACTTAAAAATATGAGGAGCGTCTGAAAGTATGCTATGAAAATGTTACATATAATTGTCGGAAAATCTACTCCACCACTTTAATAACTCAAAACCTAGGACTGAATGCCTATTTCTATCAACCGTCGGTGGTTAATATTGGTTTTCTATACATAATACAAAGAAACATCCTAAAAGTATACACCATGGGACTAACTACTCAGCTGTTTTTATGGTCCCTGAGCCATTTCCATTGATCACTTTCGTTGAAAGAAAAATATTTCCGTTCCTCTTCTTTATCTAAAAACACGGAGTTCCTAAAAGTAGACATAATATAGCTAACCTCCCTTAGCAATTCAAATAGTTTTCATACAGAGGGAGAAATCTCTTTCCAAAATACCCAAAATTTCGAAATCCAAAGTGTACACGGGATTTCATTAAAAATTAAAGACTTTGCTATTTTCCCTCCAACGAAGCGGCAAATGTTCAATTTAATTTGTAAGAAAATAAGTTCCTAAAAATATGGACCATGTAACTTCTCACTACACTCAAATCATTTCCATTTGCAATTTTTGACTCCAAACATATTATTTTCACCCCTCCTTCACATATAATGACCAATCATAACCTATTTACCGCCTCCTCCCCAAAAGTATGCCCCACAACTGATCACCTTTGAGACTTTTTTACTTAATAAATATTAATGATCAACCATATTTCTGTTGTAATATCTTAAAAAATAGCTTTCTTCCATGTAATAATTGCCTGGAAATTTATTGTAATTTATTTTTCCTTTGCTCTGTCTATAAATCAAGGCCTTGTGTTTTCCAAGAAATCAAGGTAAATGAAGGTAAAAATGTCACTAGCCATAACATTAGCAAAGATTTATTATGGGTTCACCCCCACCGAACGAAATTCCAATAACAACTAATGGCAAATTAGGAGGAATGAAAGCAAATCAATATTGGGCTAAAAAATGCTCAGAAAAATTCCAGAAAAAATATTTTCCTTACAATGACTTGTAGTAGGCCCAGAGAATTTGATGCTGACATTTTGTTTTATTATCATCACATTTTTGGGATATTCATCTTTTTTTTTTACCCTCTTTCTTTGGCTTTCTTAGGATGCTGTGCCACAAAAAAAAAAAAACAACTGGAGAAAAATGAGTCTTTTTGCTACGGTTTATTAACATTAGTCACTTGTAGCAAGCTATAGCAGAGCAGCAGAAAATGTTCCAGTTCATTTTTCTTGATACTGAGCAAGCGCCTGACGGGCTGCCTGTCTGCCTTACTGACTGACTAACTTGTCATGAACGAATGGAGTATATGAATTAATTTCAATCAAATAAATCCGGCAATTTATCAAATGAAAGGTATCACAACCCAATACCCGGCACGAAAGCAAAGACTCTGCGATTGAATTTGTAAAGTTATGAGGCTGGTATAAAGTTTATCTTCTTTAAGCGAATGTTTGTGCAAAAAAGGGATTCAATCGACCTCCCCCCCTTCGGAACTTATGCAATGTCTGTCTGTCTGTTGCCTTCATTGTGTTCCGTAATGACCATTTATTATCAAATCCTTTTTGTGTTTAATGGACCCTTTTCTTGGCAATAAACAAACAACACTAACAGGCAGTCATTCAATTCTGCAGAGGACACAAAAACCGCAACAACAACACCAAAAGACGGAGGGTTTACAAATCTAACTTGACACAACACTCAGACAGAGTGTGTTTTTTGTTACAGTTTTTTTTTTTTTTTTTTTTTTTTTTTGTTGGGAAAAGTTATCAGACATATGCCCAATGTACAACCAAATTAGAAAGTTACAACAAACAACAAAAAACACACATACACAACTTGTGTTTACCATTTACAACTGTTGGGGTTGTAAACAGCAAACAAATGCCCAAATTGGACACTGTCCATTCTGGGGAGTGATATCTTGTCAGGTTGTTGTTGTTGCATCATTTTTGGGACTCAAGTGGGATTATTTTTTTGGATCAGTCTTTAATAAACAAACTGAAATGCCAAAAAATACCAATACGATATTGAAGGAAATCAACTATGAAGAAGTTATTAAATTTCTGTTTTGCCCAAAAGTATGCAATGGTATTTGTGAAAATTTAACAAAAGTCTGTAATTGACTTAGAAGTGATTCAAAACGCTATAAAATGGCAATGGGAGTGTTTTTAAGAGATCATGAAAATAGAATATGGGTCAATTTTGAAAAATGAAATGAAATTTAAAAATAGAATTATTTGACATCGAATTTCAAATTACTTTAAACTCCCTGCAAGAATATTAAATGGCCTTAAATTCGCAAAGCTCATGAAATAATGAGCTGGAGTTATATAGACGCCAAAAATGTGGGTTCGAAGACCTTCTATCTTTATTCTCTTGTATCCTAGTATACCTTTAGATGCAAAACTAAGGCACTGACGGATTCCCGGAAAAATGGAAAACTTTTCTCTTTGCCAAGTAACACAGTGGGACCTAGGTTAGGAATAGGAATTGAAAGAATCAAAACGCGAATTGTCACCAATATGCAAATTTATTTTGTTTTAGAACATCTTCAATGCCAATAGTGCTTCCCAATGAACAAAATCAACCGATTTACCCTTAACTTATAGTGGAATGTACAAGGAAGACCTGTCCACACAGGTATAATAAAAAATTGAAATAAAAAATGGAAATGCTTGAAAATGGAGTAAAGGCCACACTCCCCACTACTTTGATCGCTTTCTAGGGGTAAAAATGAAAATCGGTGGAGCCTTAAACAGGACTTCGGAGATGGTCCATTATTTACGTGCAGGCTGGTACGGTGAGCCTAAAATCTTGAATGATTTTTTGGGGGTTACATAACAGTTCTATGACAAACAGGTGGTGGAGAGAAAACTTAGGGCTTTTATTGACAATATTTTTTCCTGCTTCGGACACTCCGGCCATGCCCTATACTTGATGCAGAATTGCCTACACATAACCTTTACTTGATACAAGCCAAAAGGCTTGGTCTCGAGGTTTCGAACAAAGTCTGTCAGATTTGAAGTACGTATAACTGGTTATTAAAGATAGAACTCCATTTTGAAGCTAAAGCCGAATTATATCGAACATCTCCTGTATTGCGGATTAAATATTGTTCCTTCTTCTTGAAAAGGTATTGGCAAGGATTGTGGTGCTAAGGTTGAGATGTGCTACATTAAGTTTCAATCCCCGCATCATTTAGTCCGTCTGAGATATGGTAAAAAGCCAAATATTAGAAATTTCGATATCTACTCTAGATATTTTGCTCTGCCCAAAATTTTGTAATTTTTTGAAATTTTTTAAAATAATTTATTTTTTCTTGTTATTTTTTAAATAATTTTTTCCATTTCTTTAACTAAAATATCTAATCACCCCACCGCACTCATCATAATGGGATTCGGGACATTTACATGGTTTCTCCGTTGTCGTCTTTTCAAGATGATCAATTTTGAGCTTTTCCAATACCGTCTTGACATTGTCTTTGTCATCGAAGAAATTCCACAGGCGATCCTCGAATTTCTCTTCCTTTTTGTCAGCCAGTTTCTCGAGCAATGTAACCTTTTCCTTCTCCTTTTCGAGCAGCTTCTCCTTTAATGATGGCTTATCGAAGAGATCAAATTTGGGCCATTTGAAGAGGGCACCATCCTCCTCGCTGTCATCGTAACGCATCACCAGTTTGGGTAGTTTGGGAAAGAGAACGGCCTCAACTGGATTTTTTTCGGAATTATTAAATGGAAAATCTTAAATTTTTATTTTTTTTTTTCAATTCCAACTTACCCAAGGCAATGGTTAAAATTATGAAAACTAAGGATCTCATGGCTGTGCTGTGGCAGAAACAAAAGGGTCGTTGACTTGCTTACGGTTTTGCAAGTAATAATTTGTTGTTGCTGCCATAATATTGCATTTATAGTTGGATTTCATTGCCAGTTTTAGAGCTTCGCCCTAGTCATTTCCATCCATTGGCCATTTAATTGCTCGGAATATCTATGGCCTGAGCAAAGTGTTCCCGTTGCTTCATTTCTGCGTTTTAATGTCATTTATCACGTCTTGGTCACGTTCTCTATTTAAAACCAAACATTTGCTTTCGTTGGTTTATGGGATTTTTGCCACATTTAAGTAATTCTGCCTTCGCTGGTTGGCTGGCTGTCGCTGTCGCTGCTGCTACTGTTTCTGCTGCCGAGATTGCCTTGGGGAAATGATTAATTGTTGGAAACGGAAAATGAATAGAAGAACGTCATTCGAATGGAATGGGTTTTAATGGTGAGATATAAACAAATTGTTTTGCTAAATTCCTATTTGAATGGCAAAACGTGAAATGGTCAGTAAAACTGAAAGAACCATCAAACGGAGCATTTGAAAAGTAAAAATAGAATAAATTTGAAATTTATTTGCAATTGAATTTACTCAAAGATTATTTCTGGAAAATTATTTCACGTATATATTTAGAAATAATTGCCTACTTTAGGGAGTTGGGAAATTTAATTTACAATAAAAATTAAATATTTATTTTAGGCCTTACATATTGGGATCTGGGGAGTGGAATTAGTTTTTGGAATTGATAATTATGCATAAATCTCTGAGGAGGGCCAGAGGTCACAATATAATGGTAATAAAACCGCGGTTTTGGAAATTAAAGAACATTATTAAGGGGTAGTCTACAGTCATACGTAAAGTGATTTTTCGCACATTTAGAGTTTGCTTTTTGTAGCATAGTTTTAAACGCCCGTAATATCATTAAATCACTTTAATAAAAAGGAGCATACTTTAAGGCGTAGTCTGTAGGAATTCAGAAATGTAATCGAATTACACACTTAATTAATGTAATCTTTGTATATTTGAGTTAAATTCTTCTCTCTGAACAATGATAAATGGAATGTGTAAATCTCTTCACTCCTTCCCCTCTCTCTCCCTTCAAAAACATCCCTTTCCCATTGTGCCATCGATATTATTAAGAATAATCAATTACCTCCCTTAAGATATGCAATAAATTTCCACTCAAATTCTAATTAAAATACCTGCATTCGATTACTGTGCAATATTTAAATATTTTATAGTTCAAAGAATCCTTACATGGCCATCAACAAATCTCCATGACTCTGGCCTTTTCCCCATGCAAACAATTGAGATATTAAATATTCAGTATTTTTTGGGGGACAAATGCAAATTGGTAAATATTTTTAAAGTCAAAAGATGGAAATGATTTTATTGTTATTTTCATGGCATAATGTTTAAGGTTATGTTTGCATTAGCCCCAGGTGTAATGTAATTGAAACATAAAACATTTAAAGAAATACCATTCAATTTAAGTCTTATTTCTCAAGGAAAATTGAACAGCAGTCAATTAGAATTCTCGGAAAATTGGAAGAATTAAAACGAATGATAAGCATAAATTGATTGGGATATTTATCATATATTTTACACAAAGCCTGATGGTATGCTACATATGTAAATATTTTTAGATTTTGCAACAAAAAAATAGTGTAAACATTTAAGGCTATGTAAAAATGAAAACATGGAGTTTTTAAATAACCTAGAGTGGCATTTTTGAATGAAGATAAATCTAAGAAAATTTAAATTTAAAATCTAAGAAAAGTTGGGAAATTCTTCACTTTATAATTGATTTATATACACAAATGTCAGGTATCAAATGCAGCCTACTTTTAGGAGAATTTATGTATGTTAGACTCGGCATTTATATGACCTTAATTCAAAAAATTCGAATTGAATTAGGGATATATATTATTTTAGGGTTTCAGGGCCATATATTAATTTAGTGGACATTTAATCCCAAACATATCAATTTCTCCATTCATGCTTTGAACGAATCCTTAAAGTATGCAATAAATTAAATTTTTCTGAATTCCATAACTTTCCACCAAAAATCAACTTCTATTATAATGCCAATTTATTTTTTTTTTCTCCTTCCTTTATTTGGCCAGAACATCATAAATTTTGTTATCCTGTCGAAAAACTGATGTTGGGGTCAGACAGCTTCGCTTTGCCCCCCGTGCCAATTGGTAAAAAGTTATGCTGCACCAGCCATGATATTAACCTTTAGAACGAAAAAAAAACACCAAATCCGCCACAAACAAGTAAAAGTAATAACCAGAAAAAATATGTTTTGTTGTTGTCGGTGTGTTGTGGAAACTTTTCGCTCCACTCCCACAATTATAGGAAGCGAATACCCGTTTTCACAAACCTGTGAAAAATGAGTAAGCAGCATCCAGTTTTCGTGACCACATCAGCAGATGCAAACAAAAACAAAGTCGTTTCCAATTATATTGTATTAACATTGACCACTAATAATACTGCATTGCATACTTTTTGGCGTTGGCATAAAATAAAACCAATGAGAAAATGGAGCCGTATTTTCAGAAGAGAACGGAAGGAAATCAACGAAAGTTTGTTGATTCAAGTTTATGTTTTACTGCAGTGACAGCTGGCTGTCGAAAGGAAAATAATGGCAAACGCAAAGTTTTTTGATTAACTTAATTGCAATGGAGGAAGATAACGAGATATAGATTTAAGCAAGCATTTGCTTATCTTTTTTCTATCCGGGAATATATCTTAAGGTATATCACAGCTTCAATAGAATGTTTGGAAAATCATATAATTCCTCCTGAAAATATGCAATATTTTATGTTTTTAAGATTGTAGGACCATATTTGGTTCTACCTAAAAGTATGCAATACATTATGTTTATTTTCAATTCCTGGAAAATACAATCATGTGCTGTAAATATATGAAACATTTCGACTGTTTCAGAGCTTTCAGATAATTTCTCAAAGAAAATGTGACCTTGATTTCTTACAGAGCCATGAGACCATGATGGGCAGCCTAATTTGACACTAAAATAATCTGTTCTTTTTTCCTTTAAGAAACTATAGACAACTTGCGATTAGACAACATTTTAGGATTTCAGAAGAAGCTTTCGACTCCATTTTGCACCTACATTTTCATCAATCGCTTTCTTTACAACCATAAATTCTGCAATTTTCTTTTAACTTCTTTATAAATTGCTTCTTTGTTTTTCCAACATATTTCACCGTTTCTTATTAAAGAAAATTCAAAACTTTTCCTTCTTGACCATAAAGTTTCGTTTTCTATATTCCCCAGACCTGTCCTGGCCAGACAGCATTCCATGAATTGGGGTTGTGGCAACTTTCTCTTCGAACAAAGTTCCCTTAACCTTCAATCAATTTTGTTCCCTTTTTTGCTTTTCTTTTGCTTTACTTTAATTTCTATTTTATTTTTATTTTCTTTTTGGCTTTTATTGTTGTTGTTGTTTGTTTGGTGGATAAAGCGAACAATGATAATAGTGCTGTGGCTTCTTCTGATTAACTTGGGGACCTATGGACCACCCCCTGAAATCTATGGCTTCAATTATAATTATGTGACGCCTTAGTGTATGCTTTAATTTTAGTTTCTTTTGTTGTTCCATTTACGGGTTTTTTTTTCCCAGTTTTAGTATTTATTTTGTTTGTTTTGTAAGCCATGGCAGAATAAAATAAATGAAAAAAAGGAGAAAGAGGGAAACACTATTTGTACTGAACATGGACCGGACTGAACTGCAGCAATTCTATATGAAATTAATTGTTCTGAACTCAAATGTTTTCTTTTCATTTTCTTTGATGGCTGTCCATGGCCATGGTCTGCCGTTGGAATACGGCAAAGGATGTGGCTTTAGTTTGCACAACAAACGTGGCAGATTTAATTGTGCATTTGAAATGTGCAAATTGCTGCAAAGGGAAAAATTAACAGTTAGTGTGTCGAGTTAGGTCACACACACACAGACACACACACACATACTCACAAATATACAATGCAATGCCCAAGTTCAAAGAGTAATATGTGGTCAGTATCAAATGAACAAAGGTTTGATTTGGTTAAATACCATACATAATTTATGTTTGCCTGAAAATAGGCAACAGTTTGCTAAGAGAAATTGTTAAAGGCAAACATCTGACAACTAGTGGCGAAGTTTCTGGGGAATTTTCATTGGAGTGAAGACTGTTTATTGACATAAAATTTATGCCCTAAACTATAAGGTTTCAAGATGAGTCCGAATGGAATTCCAGAATCAGAGTTTCAGGAAAAAAATAATTTCTTGGCCGACGGTGTAATTCAAATGCGATTCTTGCAGTTTTTTTTTATAAAGGCTAGTTTACACATCACATTCATCTTTTATAGCATACTTTTAGGCGTTCTCCATATGACTCTAACATGACGTGTAAACTAACCTTATTATAACCTTAAAAGACTAAAAACTAAATGCCATGATGGTTATTTCACCTTCAAAAGAAGGCCGATAATTGGATCGCATAGTATGGTCTATGGTATATATAATATAAGTATAATTACAGTTTTATATAGATTATTTTTTTTATTTAAAAAATTGTTGGGAGCACAAAGAAGAATTCCATGAAATCTCTAGCCATAAATGTAAAAATGTCACTTAACATATGACCCTAACATGATGTGTAAAATAGCCTTTAGAATTAACCAAATTCCATCTCAAATTTTCTCTGCCTTCTCGATTGTGAATCTTCCAAGACTTCGAAAATTTTTCCTCATTCATTGCATACTTTTAGTATGACTTTTAAATAAATTAATTCCAATAATATCTCCCATAAAACATCCATTTTTCTTCGCCTCTGACAAGACAAACATTGCAAATACATTTTTAACTTTGAACTGAAAAATGTCCTGTCATTTCTCATTACAATCTAATTTCATTATTTGCCAACTTTAATGTCTCATTAGTAAAATGGTCCCTGTCATGATGTCAATTTCTTCGTTATTTGCTTAGGAACTAATGAAAATTTATCTACATGGATGCATTGCAGCAAATGTCTTCCCCTCCCGACCCCCACCCCCCGCCACATATAAAAACAAAAGTGTTGGCTCATATGCGTTAGTCCTTTGAAATAAATATCCCTTTGTACACATGCACGCACACACAGAGATATTTCACCGCCATTTAGTTGATATCAACACGTAACTTGGTAGCATCTGGGGAGTGGGGGGAACGAATGAAATGTTATTGGAAAAATATTTACTTTCGAAGACAATTTCCCAAACAAACGCGCACTCATATTTAGTTAATAAGAAAGCAGGATTGCTATTTCAAATCAGAATCGAAATCAACCCTCTGCTGGGGATGCCTGCTGTCTGCGCTCCCCCCGCAGGAGTGAAATAGTTTGGTGGAGGGAAAACGCAGTGCATTAAATGAGACAAGCAACGAAATGCAGTAATTTCCAAAGCAACACTCGGAGAAAAAAGGAAAAAACCAAAAATAGATAAAAATATTGCGTTTGGGGATAATGGCGCCCAACATAAATACCAATATTACTGGATAGTTTATATTGGATATCTTTTTTGCTCAAGGTGCTTCAAGGTCTCCCTATGAAAAATTTCTAAATTCCTATTTTAGTGTTCTTTTCTGTCGAATTCAAATACCTAACATTAAGGCCTTTTATGACAGGGACCGGAACAAGACTTGCCACCTCAACCCTATCTGTCATTATATATGGGCTATTGCAAAATCCCTTGCCTATGAGGGTTTCGACTACCATTTTTCTCTGAGTGTACGATTGAACTCCTATTCGTTAGTAAAACTTATTAAGACAATTTCTGATGAGTTTTTTTTTTCTGTTTTGCACCCTCTTCTCACGATTTCTCTATTTTGCTATAAAACTAAAATAATCATCTGTATACACAAATACATTTGTACATTTATTTTCTAACTTTAGGGCATAATTAGTTGAGATTTAAACTCGAAGATGGATAAAGATAATAAACACATATTTACGAAATGGCAGCAACAATTGCTAAAACTCAGCGTTTATCGTTTATTTATGGCTGAGGCTATAAATAAACTTAATTAAGTTTTAAAGAGGGGAGGGGGGTGGGTAGTTATATTGAGGGATAGAATTTCGAAATCTTTTTCGAGCAATGGGGAAAGTTTGAATAAAGTTTGGCAACAGTGAAATGAGAACTTAAAACCTAATTTAGAGCATTGTGGGCATCCACGTTTCTATCCAAACTATTTCAAGTTTTATCCCCAATTTCTGGATAAGACCAAACCTCACAGACGATAGAGGGGCTATTTTTAGACAATTTTGGAAGTGTACTTTTGGTAAACATTCTTTTAGCCAATGCCGTTTCTGACCTCTTCACATCGAAATTAATTCCCACGCAAAATGTCGCTTTTATTCCTTTATATTAGAATTTTTGGACCTAAATTTGGTACCAGGTCAGGACATTTTAACAACCTTAACAACCATAGTTTTTTTGTGCCAAATTTCAGAATTCTAGTTCTAAAAGCTCAATACTTAGCACTTTTTGTACTTTTTAGTAAGAAGTTTTATAAACTTTCTTTTAACTCATTCCTCGCTTCAGCTTTGACTCACACACAAAGTTCCTTGATTGTAGCTCTAAGGTACGGAATTTCGTACAAAATCAACCATTTTAGAACTTTTTTGTAACCTTTTGTATGAATTTTCAATATGCACCGCATTGATGTACCAATAATATCCAAGTCAAGTTAACTCTCTTGAATAAGGCTTCGGAGTCGAGTTTTTACAGCCGGAGGCGAGTTCGAAGCCTGTGTCTTGAATTTAAGTTGAAAAATAAATATTCTTGTGATTTTGCTGATCCAGAACGAAGACGTCTTCCGACATCAGAGCTTAGAGGGCTTTGATGAAGGCAATGTGTTCGCTTTTCCTAGCAAAAAACCGGAACTGACTTAAAATCTCTTGAGCTACCCAAATGCGGTTTAGTATTGCTTTTAGAGTCGAGGGGGTTTTACATGATTCTAGCCATGATGGCTCTAACCATGATGTACCACTGCACCGGGATCGCGATACGATGCGTCGGTCAGCCCCCCTTTGGAATTACCCAGAGTTATCTTAGGGAGTGGTAGCCCTCTACAGAGTTCTAGGTCTATTCCGCAGATATCAATTCGAAGATCAGCTATATGGGCTTCACTTCCCTCTTGGTAAGGTGTTGATGACTATCTTGCACCTTTGCTGCTCTATGGATCGCAGCACCCGGTTGAGAATGCAACACCACATCGAACCAAAGCTCTACCCGCGATTTGGGTATGAACCACAACCACCGCGGGCTTTTCGAGAGAGTTAACATACAAGGTGGCGCAAAAGTAATCCTCCTAACGGAAAATGCTATAAATTTTACGATTGACCCCTACTGTCTTAATTACAGCCAGAAACAAACATCGGAATGTCTGTCAAGTACATATTCATGTACAGGGTGGTGCAAGAGTAAACTTCCAATGTTTTTTTTTTTTTGGCTGTAATAAAGACATTAGGGTCCAATCGTGGAATTTATAGCATTTTCTGATAGGAGGGATATTTTTGCACCACCTTGTTTTAGGCCTTCGAAGGAAAAACACCATATCCCGGATGAAGCAACTTTCAGTTAAACCAAACGAAAGCTCGTCTATAACCTTGGTATTATAATTTTTCTAAAGGAAATTGTGTTGATATGGACAGTCACGTCTTTACTTTGCGGAATCATTTTTTTTCTTTGAAAAAAAGATAAATTATTTCTAGAAATTACATCTCCCATAAATAGTCTTAAGTCCCACTCTCCTACCACCAAAGAACACAAAAGCTTTTCCTTGGCAATTACTTTCCCAGCAAATCCCTTTTTATTGCACAAATTTACTGCAAATCCAAACACATCCTTTGTGTGACTGCCTCTCTGCTCTATTCTACACTTCTCGCTTTCATCAGCATCATTTTCTCCATTTGGCTGCCGTAATATTTTTTCCTTTTCGAACTCCCCGCTTCATGAGTCAACAATAAAAACATAAATCAATTTCTACTGTCAAATGTCAATCAATTTGCAATTCAATCAATTTCATTTTGCATCAGCGGCTGGCACGCAGCACGTCGAGGAGGTGGAGGAGAAGGGAGAGGAATTGAATATTTACCAACACGTTCACATATGCCGGCATCACGCCTCAAAAATTGCACGCATTGCGTGTGTGCCGTGTGACCCATGACGAAAACGGCTGGTGGAGGCAACAACAAGTAATGCGATTCGAACAAATATTTTGAAGGCATTACTGCAATCTTTCAGAGAAATGCTCTTAAAAATCAACAAAGTTTTCAGGGGGATGTTGTGTCTTACTTCGAAGTTTATCGAGCTCTGGTTTGACTTGAAACCGGCCAGTATTCAATTTTCATTTGTGGCCACATTGGCAGGTAATCAAATGAAAGAATTTCGAAGTTCCATTAAACAAAAAAAAAAAAACGTAACGAAATGAAATGTATTTTTTTATGGACAAGTGTTCTGTTTGCAGAGGATGATTATCTTTTGATAAAAAAAGGGAAAAAATGAGAATGGAAGATACTTTCTTTTTTGAGGGGGGTAGTTTTTCTGGTCCCAAGAGAAAACAAGCCATCAAAGTCATTGCCATCTCCATTTGATGGGATGTGTCCAGGATGCCATTGTATGGAGGTGATTAAAATTGCGCAGTTGATTAGTAAAGAAGCGGTGGTTTGATTCCTTAGATCAGAAAATAAGAAGTGAAATGAAAAGGTTCACAATTTCCCTTTATTTTCTACACAGAGATTTGAAAATTCCTGGACTTCGCGAGGTATTTTATAGAAAAATCACTAGACATCAAGAAAACTGTTTTCTATTCCTCTGCAAAATTAATAAAATTATGAAAATGTAGGCAAAAATTAAGAATTATTCAAAAATTAAAAAAAATATTTAAATTTCCCTTTAAAAAAAAATAATAATCAAGTATTTTTTTAATAAAAAAATGCTTATTAACTCTGACTGTTTTGTTGTTTTTCCTTAAATCCAATGTTCTTCCTCAAACCCCAAAAATTAATAAAATTACCAAAATGTGGGCAAAAATTAATAAATATTTTTAAAATTAAAAAAAATATATATTAAAAAATTGAATTTCCCCCAAAAAAAAAAATAAAATATTGATAAAATTTAATAGATTAAAAAAAATGTAGGCAAAAATTAAATATTATTTAAATATAAAAAAATAAATAAAAATGTTAAAAACAAATTATATAAAATTTCCCTTGAAAAAAATAATAATCAAATATTGAAAATATTTTTTTTAATATAAAAATGCTTATTAACTCTAGCTATTTCGTTATTTTTCCTCAAACCCAATGTTTTTCCTCAAACCCCAAAAATTAACAAAATTACCAAAAAGTGGGAAAAAAATAAAAATTATTTAAAAATTAAAAAAAATATATATATTAAAAAAAATAATTGAATTTCCAAAAAAAAAAAAAAAATAAATAAATAAAATATTGATAAAATTTGATAGATTAATAAAATAATAAAAATGTAGGCAAAAATTTAAAATTATTTAAATATAAAAAAATAACTAAAATTATTAAAACAAATTATTTACATTTCCCTTAAAAAAAAATTATAATCAAACATTAAAAATATTTTTTTAAATATAAAAATGCTTATTAACTCTAAGTGTTTTGTTGTTTTTCCTCAAACCCAATTTGAAAAAAAAAACAAAAAGTGGGCAAAAATTAAAAATTATTAAAATATTAAAAAAAATATATATATTAAAAAAAATAATTTAATTTCCCCCGAAAAAAATAAAATATTGATAAAATTTGATAGATTGATAAAATTATAAAAATGTAGGCAAAAATTAAAAATTATTTAAAAATTAAAAAATATATTAAAAAAAAAATAATTGAATTTCCTCCGAAAAAATAAAATTTGATAGATTAATAAAATTATAAAAATGTAGGCAAAAATTAAAAATTATTTAAATATAACAAAATAATTAAAATTATTAAAAAAAAATATTTAAATTTTCCTTGAAAAGAAAATAATAATCAAATAATGAAAAGAAAAATTTGATGTTTTGATGTTTTTTCCTCAAACTCAATTTTTTAATAAAATTACCAAAAAGTGGGAAAAAATTAATAATTATTTAAAAATTAAAAAAAAATATTAAAAAAATAATTGTATTTCCCCCGAAAAAAAAATAAAATGTTCAAAATATATATATTTTTTTTTTGTAAAAAAATGCTTATTCACTCTGACTGCAATGTTTTTCCTCAAACCCCACTCAAGTCAATCATCTTTATTTCAATTTAGAAAAAAATCCTCCAATAAGTAATCCTGTAATAGGATTGGGACAATGCTCCTGCTGCACCATGTCATTTCTCAGCCATTATCCTTCGATAAGTTCCACTCAAAACTGTGAGTAATGGTGATGTCACAGGATTATCCTTGTCATCATTATGATGTTGGTCATTTCAATATTTTTAATGAGTATTGGGAATAGAGTGATTACCAACACGACCACCACCATCATCATATGGTAAGCGGATGTGTGTGTGTGTTGCATTAGCTTTGGGGTGGCCGGTGATCGGAACACACGTTTTCCTCGACTCCAGACAATGCAATAATCCTGTTGCTAACTTCCTCACTTCAGTGTTTGCCTTTCACCAAAATTATTGACAGATTTTGGTGATGCATTGTTGTTGTTGCTAAGACTTAGCAAATAAGCGGATATTGGCACATATCAATCATGGTCTCGAAGGACATTTTCCCAAAAACCAGGAGGGGGTGAACAACATAACGTCTGTTTATTAAAAGCAGGACCATCGGTCTCTGAAAGCAATAATTGGCAAGAAATTTAGAAAGTCACAACGGAGTTGGCCGACAAACAAAGGCCACCCACCTCTTGGTTGGATGTGACATTTAGACAATTGGCGGGGTATATAGCAATTACTACCACCATGACATGCTACTTATTTTTGCGATTTGAAGAACTTATGGAATTCAACAACATTTAAGATTGACAAATTTAAATTTGAATCATTGCTCTATCCTCTTTATACTTTTCGTATAATATAACCCAAAAAATTTTGAAAATTTTATTAATTTATGTTAATTTAAACAATTTTAATTAAAACAACAACACATTTTGTTGCTTACTTTTCTCACAATTTTTTGTATTGCCACAACTCGCCTTCTTCTTCTACTCGAAATAATATTTTCTTTTTCCGGTTTCCTCTACCACCTGTTGTTGTTACTACTTTTGCCCTCTACTTCAATACTAACCGCAATTCTGAAATTTTAGAGTAGAGCATAAAATTTGCATATAAATTGAATTGATTTTTCATTCAACTTTGATTTATATGCCTCTTTTTTTTTGTGGGGTTTCTTGTCCTTTGGGGAATACAAATTATCGAAAGACAACCAGAAAAAAATGCCGAAAGAGACACATCCGCTGCGGCTAGAATTCATGAATTCATTTGATTAAAACAAAAAAAGAAAAGAATTTTAAAAAGAAATTTGAGAAGTAATATTAATCTCGAGGGATGCGGAATATTCGCATTAAACAATGTGTCGAGGAATTGGTATTTTAAAGGTCGAAGGGGGCAAAGGACATCAAAAAAAATTGTGACGTTTTTAAAAAATAAAAATATTTGTTTCCGTACTAAAAAAACTTGCAATGAACTTTCAAAATTTCCAAGCAAAAATTGACAAGACTTCTAAATTCTTGTGGTTTTCGGATCAGAAGATTATTTAAGAATTAGGTGTTATTTAATTGTCAGATACAAGAAGACGGAAAGGTATTGAAGAAGATCACATGGTTTTAAATGGATCGAAAATCTCAAACAAAACAAAATGACCTTGTTGAAGATCTGATAATCCTATTGAAGTACGAATGGACTAATAGGAAAACAGGCAGGTTTTTCTACCCGCAAAGAAATTAATTTTCAGCCAAATCGATTGGAATATATAGCCAAAACTTTCGCAATAACAAAAATCAAGAGGTACACATAGCTTATAAATGGGAAATATGTTTAAATAAAAAAAAAAAATCTCGAAATCGGGGTATACCTTAAATAGGGATTATACCAAAAAGAGAACCGAAATGACCCATTTTTTAATCTAATATTTTTTTTTCAAGTATTACAAAGTTCTTTATTAATTTTTAAAGTCCAATATATAATACTGCGGAATACAAATAATGCTGCGGAATATATCTCAAAATATTCGGAATATATCTCAGACTGACTATTGGACAGTGAAATTATAACAAAGTGTGCATAAAATTCGGAAAAAGTGAAAAAATTCGCCAGAAGTGGCTACCGTTCGAGCACTCCAGCATTTAAATGTGAATAAATCTTTTGTGTCTCGTACTGTTATCGTGGTACTGACAGCGTAGCCCGATGTCAAGGAAGTGGACGGAAGAAAACAGCAACATCAGCAGAAATGGTTCGAAAAGTAAAGAAGCGACTTGATTGAAATTCGCGTCGCAGTGGCCGGAGAATGGCTCGTGAGCTGAACATATCGCAATATTCCATTCGGCAAGGGGTAAAGCCATTGAAATTCCAAAAAGTGCAAGAACTTACACCGCAACAAAAAGAAGATAGACTCAAAAGAGCTAAAGAGTTGGCCGAAAGTGGTGAATTGTCGAAGTTGGTTTTCTGCGATGAGAAAACATTCGGTGTCAAGCAGTTTCTAGACAAACAAAATGATCGTGTCAACTGAAAAGGTGTACCTTCGGTTGGCCACCAGAACTCAAACGCCGGCATGGTGATGGTGTGGGCCTACAAAACAGCCGATGGTCGCTCTACGCTCGTATTAATTACCCGTGACTTCAGAATAAATGTCGAATATTATTACGAAACTATTCTGGAGGGTGTATTAAAGCCTTGGGCACGCAAACATTTTGGTCGCAGACCTTGGACATTCCAACAGGACACCAACACCATCGCACTCAGCACGCACCATCCAAGAATGGTTACAAAATGAGGTTCCTCGCTTCACTTCCAGCGCACAATTGCCACCAAAACCTCCGGATACCAATCCGTTGGACTATTGTGTCTGGAGTATTTTGGAAAGCAAGGTTGCCACAAAAAAATACCAAAGTGTCGATCACCTCAAGCAAGCGCTTCGCCGGGAATTGGTCAAAATACCGCAGAGCAACATTTGGGCAGTGTGTGATGGTTTCATTGGCCATTTGAAGGTCATAATTTGTGCCAAAGCTGACCAATTCGAACAAATCTAAAGTTATTCTAAGATTTGATGCTATTTCCGACATTTTTTGCTTTCATTCGACAAAATTTAAAAAAAAGGAACAGTGTTGGCTTTTCTGTTCGGGATACCATAATATTTTGTTTTTGCAAAATGGTCAGGCTTAATCCCTTTATTGTTGTTTTTATAAAAACAACGTTTGTTTATTAGTGGAGAACGATGGTAATGTTTACCAGGGGGTAAGGCAGGGTATACCTAGGTTTCAGAAAGAGCCACTAATCCTCATCAGTTCCCTTGTTTTTTGTCTGGGATATTCTCCCCAGAAGTTATTTTAAAAATGACTTCGAAAAACATTTTTTTATTTTCAAAATAACTTGAAAAAACATTTTTTTTGTCATAAAAGTTATTTTTAAAATAACTTCTGAGGAGAATATCCCAGACCAAAAACAGGTGAACTGATGAGGATTGGCTCTTTCCGAAACCTAGGTATTCCCTGCCTTACCCCCTGGTAAACATCATTCTCCACTAATAAACAAACATTGTTTTTATTAAAAAACAACAATAAAGGGTTAAGCCTGACAACTTTTGCAACAAAAAAATGTAAAAATTATGGCGTGTGACTTTGTTGCAGTTTTTTCATCTCACCCTGTATATAAGACGATCTTGAAAATTTCCTAAATTTTCCTGCGATCATGGTGGATTGTTTGGATTTGAATAATAATTTATGTTTAACATCCCATAATTATCATTCTAAAGTTTTATCCTGAAAATTTATAATAATCAACGATTTTTGCTTATTTTGTTCTTTCTGTAAAAAAAAATATTCTGCCTTTTTTTAAAATGACAATTAGTTAATACCACTTTATAAAAACATTTTATGTCTTAAAACATTTACAAGACCCTGTTAACATAAAAAAATCTCCAAACCTATTTCTTGTTCTTAAATAATATCGAAAAATCTCAATTTAGAATTTTAATCCCTTTTGGTGATAATCACCGAACAGCACACATAACAGTATTTTAGGAAGGATTTTTTGTTTGAAATCCCGCACTACTTCAGGGTGATTACTCTTGTTGTTGTTGTCATATCATTTGCTGCGTGTAACGGGATTATGTTAAAACTCCCCCCGTGGGCTATGGCAAATTGTAACAAAATAACATGTTAACACTCTGCAACAACCCATAGTTTACAAGGAGTGGTCTTCTGTGTGTGTGGAGGACGACACCCCTTCGTTTTGGTTGTCATCTGGGTTTGCCATTTGTTTTTTAGTTTTTATTTTTTTTATTTTTTTTTTTTGTTGTTTTTTTTTTTTTACAAAATAACAATAGACACCCTTTTGTTGTAGCTCTTTAATCCACAAAAGGAAGAAGTTATGTTTTTTTTTTTTTTGGTTATTTGAAATTTTGTCCACCCCTGTGTTTGTTGGCAGCAGTAGCTTCGATTTCAGCAAAATAGCCTGCAGTGATTTCCTGCAGTTTCCCTTTTTTTTTGGTTGTTTTGTGCGGTCTTACCCTTGTAGCTGTAATTGAATTTATATTTTTATTTGATTTTGTTGTTGCTGTTGTTGTTGTTTCTTTTATGGGCTACTTATAATCATTGTTTTGTTTGCTAAGCTTGGTAAGTGATTTTCTTGGTTGCAAAAATGAAGCGAAAAAAAAAACAAAAACAAACGGTGCTGGGGTAATTGACACCAATGCATCAGCAAAAATTCTCTGCAAAAACTTGTCAATGTTAATGTCAAAAACACAAAAAAAATCCAAACAGATGTTGGCACAAAAGAATGTCAGCCAAAATTTATGCCAAAAACAAATGGGCCGTAACAAAATCGGCAGAAAAAACAAGGGTGGGAATTTTTCACTGAAATTATTGGCATATTGCTCAAAGTAAGTCAAGTGATTTGAAAATCAATTCGTAATCTACTTATCGGCGATTTTAATTTCCGCTCTTACGGTGATTATCTGTTAAATAACCCGCTTATTATCTAACTTCTTGTAAGTAATGGCTTAAGAACTTAACTCTTTTACACACACACACATGCACTTAACTCTCGTGTGTGTGTGTGGATTATCAAAATATTACAATCAATTTTAAATATTTATTTATGCATTTATCTCCCTAAACTATCTCGACCCGGCAATTTTGCTGTAAAATTTATTATCAACAAAAAAAAAACAATAGCAGCAACAACAACAACAAATACCACCTTTCGCCACAAAAGAAACGTGACCGTTTTGGTTAAATAATTTAATGTCACAAACAAGTATCGATATGTATCGCCTCCATGGCATTATATAAACATGCATAGGCTCATAATTTATGCAATTATTTGCACACACGCCCGCACACCTACACACACACACAAACACGCATACATAAAAGCGGCGACTGGCAGCATTTGTAGATATTTTATTAAAGCCCATAAATCACTTAGTGGCCGAGCATAATGCATTTTTACATAATTACAGGATTAATTACGGTGACAGGTATGAGATCGGATAGAACGAGATAATATTCTGCAATTATGTAAATTTACTTGGCCAAATGCAATCGAAGTTATTTTAAATAGTTTTGTAAATTTCAGTACTCTGGGATCACGTTCAAATGGCAGCATTGCCCGCAAAGGCCACAATCAATGGAAACGGCAGTGGTGAAGGGGAGGGGGTGAAGGAGGCAAGGAAACCCGAAACCAATATAACCAAAGAAAACCCCATCGAGTTATTATCCATATCGAAGGACCAAATTTCAAAACCATTATCTATTGATTTTCAGGAGGTACCCATTAAAGCAGATAACTTCAATGATCAAAATTCAGAAGTTGGGTTAGACAAAGATTTCCAGTCATTTGAGAGATTTCGTAAAGAATATATAGTGGAGGAAGAAGATCCAGATCGGGTTTCTTCTTCTCCAGATCTAATTTCTTCCCCTATAATGGAGGAAGAAGATCCAGATCTGATTTCTTCTTCTCTGCTGCTTAAAGGAGCTATCAAAGAAAATTTTAAGCACCAAAAATCAAAAATATTATTAGCCGAGCCTGCCAAATTATCCGAGAGTTCCAGCAAAACAAATGCTTCAAAGAACCCAGTTATGGAAATCCATGCCAAAATATCCAGGAAACCAAATTCGAAAGAGAGTCGAGACAACGATTTCAAGCTAATTGACAAAGAAGATATTTCGAAGAAACCTAATTCAGGACCAATATCATTTCAAGATTTTCAATCACCAACAAATTCCAGCAAGGAAATTACCTCGAAAGACCAAAATTTAAAAGCAACTTCAGTAAAAATGATCGAAATTCCTGAAAAATCACAAATTAAAGAGGACTCGAAGGACCAAAAATCGAAACACAATTTCAAAAATTTTGGCAATACAATACAAAATCATAACTCAAACGCTCATATAATCAAAGATGTTGAGGAATCCTGCGAAGAAGATGTACTTGAGGATCAAAGTTCCAATAAACTTAGGAAATTTTGCAACGAAAGTCCCTCGCCGGATCAAAATTCAAAAATGCCTTTGACAAAAAACTCCATATCTCCTGAGAAATTTAAAAATCAATACACATCGAAGGACCAAAATTCAAAACAAATTTTGAGACAATTTCCAAATACTCTTGAGAAATCAAGCAATGAACAGGTGGCAGCCTTAAAAGTTAAATTGGAGAATTTATCTCCTCCAAAGCATTTTCAACTGGATATTCAAGAAAAATCAGATTTCAACAAAAATCTATTCATGGATGCTCAGAGAAACCCAGATGAAGAATCCAAAACAGAAATGGGATATAAGGTGGGGGGAGACCAAAGAGTTGTCACAACCAATGTTAAAAATACAACATCAAATATTATAACAGAATATCAGACCTCAGTTGGCCGAACTGAAATTTTGGGTAAAGCTTCTTCAAATAATCCTTTAGTTAACAAGGATCCTCCATCTCCAACATCAAGAGCAGAGGTTCCAACGTCCACAACCTCACCATCCAATGAAGAAAGAACCGAGACAACACAGAGAACTTGGCCAACGACTGAGACATTTCTTAAAAACACAAATACGAAAGAATCACTTTCAACCACAGTCTCTGCGACACTCGCATTTGTATCCGAAATTGAAGAAATTACCTCTACTACACCAACAACAACAAGTTGGAAAAGAATATTACTACAATAAAAATTATGTTCCTTAAGTAAAAGCCAAAACGATTTAGATTTTTTTTGGTAGATCATTAATAAATTTGGGGTATTGAAAAAGTGTTGATGGTAAATTTAATGGTGAGAAAACACACAGAATTGTGATGGTGTGAGTAATCTCACCAAGTACCCACGAGCATCTCTTTATATCAGGGCTAGCCAACAACTACCAACATAAAAGCTTTGATTTTGTAAGTTTCACAGACGAGAACATCGAGAGAGTAACTCTCCCTCTCTCGGTAAACATTGTGTGTTAATTCTATGAGAAATTGAAGATCAGATGAAAATGAACAAGAAGATGAAAATCAAGCGACCGCTCCTCCTACTTCATTGAAACCTGAAACCTGGTAAACAAGTGAACAGTTCTGGTGTTGAGTTTACTGATCGATGGTGAGTTTTGTACACATAACTATGATTGTATGCGAGATGTGTTGAATTTTACATGAGCGGTGTTTTGGATAGCCCTGTTTTATACCCTCCACTATTCTATGGAGGGTAAATTAACTTTGTCAATCCGTTTATAACTCCTCGAAATACTCATGTTAGATCCTGCAAAGTATATAAATATTTTGTATCTACATAAAATTCAAAGTCGAGTTAGCCATGCCCCTCTTTCTGTCTATAATAATCCCTCTATCTTTTGAACATATTGAGATAGAGGGCTAAATCTTCTCATGTATTTTGCTAGCAGGCAGGTTACGGTTGTAAATTGTCCATGTTGTTTCAAATTTTTGTATAGCCTTCCAAATACGGTTCTCCACAATATTCGATATTTTAATGATTCTAAAGACATTATTTACCAGAATTGTTTCACATGTCGTATTTGAAGATCTTAATGTGTGCTACAGCCTATGACAAAAAATTGCATATGCAGGTCCGAATTTTCGTATGGTCCCCATATAAAGGTACCTCCCAATATTCGTTATTTTGATGATTTCAGCAACATTATTTACCGGACTGTTCGAGATTTCGTATTTGAAAATTTTAATAAGTACTACAGCCTATGACAAAAACTTGCATATGCAGATCCAAGTTTTCGCATTGGCCCCATATAAAGATGGTTTCCGATATTCTGTATTTTTATGATTTTAGCGATATTATTCAGCAGAATTGTTTCACAAGTTGTATTTCAAGATCTTAATGGCTGATGAAGCCTATGACACAAACTTGAATATGCATGTCCACGTTTTCGTATAGCTCCCATATAACAATTCCTCCCGATCTTCGGCATTTTTATGATTTTAGAGATATTTTCAAAATTCGTATTTGAAGATCTTAATGGGTGTTACAACCTATGACAAAAAATGATATATGCAGTTCCGAGTTTTCATATAGCCCCCATATAGTAGTACCTTCCAATATTCAGTATTTCGATGATATTAGCGACATTATTGACCGGAATTGTTCGAAATTTCGGATTTGAAAATTTTATTTGGTACTACAACATATGACAAGAAGTAACATATGTATATAACGGTACCTCCCATTATTCGGTATATTTTTTTCTTATAGCGACATTATTTAAAGGAAATGGTTGGAATTGCTTATTTGAACGTCGAAATCGTTACTACCATCTATGACAGAAAATAACTTATGCAGGTCCACGTCTTCGCATATCCCCCATGTAACGAAACCGATATTCGGTGTTTTGATGATATTAACGACATTATTCACCTGTATTGCTCCAAATTTCGTACTTCAAGTTCGGAATCGGTACCACAGCTTATGACGGAAAATTGTCTATGTTGGTCCACGTCTTTGTAAAGGTTCCATATAACGGTTTACATTTAAAATATATTTTTTACATTTAAAAGATAATTTTTCTTCGAAAATTTTAAAGTTCCTTTCAAACGGTGGAGGATTTGTAAAATTCGGCCCGGCCTGCTACTTTCGCTGCTTTTTTCTGCTTTCGGTTATCAAAGACACTTTAGCTTTACATTTATTTTGGATTTACTTCGTTCGGCATAGTTCCAATTTTATAAATTCGATATTCAGGCTGTCTCAAGCACTACTTACGTTCATTATTTCTAATTACGTTAGAAGTTTTCTTTAGCATATTTTTTTATTCAAATTTGTATAAATAGGGAAATATTAATATATCTTATTCAAATCTTCTAAAAAAAAGTGTCAATTTACTAAAATTATAATTCCATCTTAATTTCATTGTAACCATGCATATTTCCTTCATGCATATTTAAACCATTTTTGAAGCATTTATTTCCTTGTAAGTCCACTTTACAATCAACTAATCCCCTCTGGGTTTAACAAAAAGATTAGAGCTTTTCATGGAAAATGAAGTACCTTTATGCCACTCTGACCACTAATAAATCATTTCACAAGATTTTTGCCGATTTCATTGCCGCAGTCCTTCGCCCGTTTAACAAATTGAAGGCAATGTGTCCTTTATAAAATCGTTTCTTTTTTTTCTTTTTTCTTCAAAGGATATTTGTCTCATCGTTTTTGAGTGTGAAACATTTGACAAATTATCCTGGTAGCACTGCATTATCAAATACACAAAAACCCCAAACGGAAAATGTGTTTGAATTCGGGTGGAGGGGCAATAATAGGAAAAATGCTACTCGTGGACAAGGAGGATATGGTCACAAGCATTTTTACGAAAAAGAGAGAGAGAGGGGGGCAAGTGACACTCAAAAAGTGATGCATATGATAAATGTTTCCCCAAATGCCATGCAATTTTATGCATTACACTTGTCAGACGACAAGCATCATGAATTACACAGGAAAGCGACAAAATTCACTGCAAACATTTTCTAAACTTCATTCACACCGAGAGCAGATTCAGCAGCTGCAAAATAAACAACTACAACGGCACTGCTACTCCTGCCACAATTCGTTGCCGTATGCCCCACCAATATGAATGCATGCAGCAATTTGTGTAAAGTGAAAGGGAAAAGTACTGAGTGAATGATGTGAATAAAGTGCAGTGGTCGTGTGTGTGTGGTGAAAAGCAAATGAGGTTAAGTCACATTTTTTGAATTTTTTTATATTTTAGAGAAGATTTTTCATCAAATTTTCTTTCTATTTAAAGTTGAAGATTGCACAAATATTTTGCCAAAATGTGGGCAACTTAGACGCACTAGACACACAACAGAGCAGGTATCTCCAATACTTAAATGGGCAGCTAAGAGCAATGCCAATGAGTATTTAAATTTTAATAAATTCATTTATATTTCTGAAATCAATGCGTACTGGAAGAGTAAACAATATAAAAATTTGTAAAATGGAACGTAGTGAGGGACCAGGTTCCTACACAGGAATTCCTTTCGAAACACTTTCGAGGAGCTCAAATAGCAAAAAATTAATATTTTTATGTAAAATATAAAAAAAGAGGAAAAGTGGAATTCTGGACAGAAAACGCCTACGTTCTCGGTCGCTGAACTAATAAGAAGTTTCTGAAAATTTGTTGACTATCGTCTAGTACTGAGAGTCTCTTCTATATGAAAAGGGCTGCAGAATGGGTTTCATGTAATTGAAGGTATGTCCCAGGTGTTTAAAATGTAGATTACCTTCTGATGGTTGCATTTCTATGCAAGACCAGCATTTAACTGATGTATCCGGTACGAATCTCCGCTGAAATTCCCGATTCTGAATTCCTTTCAATTTCGGTACAAAAGTTGTATGGAAATCATAAAGTTTTTCTAAGAAATTTCCAGACGAACTCAGTCCGAATTCGAAAGAAAATTCGTTGAAATTCCTGAGAGATTCTTCGCTTAGAATATTTTTAGAGATTTTTACGAGTGGGTTATCGCTAAAAAATTAGGAAAATGTACAGAGATTCTTAAAAAAAATTAAGATAATCGGTCAATTTTTTAGAGAAATCCACAAATATTTAAAAAAATAAAAAGAAATCTAAAAAAAAACTAAAAAAAACGGCTTTAATACCCTCCATCATTTTGAAGGAACTTGAAAATTAAAAAAAAAATCGTAATAAAAACCTCTTAAATGAAACCCTTTATATGGGGCAATACGAGGACGTGGTCCTTCATAAGTTATTTTTGTCATAGGCTGTAGTACCGATTCCGAACTTAGAGTACGAAATTTGAAACAATTTTAGTAAATAATACCGCTGAAATCATCAAAATACTGAATATGGGGGCTATACGGCGACGTGGACCTGCATTCGATTTTCTGGCAAAGGCAGTAGTACCTGTAACGAACTTTAAATAAAAATAATTCCGGTAAAAATATCGCTACAATCATCAAAATACAGAATATTGAGAGGTACCGTTATGTGGGGCTATATGTAAACGTGGACCGACCTGGCCCATTTTACCAAGTCCACCTACCTACTGGCAAAATACACATGTGTGCAAAATGTTAGCCTTCTATTAAATTCATTCTAAAGATAGCTGATTGCCACAGACAGACAGACGAACATCGTAAAATCGACTTAGAATTCTTAGCCAATCAAGAATATATATCCTTTCTTAGTCGGACACGATTATTTCTAGGAGTTTCAATCATAATAACAAAGTTAAGGTACCTTCCATAGTATGGTGGAGAGTATAAAAACTAAGATCGGATTCCTCTGAAAAAATTGTATGCTATGTACATACCAGAGACCTCTGGTAAGTTAAAAACATTCTTTTTACGACCTTTCAAAGTTAACAACATTAATAACGTGTTAGGGGTCTGCTTTATACAAAAATCCATTTAAGATTTCTCCAAAAACAACCTATTCTAACCGATGAAGATTTGAAAAGATTTCCCTCTCATAAATTACCGTTCTACAATAATCCTCTCTCGATTTTACATTTCTCTTAATCCACTTTCCATTTTACCAGAGGATATTCATATTTGATTTTCTCTTTTCTTGCATCTGTGTGTATGTATGAGTGGACATTTATTAAAGCACTTTACAGACAAATGTTATTTATCATCAAACTATATTGGTTCTATGCATCATGCATATGCATGCATGCACACATATATTTACATACAGATGTGTGTGTGTGCATGATTCCTATATACAACAATATCATCAAAAATATAAAACATATTTAGAGAGAGGGAGAGAAAAGTTGCCTACCCATCCCACATCCCGAGCCACTACTTGTCTTTGTCTCTAAGCGACCAATAACAACGGCAACAACAGTACCATCAATACTACCACTACCTCAGTCCATGAAGACAATAATGGCAAAGTGTTTGATGTTAATGTCAGTAGATTGTCGAGACTGTGGTAGATGAAAGGACATGGCTGCACAAACACACACACACACACACAACTCATCTAGCTTTGAGCTGAGCGTTCAGGCAAGCCGACAAATCCTAAACCCCAGTCGATGATGATGAGGCCGATGATGGGTTATTCTCAAACTCCATTTTGTAGATCTGAAATGCATTCGAACCTGGGGAAAAAGATGGTTGGGAGTTTGAGTTGTGTGTTGTATAGAAAATTAAATTCAATTGTGTATGACAAGTTAATCCTATTTTCTTCGAAACATAGACAATAACATTTAGCTACCATCTAGATGGGTGCAATCCTCGCCCCCCCCCCCCCCCCCCCTTCCTCTTCCATACTCCCCTTTGGGGTCTGATTATTTCCAAATATAATTTTAAACAATTGTTGGTGTCCTTGTGTGGGGAGGCGGAGGCACTTCTCAGGAGAAGGAGAATTTATGTTTCATTTCAATGTTGAAGTTGTTACAATTTGAAATATGTCCTCTGCATTGGGTTTGCGTTCGTTTTGATCCTTCTTTGCTTGCCTTGGCCATGGTTTCAAACAAAACCGAGACACATTTATGGAGTTCATCTTTTATGCATTATTTTGTTCGTTATGACTCCATGGCAGGAAGCAGGGGCAGGATAAAGGAAAAGGAAAGGCCAAGATAATATGGGGTAGGAGGTTTTGGTAATTGAGGGATGATGAAGATGATGATGATGTCATGTTGAACATTTCTACAAGTTTTCCTTAATAAACTCTCTCTAAAGTTTTAAAATTGAATTGATTCCAGGATACTAAGACTTAATTTATTCAATTTTAGTTGAAAGGAAAGAGAAAAACACTAGACACATGTTTGAAACTTTAAGTGCATATTTTTCGAGCCATCAAACGAAAAAAGCACAGGGATCAGGATTGTTGTATTTTCGGTTACAAATTTGAATATCTCCCAAATACAGAAAAGTAAAGATGATTTTTGTTTCGAAAATCCCTTGTAATTCCAATGTAAAATAATATGTTTTTTTAAATAATTTCTGAGAGTATTACTAGTGATATGCAAAAAATAAAAAGACAAATATAAATTTAGAAGAGGAAACGATAGTTTATGAAAAAGCCAAAATTTTGAAGTTTGAACTAGCAGAGCTTTATTTAAGGTAAATAAGAAGTCTCATACAACCTCACTTCACTTTATTTGTTCATCAAGACATCAGAAAGTTACTTTTGGATATATTTAGTATATTTTCATACTAAATACTTTGGTATGATCTTAGACCATCGTTTGAGCCGGAGACAACGCTTAGTGAACCAGCTGGAAAATAAGTATGAGATATCCAAAATAGTAAAAACTGGAAGCTTTTTTCAGGTTCCTTATTTTTTTATTTTTAGTTTATTTATTTATTTATTTTTTTTTTTTTTTGAATCGTACAGAATTTAAAGTTCTTAAGAAAAAAATACTCACAAAAATTCCAGAAATGTACATCTAAAAACTCCATATTTCGCACCCACAACGTCCAATATAAAGTTCCAAAATTGTGTTTCCAAAAAGTCAATACTAGCATTTTAGTACGATTTGGTACCTTTTTAGAACCTAAACAGAAACCTAAGTCGAGAATTTTAATTTTGTCCTTTTAGGACTTTTTGGTCTGAGTTTTTAAAACTCTATGTTTGGCGCCTGGGTACCTTTTTAGTACCTTCACAGTAAAATTTGTTTTCTTCGAATTTTTGCTGCATTTAAACTTCATTGAATAGAAACAGTTTCAAAAAATTAAGAAAAGTATACCATTCACCATACACTTTTTGGTACGAATTCCTAAAAACTCCATGTCTCGCACCAACAACCTCAAATGTAAGGTCTATTCCAGATGCTAGGTTCAAAAATTCCAAAATGATGTCTCGAAAAACGGCAATACTTAGTGCATTTTAGTAAGATTTGGTACCTTTTTAGTACCTTCACAGTAAAGTTTGTTTCAACCGAATTTTTCGCCTCATTTAAACTTCATTGAATAGAAACACATTAAACAAATTTAGAAAAGTACACTATTTTGTACTTTTTGGTACGAATTCCTAAAAAATCCATGTTTCGCACCCACAACCTTTTTGGTACGAATTTTCAAAAACTTCATGTCTTACACCCACAACCTCCAATGTAAGGGTATTCCAGATGCCAGCTTCAAAATTGCATTTTAGTGCGATTTGGTACCTTTTTAATTCCCTAAACAGTACAATATCTCTTAAACGTTTTTTGCTGTATTTATACTTCGTTGAATAGAAACTCATACAAAATATTTAGAAGAGAACCGTATTTGTACTGTCTCAATTTTTAAAAACTCTATGTCTTACAACGACTTATACATAAGGTCTAATCCATATTTTATTGCCAACATTTTCAAAAAAATCAATACTTAGTTTCATCTTTGCCATTGAAAAAATTCGTCCGTAGTCTAAAAACAGGCATAATTCACTTTGCATAGGGTTGACTTTGCATAGCTTTCAATGAGAATATTTTCTTCTCCTTCTCTCTTTCAGTGTCCAAGCTAAAAATTGTAGGAGATAATCACAAAAATATTCAAAATAAGAGGCTCTCGTTCTCCTATTTCTCCATCTCCTATTTAATTGTAGAAGACCTCCAACAAGTCTTTTGTGAGCAAAACATTTTTAAAAGGCCTTTTCGCATAAAAATATCTTTCACCGACTATCTTTTATTTAGAAGATCAAATTTTTCGAATTTTATCCTTTCAAAATTATCGCAAAACATAAATTTCCTATGCAATTCACAAACTTCAGTTCATATGTGAAACCAAACACCATTAAGCCATTCTGCGCCTACACATATGCTTTGAAATTTATCTTTTAACTAATAAACGATCTAATTTATACCAAAAGGTACTAAGTAATAATAACAACGATAATATCTAATAAACATTAAATCAAAAAATTATTATGGCTATCTTTGGAGAGGGTAGCTCATAAAGATCCATAAAAATCTCAACATTTATTAGAGTCTATTTTAAGGCGTTTTTAATATACTACCCCGAATATGACAACGTGTGTCGGTGTTATGTCTTTAGGTGTTCTTTCTCCCATTTTTCGTTCATCTTTCTTAGGAAAGGCTAATAATAATAATATGCTTCTACTTTTCTCGAAAGGTCATAAAACACATTTTCATGAAGATGGTGGTGATGATGATTATATTTATTGTTGAGGCCCACAGGAATGCAAAGTCAAGGGAAAACAGAAACAAGTACAATATTATTTATTAAAGTACATATTTACACAGTGAAAGCTGGTACTTGCCATGGATTCTAAGGAAAAAAAAAAGAAACCCGTAACTTCTTATTCCCCAAATTCCATGAAGAAAATATGAGAGAGAGAGAGAAAAAAAAACTGTTGAAGATGTTAATTTTCATCAACATCGGCGTCATCGTCTCTGCCACCTCCACCTCCACCTCCATCAACATCAACAGCAACTGGCACATTCATTTGCTGTTGATTTTATTTCATTTCTATAAACATTGCCAAATGCCAGGATAATAACAAAAGTCTGAGTTTGGCCAAGGATTTTCACACTCCTGTCACGTATTTTGATTCGTAATTATAGTGAGTACGTGAGAAATTTGCCCAAGTATTTCTTAGGCCGAGGATAGCGCCTCGAAATGGGCCATGTTACTGGGAATGGCCTATTTCCCCCGCGCCCAGCCATATGGCCCAATTGCTGTAGTAATTCTTCTCCCCACCCCCCAGCTACCTGTTTCTACACCACCCTGTTGAAACACATTTGTTATTGTTGCTGTTGTTCCCATATGGGTCCATGGTGAAAGTCTATTTGTGAATGGGTTTACATATGCTCCAGTGTTTTTGTTTTTTTTTTTTTTCATAACAAAATAATTTACTTTAGTCACTACTTTTTTGCTGTGACAGAATGCTGCTAATGAAGACAAATTCAAGGGAAAATTCTCGAGAATGTTGTGGGAAAAAACAGACTTTGTGCAAAAAAGAGACTTGCCTTATTTCATTAGAAAAGAAAATTCAATTAAAACCACTTGTAGCCAAAAAATAGAGAAATGTCAGACCCTTTTTTAAACAGCCTAAAATTATGCTGTAAATTTTCGCCTAAGACAGTAGCAGCGTATGTGTAGAGCAAATGTTGTTTGGGATGAATATAAATAATCTACAGCATTTTCTTTAAATAAAACTTTAACCAGAAGATTTCTGCAATTTAGTCCATTTATAAAATCAACTTTTACTTAAAGAAGACAATTTATGGAATTTCTCATGGTAGAATTAAAAAGGTAAAATCATGCAATCATATGTTTACAATTTTTTTTTCAAAATTATATATTTGACAACCTCTCATTTTCAAAATTTATATTTATAAATGTATTGTATTACTCTAATATGCTCTATGTATAGCTTTGGACTTCCTTCTATAAATATAAGACATTCCACAGGTTTTCTTATGGTAAAAGGTGCTCATATGACTGAAATCAGAGTTGGAAATGAGAGAAAATGCAGAGATGGATAGTCTTAATTAATTTAACCATGGAATTTCTAAGAGTAAATTGAAAAAAATTATGAGCACTTTAAAGGCCATCTAAAAGCTAGATTATAAGAGTTGGGAATCTGTGTTTCGTTCAGTGAATTTTTACAAGGTAAATTAGAGAAAATGTAGAGATGGATAGTCTTAATTAATTTTACCATGGAATTTCTTAGAGTAAATTAAAAAATAAAATTTATGAGCACTTTAAAAGGCCATCTAAAGGCTAGATTATTTATTAAATATTTGGATCTCCTTAAAGTATGCTATAAAAATGTTGAATATAAAATAAAATAAAGCGGACCTTACCTTAAGAGCTTTAGAAGAACTTTGAAACCTTAAGAAACTTCTCTACATTTAACTGTTCCTTCATTGAAACATTATCTTTGGAAGCTCTTCCATATATAGGAGATATTTTTTAAGTTAATCTATCTCTTTTAGAAAGTCCTCCATCACAGGAAGAATTTTGAATGACACTTAGGGACTTTTGGGCGCATTCTCTCTCTAAGGAAGGAATTTTCCCTATTGAAGGCATTTATGTCTAAAGAAGGCTTTAATGTAGGTATTTATCTCTTATGGAAAGTCCTTCTTCAGAAGGAGAATTTTTAATGGGACTAAGGGAATTTTGAGCGCATCCACTCTCAGGAAGGAAGGAATTTTCCATATTAAAGGCATTTATGTTTTCAGATGGCTCTAAAATATGCTCTATGTACAGAAGACCATTAAAGGGCATCAGCTTATAAAAGTCCTCTATAAGGTCTTTTGTCCTTAAAGGAACACTAAAAAATGTTCAATAGAGGCCCACCATAGATCTTCTATGTATATATGACCTTGAAATGACCTTCTACCTACAGAAATCGTTCTATCTATGAGGTCCATGGTTTTTTTTATCTATGGAGGACCTTGGAAAGTTCTTCCTACTGCAAAGTATCTTTATATGGACAATGTAGTCAGATAAATCATTGCAAAAGACTTTTCCTTCCATCTATAAAAGACCTATAAAGACCTCTTCTGCATATAGAAGACCTCTTCAGTACATAGAAACCTCTAATATATATACCTTCTGTATATATATTATGCCTAATAAGGCCTCCTGTGTGCTGACGGCCTTGAAAAAACCTTCAATGGGTCATATACCCTAAATGGTCCTCGTGTAGAGCATCTTATGTTTGTCGCGGCCATTAAAAATCTCCTTTCTATAAAAGACCAATAAAATCTTTAGACTCATCAAAGGTATTCCTTAAAATGGTTGATTTTTTAAAAAAGAGACCTTGAATAGATATTCCAACTTCAGAAGTACTTTGAAGAGTCTTCCGTTTAAAAAAAGATCTCTAGGGCTCATATGCAAATTATGCATGCATAAATGACCTGTACAAGGCCAGGTCTGTAGGATGCTTAGGACGTTTATGTAGAGAAGACTTTTGAGAAGACTTATTTCTATAAAAGTCTGTTGGGAGGTCATTTTACCCCCTTCTACTATAAGAAAACTTCTGGAATGTGTTATTTCTACAGAAGGTAGCCCAAAGCCCTTTTATATATAGAATATATTAGAGTGATATTCCGTCCATACAAGCCCTCCAGCATAAAAAACAATGCACTTTTTAATGGGATTTTGATTGATTTCTAACAACCTGTCTTGGGGATAAACGTCCTTTAAAAGTTAATCTCTCGATTAGTGACTCAAAATGTTTTCGTTTATGGAAGCCTTTTAATGGAACTTTTGCCTATATAACAATTTTAATCGGAATTTTTCCCAATGTCCTCTTGAGATCTTCCATTTTTAGAAACCTGAAAAAAGTGATTTTGAGGGTCATTTGAATATTACTTACCTTTGGGAGGTCACTGTTTAACAAAAGTCTATTAAAACTTGATCAAATTGCGTTGGAGAACAATTAATTTTATCTGCAGCATTACTCTGACTTTTTGATATATTTAGAAAATAATAATGCCCAGTCTGCCTGCCAGGCTTAACAAAGTGAATTTTGACATAGTTTTGACATGACAGTTGGCATTAACATAATGCCATGTAAATAATTACTTCATTCATTTCAAACACAAAACAAAAATTCTCAAACATAATCTTCTAGACTGGAGGTCATCATCATTTGAGATGACCACTGGATAACTTTGGGGCTTTTTTCAGCTGTCACATGTTTATTATTTCAGTCATGCCTCTTTGGTCAAACTAAATGCTGATGACGTCCCTCCCCTTCGTCAGCCTTCCTTTGAAAAGCCATAAAAGAAAAATTCTCCACGTTTCGGGGGAGGGGGCGAAATGAAAAACTTTCAAAGGTTTCCTGTAATTAAAATTGAACAAAACACGTTTCGAACGAACTTCTCACACACCCAAATTAAATGAGAGATCTCAGCCACAAGACGGAAAATTCTCCTCAGTTTGGATGTCACTCGTGCATTCATGGCAGCAGACGACGACGACGATGACAAACTGACAAAACAATAAACGAAATTAAGACACAGCCAAACTGACAAACAAACTAACGAGACGTGGCAAGACAAAGTAGAATTGTCAACTGTTTTGGGTGATTATTACCAACAAATGATAATGGCAAAGTTGATTTAAGCCACACAGCACACAAACAATAAACCCAGCCAGTTGTGGTTTTCGTTGTTGTTGTTGTCCTTGCAAATGTCAAAACTAAGTTTAAGCAAATGATTTGCCAAAAAGGGAAAATCCAAGGCAAACATTTCGAGGCGTGTTTGTGACGATGATGAGGCCAATGAAAGCCAAAGTCTTTGCAGCAGCGATGGGAAGTTCTGCCAGTCAAAGACAACTTGATCCAACGGAAAAGCTTTGCGGGCTGTTGCAAATGATGACTGAAATTGCAAAACACTCGATGGTGATTGTGAAGAGAAATTCGGTAGTGCAGACGGCTGAATGATGTTGGCAATTCGATACAACGATGCGTTGCCCTTCAGTGGGAGAATAGTTGGTAAAGGGTTATCAGAGAAAAATAAAAGCTGAGAAGAACTACTGTTGGGATTTGGAAAAAGAATGATGGCGCCCAACGTGTGGTATGGCTACTACCTCTGTAAAAAGTATTTATTTATTTTTTTTATTTTATAATATAAATCAAATCAATTTAACAAAATGGCGCCCAACGTAAGGTTTGCATATAACATTATATAAATATGTTCTGTATGGTAGTTTTCTTTTATTTGTAAGACTAGTAACACAGAGAAATGTCCGCATTTCGCTCTGAGTGAACTACTTAACCCAGAAAGAGCGGGGAGAGAAAACTATTGTAAATATTAAACTTATGTGGCAATTTTTAAAAAATCCACATATCAATTACTAAGAATCTGGCAATAATCATTTTAGACCGAACAAAGTATATATATTATTGATAGGTGAAAAATCGAAGACTATTTAGCCCTGTCCGTCCGTCTGTTGTAATCATGCTCGAGTCAAAAGGAATGAAGATAGGAAGCTAAATTTATGCACAGATCAGTCTTTTGTCTGCAGGCAGGTCAAGTTCGAATATGGATGGCTATATCGGTCCACCATATCGTATAGCCCCATATAACGGTACCCGATATTCGGTATTTTTATGGTTTTTGCCACATTTTTCAAAGAAATGGTCTGAAAATCTACACAAGGAGTTCCTTCTGAGTACATACCGCCTGTAAGAATTTTTTTATATAAGTCTACGATGTGGTATATCCTCCATATAACGGTACCTTTCGATATTCGACATTTTGATGATTGTAGCCAAAATTTTCATAGGAATTGTCTGAAAATGCATACAAGGAATTCCTTCTGAGTACTTCACCCCTAGAAAGACGGCCCACGATGTCGCATATTCCCCATATTTTCCTAATTCCTAATATTCACTATTTGGATGATTTTAGAGACATTTTTTACCAGCACTATTTCAACTTTCGTATTTAAAGTTCGCAATGGGTATTACAGCCTATGACAAAAAATTGTATGTGCAGGACCACGTTTCGCATAGCCCTGGTTTTCCTTTAAGCGGTATTTAACGACGGATTTTTTTGGAAATTTTTAAGTTCCTTCAAAATTGTGGAGGCATTAAAAGTTCGGCCCGACCAAAATTTGGTGCTATTTACTTGTTGTCTCTCAAATTTGTTTAGAAGTTCAGGTAATTTTTCTGCCACAGGAACGGGGGTTTAGTAAGAAATTGCAAAAATGGTATTATTTTATAGTTTTTATAAATGGCGCCCAACGTAAGGCTCTCACATCATTTTATGCAATATATACTATTTAAGATTAAGAAATAAATCTATCTAAATCTACCTTTTATTATGTTTTTAGATGGAGTCCATTGTCTCCAGCTCCTTTTCCATAACCCTTTGCTATTGTTTTTGTATTACTATATGGCTTATTATGTGGCATCATCATCACACATATATATAAACAATTGAACTTTATTTGGTTGTACACAAACGCCCACAGCCGCCACCAACACACAAAGGCGTAAGGATGCATTCCAAAACCCGCTCTACACCCATCCAACAACAATGGACAACAATAACTGTCAAATTGAAATTGACAAGCTGTGACAGCTCAGTTAGTCAGTCACTCATTCACTCACCCAGCCTTTTGTAGACCAAGTGGAAATAGACACGTCTGGAAAATGTCTGACTCATGCCGGATGAATGGCACAACAACAACAGCGACAGAAAGGAAAACAAAAATACTGCAAATGATTCACTTCCAGGAGGAAGTCATTTTCCATGTGAGCATGTCTGATGATCCGACCAAAACATAAAACGTGGCTTAAACACAGTCCATGGCAGGCAGGACAGGGAAATTCCGATATTAATATTATACTGGTGTTAACGTTGCTACTGGGTGAGACATTGACTCTTTGATATCCCTGCATGCATGTGGGCGGGAGTGTGTCACGGGTGTGTGTGTGTGTGAGTGATGTTATTGCCAATAATTGATGAAAATGCCAAACAACGAACCGAAAAAAAGAAAATAACTAAAAAATGTAAAAAAAACCAAATGGCAATACCAAAGAGTTACCCGTAGCATAACAATGCCAATGTAGCTGTTGTGAACATATTTTGGGAGTGTATTCATGAAAAATGGAGTATGATATGAATTTGCATACTTTCAGGCATCAGTGAACATTTGAAAAAGACATGTTACACATCAGCAATGATTTTGAATTTCAAAATATATAACTTTAAAAAGAACTCGCACATAAAGCGACTTAAAACGTTTAAAATGAATTTTATCTAAAATGTTATAGAAAAATCAAGTTTTGTTGCAAAGGACAGATCACCCATAATGTTATGGTCCCAGGTAAAGTAAATTTCCATATGTATCTTTAGGATTTTATAGCATAATTTTAGGCGCTACCCAGATTTTATCCAGACTCTTAGTTTCTAAATTTCAAGGAATAAAACGTAACTATTCCTCATTTATTTTTAGAATTTTTATAGCACACTTTTAGACTATCTCCAGACTTAACCTGATTCTATGCTTCTAAATTTCAAAGCATACTTCTAAAAATCCCTTATTCAACTCATGGTCTTAAATATTTTCCCATTTCCCTTTTTTATTTTATGCCTGCATTTTAATTGGACTCTAAAACATTACATAAAGAAAAAGATTAAATTCAATACTGCATTATTTTAGATTTTAAGGACTTAATTTATGTTCACCCATTTTCCAAGAAGAACGTAAAATATTTATCGTTTTTCGAGCTTGGCGAAAAAAATTGATTTGTAACTTTTTCTTATGCGCCATAAAAACGGGAAATTCCTCAGATGCCCATTTTTTCTCTCGATTTACGTTCTCATTCTCCATTCCATTTACAACTCAAATAGGCAAATAAATTTGCTTTCTTTTTTTTTTTTTTTGTTGAAAAGCAGCTATTGGATATTAAAAACGGATGATTGAAAGTGTGTCCATCTGTGAATTTTATTAATTTAACGGACCGTGGCTGAGCCGTCCATGCCACCCGCTATAAGGCCTCCTTAAGCTCATCAATCACTTGAGTGTCAGTAATGATAATAATAAAGGACGTTCTGCTCGGCACCTTCCTTTGATTTTCGTTCGGAAATTTGTTATTAGATATTGTTGATTTTCATTTTTGTTGTTGTTATTTGTATTGTAATGTATCATTATGTATTTTTTGTTGCAGTTGTTGTCTACTAATAAATCATTGATATTTCATAGAGCCCTGCACAAGAACTCAAGAAAAAACTAAGTTGTCGGTAGGGCAAAGCAGTGAAAGCTGTAAAGATATTATGAAAGTCTCACATCAGATGTTGGTTAAAGGAAATTATTATCTCTCTCGCTTTGTAAGAACGTTTGACAGTTTTGTATTTATTTCCCCTTGGGATTTGGAGTAACGAATTTTAACAATATTACTGTCGCAGTTCCAAGAGCCCTCCATTGTTCGAATTAATTGAGGAAAAATGCGTATCAATATAAAGTCATAACACAGTTGGATTTTCTTATCTCTTTTTTTAGCAAAAAAAAAAAAAAAAAAAGTTTGACAGTGGTTAAAAAACAAAATATGACACAAATATGGCGCCCAACGGTGGGAAATCCTAACAAAGGAATCAGTTCAGTTTGTTATAGAATTCATAAGTTTTAAAGAAAAAGTATAAAGATAAAGTTAACATTGGCGCCCAATGTGAAAATTAACTAAATCAAAATTACATAAAAAACACTACACAAGGCTAGAATCCATAACAAATTTGCCTGACAGCGTGAGGAAATGTAAACAAGAGTATCCAAACTGTTTTCCTCCATGTAGTCTACTGAAAGATATAAGACAGTAGGTTTGCAATTGAAAAACAAATGGATTTAGCGCCCAACGTGTGGAAATATTAAGAAAACGTGCTTCAAAAAATGCCATAAAATTGGCTTTATGAATCAACAGGGGCAGAATATTCAAAAGATTGCACTTATTTTTCAATAGTTAGTATCACACTACTAAGGACTGAAATTTGGCGCCCAACGTGGAGAGATGTTACTAACTTTATTTAGTAAAATGTATAAAATAGTAGAATGAGCCAACAAAACAAAAAATTGATAACTAAGTCAATTCACTGAGTGTTCAAATGCTACTGAATAAAAATTTGGCGCCCAACGTGGGGCAGTATAAATAGATAATCTTTATAATGTAAATAAAGTTATCTTCCTAATGTAAATAAAGTATAAAATTGGCATCGAGTAGAATACCTTCAAAATCTTATTGTTTTTTCCAAAGTTAGTGTCCCACTGCCACTTGGGAATAATATTTGGCGCCCACCATAAAAACATACCAATAAACAAAAATACTTATTCTCTCAAAGAAAAGAGAAGGCTCATTTAAATTTTTTTTCTAATTTTCTCTGTAATATGTAAGTTCCTTCTGCTTATTAGATCAATTTCTCTCTCTCTCTCTCTCTCTCTCTCTCTCTAATAAAAACAGCTTTTTATAAAATTTCTCAATTAAGAAAGCATATATATCCAGTTCTTACTACTTCACAACCACCGTTTTCGAACTGAAGCATTGCCCTTCCACCCCCCTTCTCCAAAATGCAATTAATTTACGAAGCCATATTCATTTCATACATCATAATTTCTCTATCAACCGAAGCATTGAAAACTTTTTTGTTATACTTCCTTCCTTGGCTGACAATAGAACCAGTCATGCCAGCGCGGAAAGACAAGACTATGCAAGGCTATAAAGGCCAGCTATTATGAGGCCATCACCATCATCATCGCAAGTTCCACTGATGAGTACTAACACTCGTTGTAGACACAGGCGAACAGAAGTGGTTACTTTATTACAACCACAACGAAATTGTTCATTGAACAGGAAATTATTATGTTAAAGTAAAACGCATTGATAGACTTCGATGGAATATTTCGCGTCTATTGTATTCTTTTCACTTTCGCTCAGTGCCGCACGCATGGTTGATTTTTTTGGCCGGTGTTATCGGAAGCCACCAAATATTCTATTCCGTTTTTTTACAAAGTACTTCAGGGTTTCTCTGCTCATGAAATGAACATCTTTGAGGGAAATCTTTAAGGAGACTTGCCAAATTATTATATGTTTGAAGCATGAAGGGATAATATTCTAAGTATTTAGCAAAACGGAAGAGATTAATTATGGCTGGATTTCTGGGAAAACGATGGAGATTTCAAAGAATCGTTACAAAACCTTTTACAATATAAAAGAAACCAAAAATGCAAATAGCTTCGCGGAAATAGTTAGAAACCTTTCGTACAATATTAAATATTAATTAAACTCCAAATGAATCCCTAAAAGTATGCACCAATTAATTACGTTTCAAATAATTCCTTGGAAGAATGCAGTACAACGGAGTAGCTAATTTTTTATTTAACCTTTTCTGGAACTTATGGCCATTTTTATGAACCCTAAGAGTATGCAATAGTTTTTGATAATTAAAATTTAATTGTTAAATAAAATTCATTTTTTTAAACTTCAAGGATTTTTTGTCTTGAACACCGATTTAAAATATTCTTTTTGTATATTTTCACCAAAAACAAAAATCTTTTAAGCAACTTTACTTAATTCTCTCCCCCCTTCTGCCACAACAACATATCACCCCCGAAGAAAACCAGTAAACATATCAACATGATTAAATGTTATTTATGTCATAAACTGGGTAAAAGAAACTTTGTTGTTCTTTGGAAAAACAATAACACCATACAAGTCTTAACAAAGTATGTATATACTTATATATATATGGGGGGGGCTCCTTACGCAAAATCTCCCCCGAGCGGTATCAGCATCCTTTCCACCAAATGGAACACATACCCTGCATTACACGTTACACGTTTTCTTGTTTTGTAAAGATCACATCTTAACTTCAAATGTTGTCTTATTTATTTACACATGTGTTGACATTAGGTGGAGGGGGAGGGAGGAGAAGGTGGTTGGTTTCTGTGGAGGGAGCTTGTGGCAAAGTACAAAACATTGATGGAGGTTCTGCCACCACACCCAATGTAGAGACAACAAAAACTTCTTTTATCTCCAACTAAAAACTCTTTGCAATATGAAATAACAACAAAAACAACAGCAACAACAATAACAGGACGGAAACAATAGGGATCAAAAAACAACATGTGTTCAACAGGAAACTTGAAATAATTTCAGTCCATTTATCCTGTGGTATATGCGTGTTCTATGTATGTCATTTTCCACACACATATATGTGCAAAAATTCTCACACACACACACACCCTCATTTACAAATTCACCCACTACCACACATGACAATGATTCACGTACAAAATAATTATAGCTACAGGACGTGATAGGAAATTCTTTTTAAAGAGTATGTCAATATTTTTTTTTGCGGGGGAGAGAAAAATAATGGCAATGTGGAAATTTAAGCGAATTTCCCAAACAGTTCCTCAGAAATTCTCAGTGAGTAAAGAAAATAATAAAGGTCTTTTAAAATAGGTCGAATACCTATGCCCATAAACCAATGATATTTCAGAAAAATTGAACGGAAATTGGAAAATTATCAGACATTTAACCAGGTCTGATCTTGAAAACCAAGGGTTTCTCACTACAATTCCAGGGAAATTTTGAAACAACAGACCGTTGTTGTTGTTGTAGCAGCTCATACATCTGTGTTCGTTCGGTTTCCATTTTTCTGACTTCATTCAATCAGGTTCTGCCTCTAAGTCCAGTCTCAAAAAGGATGCAACCTGTATGGGTTGTGTCCATAACGAGACTGGAGTTAGGTGCGTGGGCTTGGTTGGGTAGCAAAATAGGTGCAGCGTGTCATGTGGGCCTGTGCCACACACTGGGAGGATGTTCTGCACGTCGCTGTTAATCCGGGTCCAGTAGGAATTTAGGCGGCTGCACCATCCGGATCGTAATGATTTGCTAAAATGGCTTTTGTTATTTTGTTTCAAAAGGCTCTGATGGTCCATGAAAACATAGTAACCTCTGATGGTCCAATAAAACACCCACAATTTTATGTGTGGGAATCTTTTGAGAAGTCCAAAAATCGTCTGTGGTTGTCCTTCCATGACTAAAGTCTGATGGTCCTTAAAACTCCAATGTCTTTTGCTTCAGTAGACTTTTAAATAAAAAAAATCTGGATAACCTCTGATGGTCCTATAACAATCCCATGCTTAACATCCGGTTGTCCTTAACGATGGATAAGCTCTGATGGTCCTATAGCAATCCCAAGCTTAACATCCAGGTGTCTTTAAACCACCATCTTTGTTCAATTGGCCTATTGAGAATCCAATTTATAATCGATTATTACTCTCGTGGTCCTGTAAGAGTCCCACGATATAATCTACGATAATAGCTTGGATGGTCCTCACAACACAACACATAGTATTGTAGGGTGTAACTATAATGATCCTTCCAAAGTCTTCCAAAAATTTTCTAATGAGCTCTGAAGGTCTTATAAATAGCTAAAGATTTTTAATTTGGCGGGCCTTCAATGGCACGAACAGGAGTCCTGATGTTCTTTGAAGAATCAAATAATATGGTTCTGGTAACCCTTTAATTCCAGTTATTCTTTAAAAATCCAGAGGACAGCTCTGGTGCCCCTTCAAAAAATATACAAAAAAAAAGAAAACACTAAAATTTCCACTTCAACTACAAATTTTGTCACAAAATAAGAATATATTGAATGCCTTTAAATACCGACCTCAGACCCACCTTATTTTTTAAACATCTCCATTTTTGTCCAAAATCGATTTTTAACATCCCATTTGAGAAGCCCAACGGACACCCGCACATCTCCATAAACATCATGTGTAGAACTCGTCACATATGTTTAGGTTTCCTCAAAAGTATCACATACTTTTAGGCATGTTTTCGTTAATTTCCATGACATAAACATTACGGCCAGGACAGTGTGTGCTCATCTTCGGCAAAAAAAAACTCTATAGCCACATAAAATTAGAAACAAAAACAGCTTTCAACATTTGGCGGCTAAACTTTGCCGGAGGAAATGTTTTTAACACACAGATAGAAAAAAGGTACAACTGCAGTACACTTGGAAAAATTATTCAATTATAAGGCTTAACGTCATTATTTCATATGTTTGACAAGTTAGTAAATTCTTTGTTTCGAAAATAATAAAAAAAATAAAACTCAGTCTTATTTAACTGACATTCGTATTAACTTAAAATTGAGGTCAAATTAAATGACTAGAAATCAAAAAATTCTTTGTTTCCTTTAATTTTTTAATTTTGTTATCCATAAACTCTCACCTAAGAGATCGATATTTTAGCATATCATTTTCAGCTGATATCAACTTCAAATGTATCAGAAATGTATCAAAAAATATCTAGACTCTAACAATTCCTGGATTTAATAATAACACACACAACCCAGGATCTGTTAGAGTAAATATATTTCTTTCTACTTTCCCGAGCCTGAAAGTATGCATCATTCCACATAAAGAGATTTTCCACACTCAATTTCTTTCTGTGTCTCCCTTTTTTGTACCCAAAACTTTGCTGACAGCCTAACTTCTTCGATAAACTTCTCATCGCACACATGTTCTTTGGATTACCAACACCTACCGGGCGAAAAAATCCCACTATTGCCACATATTGTATTGTCAAAAAGTTCTAAGCCCACCAGGAGCATTTGTTTAAAACTTTTCTCCCACAACGACAAAAACGCGTTGGTTATTTTGTATTCTTTTCTGAGATGTTTTTGGTTTCTTTACTCTTGATGTTTGTTAATTATTATTTGATTTTCTTGGGGAAAAAGAGGTGAAGAGGTAGGAGAAGGTGAGGAAAGACAACCACACCGGTTTTTTTTTTTTTTTTTTCAAAAAAAAAGTTTGAATAACTTTTATGGCAAAAATCACACCAGCTCCACCATAACTCATTAACATAAACAAGCTTTGTATGAGAGTTATTTTGTTTTTTAAAAAAAAGGCTTAAAAGATTTTTGAACACAGGGATAAAACTGTTATATTACATATTTTTAGGGATAACAAATTCCATTGCATATTTTTAGGTTATATGTTGCGTATAGCAATTGGGACAAGTATAAGTCTATTAAATTGTCAAAGGAACTATTGGCAAGAAATTGAGTTTCAAAAACAAAACATTCCCATATGGTATCATTTCTATTGCATACTTCTAGGAGATTATCTTTAATTCAAAGAAATGATCCAAAATTTCAATAAATATATACAGTTCATAAAAGAAGCGAATTAAGGGAGAAGTGGCAAATGAACAACCAGGACTTCGAGCGGCAGAAACAATTTTTTCATTGAAAAGAAGCGATCTCCCTAAATAACTAAAATGGTCTGGACTTGGAAAGAAATTAAAAAATTATTGCTTCTTTGGAATAGAGAAATTTCCAACATTGCTTTTGTTCATTTCACAATGTCCCGCCCCAAAAAAATTACTCTGCACAATTTTTGCCAAAAAAAAAAAAAACAGATTCCACATGAAAACCACATAACAAACAAAATATTTCCAAAACTCCGAAAATAAACCAAAAAACCCTGTTTCATATTCCAAGCACATGTTTCATTTGAAAATTAAAACAAAATAAAATATCCTCCATCATGTCAGCTAACAGAGGCGAAACCGCCTTAAACGCCAAACTCATCAAGAAACCATGGAATCTTCAAGCGTCCCTCCATCCCTAACCAGAAGAGAACAAACAGTGTTAAAAATTAGAACAACACGTACAAAAAACGTGATAATAGCTGCTATCATAGAACGAACGGAACGGAGAAGAAGAAGAAGAAAGATAACACCGTAACATCGTCTGACACATTATCCTTCAGACGCCCACATTAAAGTCCTGTAATTGAGTTTAATGAAAGAAATATTCCACAAATTGATATCAAATAGTTGTTCATAGACATTGCATACTTTTAGGATCGGCCCAAAAACTTTTCTCAAACTTTGTCGACTTTCCATGATGTTCGTTTGATATCTCCATCATGTCGTTGTTGTTGTTATTATTGTTGCTTTGCCTTTCCACCGTATTAGATATATGAGCCAAACTAGTTTCCACAACTTTTTGCTGGCACTTTTGTGTTCAATGTCTGAAACTTTTGTTGTTGTTTCTGTAACTGCAACCTGAGACTGCATTTGGATATTTCAATTGCCACGCTTCTCAAGAGTGGTTGTGTGTGTGTGTGTGTGTTTGTTTGGAATATTACCCATTTGGCTGTTACAAATAAAAGCGACAGTTTCAAGGTAAAGTTATACAATGCAAAGGAAATTAAATTTATGTTCGTCGACAAAGTTCGGAATAAAATAATTTTTATAGCAGAATCTACTCAACTTCGGAGGGAACATTTCTCCAAATTGAACCATGAGAGAGCTTCTAGTTCCATCATCCTCAAATAAACCCCATTTAGTTATGGGCCTTAAATTGAGTATTGTCTAGAGCCGTAGAAAAAAGTTTCATGAAATCCGAGCAGTATTTAAAAAATGTTTTTGTTTCTTTGGAATATTCAGCGAGCATTGGTAAATGGAGTAGAGTCACATGAACGAGGGAGAAGTCAAATACTCCAAAAACAACAACTCTTGACAAAGTCATTGGAGCATCCACCCATCCTTTCAATTTTCCAGTATGACTTGGAAGGGGTTCTTTGCTCTGCAGTTGTGTTGGAGTTTTATTTCTAAACTAACGACAAACCATAGCAAGGTAAACTGAAACTTTTAACAATTTTTTTTTTTTTTTTTTTGTTGAGTTTTTTTTTTTTTTTTTGTTGCCAGAGATGTGCATTTTTGTTTCAGAATATTTGCTTCCTATCTACCTTTTTTTGAACAGTGCGGGGTGAAGTAGCAAGACTCAATGAAGTCGTGTAGGAAAAAACTCAGACTAAACGAACGAATGAATGCTGATATAAAGATGTTAACAATTAATGGAAGTGTCAAAGTTTTCCAAAGTGAATTCAGTCGAATGGAAACCAAAAAAAAACATTTCGCAAATATAAACATCGAATTTGAATATTTGGCAATGGAAAAGGTATTAGAATATATATATTTTTTATGGAGGAGGGGTTGAATGATGTCAATGGAGAATCCTCCAGGTTTACACTCATACCCACAAAGTTATGAGATGATAAATTTTTGTTCTGGTCCTATTTTGTCATTTTGTTGGAATACTCTTAGTGTGCAATTGGGCGCCATATCTTGTTTTCTATCATGACGCATAATTTTTTCTTAAAAGGAAGCATGATTTCACAGATGATAATTTATGATACTTACATAGCCTTAGTCTTATCAATGCATAGGTTATATATAGTATGATATATCCAAAAATTTGCCTCATAGAAATAATGGTCTTAGACCCTAGACATTTGGAGATTACGTAGCCAAATCCAATTCTATCTCTCGAAAGGGAGTATATGATTTTGGTAGATTAAGTTCAGATATAGGCATTATTGGTCCACTCCTGCTGATATCTCACCCCACAAAAAATCAAACATTTGAAAAAAAAAGGAAATCCCTTGACATATTTTTGTATTTAGACGAATCTCAGGTCAGATACGAAAATAGCCAATATTAGCCCAGTTTTTCGTGTACCTCTCCCACAAAAGGTTAACACCTATAGCTCATTTTGATTGGCATTAAACGTTACCTAGTTATGCTATGAGGTGATATTTTTTATACGGGAACCGTATCTTTTTGGCAGATTTCTTGGAATTGCTAAACCAACATTTGGGCGCCATTTTATGTTTATGTTATCTAGGCCTTATTAAGACTTTTCCAGCAGATTTTTGGACATTGGACGACTAAACTAAATTCTCGGGTCACAAAAATAGTTCTGTCATAGTCTTAATTTACGGCTAAAAAGTCATGCAGCAAAATTAGTGTGTTTCCTGGAAAATATGCCTGGAGGCCTCTTTGTTAATTCTCAAAGCTGACACACCATGATTTTTTGGGACATTGAGTCGTTCAGAACACTGTATAAATACAGTATTTAAAAACTAGGTTATGATAAAGTAACGTTTTTAGGTCTTGAAACAAACCTTTTAGTTAGAGGTATATAGTGGGTTATACGGAACAAAATTTGCTGTTTGTCGAGGCAACATTTTTATTGTCTATGAGTATCAGGCAAAATTCGTGTGTCTCAGTAAAGACCCATCATTTCTAAGAGGGACTAGCTTTTACGAGAAAATCATACAACCATACCATAGAATATATATGAAAATCAGATTATAAAACAACTTTGCCCAATAACTATGTGGACCAACGTTGAAGAACGCCGTTAAAGGTCCTTTCCGAAAATAGAGATGTATTCTCCACCCTAACTCTATACCACACCTTCCTTTCCTATATTCTGTGGCATTTCCTCAAGATACCTGCCGATTCGCCTGATTTCTTATTGTCTTATCACCATGCCCTTTCTTCAACCCCTTTTATTTGTTGTTGTTGCCCCTAAAATAACTTTTAATCAAAAAAGAAATAAAGCAAAAACAGCAAAGTTTTTAATTTACTCCCAATTTGCATTTAATTACAATCTGTCTACAGCCAAAACAAGCAACTCAAATACAAGAACGAAAATAGCAAATAGCAACAACATCGAATTTGGATACCAAGGGGATAACCCATTTGGAAGTTGGAAGAAGATTTCCCCCCAACCTTTTTTTCCAAAGAGAAACAACCCTCCCAACAGCTATGCCAAACCACTTGGCCCTTCGCACTTCATCATAAATACCTGTGAGCTTAACGCTGAGCTCTGCAAAAACAATGGAGCAATTTTCAAACATATTCTCATGTAAATAACTTAACAAGTGAAAGTTAAGATGCCATACGTTGGCACTCTGCTTCCCATTCCCGCCCTTTCTATCCCTCTTTTCACAATGTCTCCATTGCCCTTAAACAAGATGTGGTCTTTTTGCCGTGAATGTATAACTGATTATGCTTTTCCGCGGCACTCACTCACACACACCAACACATAGACAGAGTGGAGGAGGGAGTGGAGATGAAAAAGGATTTGTAAACGCCACAATCACAAAAATCCCCTTGTGAGGCCAGGCGTAATGTGGATACTTTGTTCGGCTAGGCGTTGCTTTACATGCCGGGCTTACGGCATTAAATTGAATTACAATTGTAATGTAATTATTCATAAAAATGCGAACAACAATCCCGCCCTAAGCTTGCGTGTACAGCATGCTTGGTTATGTTCAAAGCCATTGCCATAGAATTCCAGGTGCTGGCTGTTTGGTGTCTGTGTGTGTTGTCTACTTTTAGGCATTAACAATGAAATGAAGTTGTTGCATACAGATAACTGTCAGCTTTACGCTAAACATTTTGAAGAATGCGAGGTTTTCGTGGTGGAAAGGGGGGTTGGGAGAAGTTCGAATGACTCAGGGGAAAGGGGTGGTGTTTCGTGGTGGTTCGAAATATATTCGAAATGTATGGCCTGTTCCAGAATGGTAATAATGTTAACATTTTTACTACGATAGCCTATTTTGCGTTTATGATATCGAAAAAAACAATAGATACCTGCAGGATATGGAACTGAGCTATAGCGAGTAGAAGTTCGGAAATATATATGTGGAGATGTAGGTGTTTACCAAAGGATTAAAAACAGTAATCCCGCTTGGGAGGGAAGATATTATAATTTTGATTTTATTCCGGAAGACGTTTCATGTTTCAAAATTCTGGCAAGCCTTAAATATCAGACTAAATGCCTGGTGCGCCATCTTGAATTTGGTATGGACTGAGTAGTTATCTGAGTACTTCACAGTTTATGAGCCTACTTTTAGGAGGGTAAAAGACTGTAACATTAATTCCACACGATCCGTTCTAGAAGCAAGTCTACACATCATATTACAGACATATATAAAGTTAAAAAAATTTATAGCATACTTTTGGATGCTTCCAGAAATTTTAATGCACAAATTTAAATGTGATATGCATGTCTGGCCGGTAAAACATTTCTGAAGAAGAAAATTTGCCGTTCTAACAATCCCATAAATGCATTAAAGGAAAGCGAGAAAATCAACTAAAAAATAAAGCCGAAAATAAGTTATTGACAGATACTTTTTACTTACTTCAGGAGTAGCTGGCAATGAATAGCAAATGTCTTTGTATTCCCATTGTCAATCAATATCAAATTTTATCAAATATTAAATTTTAAGTAAAAACCTAGTTAAAGCCTTAAAGTATGCCATTTAAAATCCAATTTTGGCAGCATTCCCAAATAAAAGCTTTACTCGTTTCAAGATAAAAAAAAAAAACACATTTGACAAAACTAGATGATGTAACATGTGCAACACATAATAGTTTGTTTATACTTTTCGACGCCTTGAGGTATGCAATAATTTATGCTTATTTACAAAATAAACTATTCACAATCTCACAATCTGAGCTATGGAAAAAACATTACATTTATCTTCTTCTCTAGATATGCTTCTTCGTTACTCTATTTGATGTTTATGTTTTTTTCTCTCTCTCTCTTCCTCTCTCTACATACATGTCTTCCTGCTCCCTAGAAGTATGCAATGTATTTGCAACATATTTTATTTAATACAAAACGATAGTATATCTTTAAGGTATTTATGTAGTACGATTGTATGGCATGGAATTTTTTTGGTTATTTTTTGAATGAAGAGAACAAAAAAAATTGGAGAATAATACTGAGAGACAATCAATTTGTATTTATTTGTAAACAAATTTCCATATTTTTTGTTGAAATGTTGTTAAAGGGTAAACAAATAACAGATGGAATTTAAAAATCTTAAAAAATATATTTCTAACGGATTCAACATTTTTTGGGAAAAAATAAAACTCTTATCTGAAATTCATAATTTTCATCACGCCAATATTCTTTCCCTTTCCCCTCTCGTATGCAATTTAACATATTTATTAGATTTCATGCTACGTGCTGTTTATGTTCCATTGCAACATATGGGTCTTCCTATCCCCGTCTTGACAGCCAGCAATGGTGGCCTGCAATGTTAAGAAATGAAATTGTCTTTTATTTTCAAGGATGCTGTTGCACATGAACTCCATTTGACACACACACACATATATGATTTACTTTCTGTGTATACACATCCATGCAATAGTATTTGCTCCTAAATTTGTGATAAGATTCAAATTTTGATTCATTTGATTGCCGAGGAAAATCTATGGATGTTTCTTTGTTGATTTATCGCCGAACATTTTGGGAGAAAGTAGAAATCATAAAAGATATATGTTTACCAAAAAGAAGAAAAAAATGTGCAACAATTTGTATTGATATTGAAGTCTTTGGTCAGAATTTAAATATTGTCAGATATTGCATTGTTACAGGCTATTGAAATGGACAAATAGCTTGGTTGGCAATAGTTTATTTGTCGTGTGTGTCTGGGGACAAAATGCAAATAATTTACTGTAAACATTTAAAAACTGGACTAAAGGAAACTATGTAGCTTAATTCGGGGGAAACGGAAGACATGGGGAAAAAGATTAGGGAGCTAGGATATTTATTGGTATGTGATTGAAGGAAGAGGAGCACATTTGGTTGTCAAGGTAGATAGGAGAAATTACACTTCATTATCGTCCAATGTCCTGGCAAAACTAGTGAAGCTGTAAGACCTTTTAATTGTTAAGAGGGTCACTAATGGTGTAAACGACAAAGGCAGTACAGAATATTTGCAAATTAATCATAGAGAGATTCAAAAAACAGGAACCTTTAACAAACTTCAAATAAATGGTCTTCAAAATTGTCTGCAAAAGTCGTAGTCGGGTGGAGTTAAATAAAAAAAGGAAAATTCCTTAAGTTCCGCCGGGCCGAACTTTGAGTACCCTCTACCATTTGGAATGAATTTGGCAATTCTCAAAAACAATAAAATCCGTTAAAGTTCTGTTAAAATCTTAGAAATACCGAATGTAGCTGTTATATTAGGGTAAATACGACGACATGCATATCGGGAATATCAAGGGTACCCTTATATGGGGGCAATACGAAGACGTGGACATGCACAGACAATTTTCTGTCTTAGGCTGAAGTGTCCATTACGAACTTCAAATACCAAATTTGAAACAATTCCGGTGAATAATGTCGCTAAAATCATCAAAATACCGAATATCGGGAGGTACCGTTATACGGGGGCCTTACGAAGACGTGGACCTGCATAGACAATTTTCTGTCTTAGGCTGTAGTATCCATTATGAACTTCAAATAACAAATTCGAAACAATTTCGGAGAATAATGTCGCTAAAATCATTAAAATACCCAATATTGGGAGGTGACTTTATATGGGAGCTATACGAAGACGTGGACCTGCATAGACAATTTTCTGTCTTAGGCTGTAGTATCCATTACGAACTTCAGATATCAAATTCGAAACCATTCCGGAGAATAATATCGATAAAATCATCAAAATACCGAATATTGGGAGGTATGGGGGCTATATCAAAACGTGGGCTTACATGACCCATTTTTAATACCAAAAGACCTGCAGACATAACATGCATTTGAAATTTTATCAACCTACTTCAATTCGTTCGGAAGCTAGAGTGATTTCCACAGACGGACATCGCTAAATCGACATAGAATTTTATGCTGATCAAGAATATATATACTTTGTGGGGTCTAAAATGTATGGTCTAAAATGTTACAAACGGAATGACAAACTTAATATACCCTCCATACTATGGTGGAGGGTATAAAAATCGAAAAAAAATCCAGGAAAATAAACAAAGACAATTTATATATAAAGCGACTTCTATATTTCAACTTTTACTTATTCATATTGTTGTGTTTTACATATATGTTGCATACTTTTGGGTGTTAACTGCAACTAACAAATAGAATTTCGACGATGGACCAAGTACACAAAGCCTTTTTATAATAGGTTACAAAAATCCAAGCCCTCAGGCAGCATAGATGACGAAAACAAATCTCCCGCATGTACTGAGAAAATAAAACAGTACAATGCAATCTGATTACTGACAAATTATGTTCTAAAGTTCTCTGAAAATGGAGACCGTACAATTCAAGCTTGAGGCAAAAATAAATACTTCTCATATAAAGCGCCATCTATATTTAATTGTTTCTCTTTCATATTATTGTGCTTTAAATAAATGTTGCATACTTTGAGATGCTGACAATTAATAAATGGAAGTAATAGATAGAATTTTAACCATGGGCCAAGGAAGCAAGTATTTTCTAGTAGTTTTACGAAAAATCAAGCCCTCAGGCATCATTTGTCTAAATACAGAAGTTATCAAGAACACTATACAATTCAAATTTGAGTGCAATAAATAAAAACTACTCATAACAAAAGCGCCATCTTCTCTCCAACCGCTGATAAGTAACAAATAACACCATTAGATACATCATTAACTCCAAAGAAATAAAACCAAACATTTTCTAGCAGGTTAGAGAAAAGAATACCGAGCCCCAAAAGTAGAAAAAAATCTTCCCAAGAAACTTAGGAAATGCATAAGTCAGTACGAGTACTTAAAATAATTCCATTTCTCTGTTGCAGGTCTTAATTGCAAATATGCTCTGAAAATTTCAATATAAGGTTATAAATCTTTCATCAAAACCGCCATCTATACATCAATTGTTGACTCATTAATATAGTTGTGTTTTTGATATATAGCATACTTATGGGTGCTAATAAGTAAAAAAAAGTATTTACAGGCAAAACCTCAACGAAGGACCATTAAAACAAATTCTTTTCTAAAAGTGTTTAGAATCTTCACCAGACATAAAGAAGAAAAAAATCTCTCCTCAGATGACTGAGGAAATAAATCAGTACATAATTCGATAATTCAATTTTCTTTGTTTAAGCTTTTAATTACAATTTAAAATTCACCTCACATTTTGTGTCTGTACTTCACTTCAATATTCTAATTACAATATTCAGCATTACTAATTCAATTAAAAAGACTTTTTATTAAACACAGACACGGAGGGGGCAAGGGACGGACATGGAACAATTTCAGTGCTAACGAAATTACAAAAACCTAGTTACAAGAAAAGTGATAGCTTCAAGACTCCAGCCAACGAAAAATGGAGACAAAGACCAAGTAAAGCAATTTTTTGGTAAAACAAAATGTCTTCTCCACGAGAAAGATGAAAAACAAAAATGCCATAGTCTACACTTTGAAGCAACAGAAAATACTTTGTCGGTACTTGGGCTATCCCAAAGAAAAAAGAAAAAAAAAACAACGACGAAGCAATATGCATTTTTAATTTTTCATATTTAATTGGCCTCAACCCTTTTTTATTGGCCTCAAACCCTTCCGGCCATCAACCACCTTCTTTCCTTTGAGACAACCACCAAAGTTGGAAAAAGTGTTTCCCTTTTTTTCTAGCCACCTAAAGCACATTTGTTATTGCTATACAAAGGACCTGCTAATTTTATGAATTGCCAACATTAATAAAAATTAGCTATGGTTTACACCTTTTAGATATGCTGGGACCATTAACACTTTGGCACTTTACAGGCACACAGTCAAACGCACCCACACACAGACACATACAATCATAGTCACGTAAAGCCTTGCTGCCACTTTCCAAAACGATGCAGAAAACATTTGCCTAAAAGGCTGCTAAAAATTATAAAACGTATGGCACCCAAGGTGCTAAAATGAAACAAGAAGAACTGAGAAAATTTCATTAGGTAGCATCATAAAGTGCAATTTTCAAAAAAAAAAAAAGAGAGAAGCAACGTAAAATACAAACTTTAAATTAAATGGTCTTTTAAATTGTCTGCAACAGCCGTTGGTTGGGTGGATTGAGAAAAAATTTCGAACAAAATCATAGCAAGTGAAGGAGAGAAGGAAAATAAATGTTTCGACTTCTTATGAGTCAAATGGAAACAAAATATATTAAATGCCTTGAAATATGCTATAAGTTTTTAATGATTTGATGTTTTAATATAAGAAAATTTATTAACGCGATTCTCGAGGTTATAAGTACCCTATTGTTAGCAATAAATATAATTTTCCAGAGGTTTATTTGAGAAAAGAACAAGAAAACATAAAACATAGTGGAGCATTCTGAATTATTTCGAAATGCCTTATATGTTCCCAAAAGTATGATAGATATGAAAATAGATATTGATTAGGTTGCGGATCCGAGACATGGTTCATGGACAGGATAGTAAGCATCCCAGAGTTAGGTACAATGAAAACCTTCAAATCTAGATAGCGCCTTTCCGGTATGTTTATACGATCGTACCTGGAGCCCTAACATGGCAAGAGGGAGGCTCCAGCGAATTGGTGAGTGTATGCCCCCTGCAAATTGGTGATTTTATAGACATTGTCTAAACTTTTTTCATAGTATGTCTGTCATAGGGCAGTCACTGTTTTTTTTTTTTTGTGAAGGCTATGGAACCTTAAAAAATTTTCCAATGACTATTTAATCTCTTCTTGTCTATTTAAAAATATATAAAGTCGATTAGAGTAGATTTTTTTCGTTGACAATCTTCATTGACGTAGAGGAGGCTTTGAACAATGTCAAACCCAATTCCATTCATAAATTTTGGTGTCATAGACTGGAGGTGCGTAATTTCAAGTGGATACAATAAATTCTTTGAAGCAAACCTCCAAAAGCACAAATTGGGTACTCAGGTCAGATTTTTTAGGGCCCTACAATATGTACGTTAATATTTTAAATTGGATAGAGGCTGATTACTTCTAAATCCAATGATATTTAGAAATTGGATGATGTAAAGAGGTACAGCGATTCCAGGCACTTGTAGGTTGATTCCTGCTGGTTTCGCGGAATGATGGCATTTTGAGTTTTAATGATTGGAATTCCTCATGGAAAAAGTTATATTGAAGGTTTTGAAAATAATTTCCAATTCTTTTTGACTTAGATCTTTGCCGAGCCAATTCAAGCAAAATATAGAGGCAAATGCGATAGAAACTGATCTTAATAATTTTCTTCTACAAAATTTTTAACAATGTTACTATTCGGATGCCTTACGGTGATATGATAGAACATCATTACACCGACGAAGACATAAAACCACTTCGGCGGCCCAACCAACAATAAATTATATTTTCAAGCAAAAAATCCCTCAAAATATACAAAAATTTGCCATTACGGGGGAGGGGTGTATTGGGCTCCATCCTGGCGTCAATGCATCATCATGGGGTCATATATAAACTATTTTCGCTTCTGTCACATAATTTTAAGCGCTCACAAAAATCAGTAAACCTATTTAATGATGCGCTATACTAAACCATGCAACAAAATTTACTTCCACCGGTTGATTGGGAAAAAATCGGTGTGAGCGCTTAAAAATTTGCTATAAAAGACTGGAAATAAGATGGAAAAATACCTTTCTAAGCTGCTATCAGGTTTGAGTAATTTGAAAGAAATGTTATTTTTTTCGGGGCTGATAATCGGTCCCGAACCGGATTTGAACCGAACCGGTTCGAGCCCCTCGAAAAAATCGAAAAGATGGCGTGAACCACTGAACCCAAACCTACAAGTGGTGCAGCCTTGAATTATATTTCTAACAGCAATATTACCATCAATATCCTGAAAGTATGCTTCATTTTTCAAAACAATTTTGGTCCAAAAGGAAATTTACATTTCTCCGAAAAAATATAAAAATTGAACTACTTAATTCTAAATTTTATTTAAATATATTTTTTTTAGTCTTAAATGTTCTCATATATGCCCACAAAGTAGGCTTCATTGTTTGCAATATTTTTCGGCCAAAAAGAGAACAACCAAATTTCTCCGAAACTAATTCTCAAATATGCCCTCAAAGTAGGCTTCATTGTTTGCAATATTTTTCGGCCCAGAAGTGGGCAAATCCTATTTCTCCGAAATTAATGTAAATTGAGCTGCTAACTTTCCACATTTATCGCCTTTAACAAAACAAATGTATTCACTTGCTCCATCCACTGCATGCTTGTTGTTGTCCGGCAAACAAGATTATTAGATAATAATTATCAAAATTCAGTTTTCACAAAATGTTGAATATTTAAGCTTAATTAATTTACACTTCAAGGCTTTGTTTCTCGGCTCTAAATCTCTCTCTGGCCCTGGAACGTTTGAAAAAGTTTTGCAAATTTTTTTGAGAAAAATGCTAGCATAGTTTAAGGGGTTTAAGGCAAAATGCATTATAAGTTTTCAAAATGCACACGCTCACACACCCATACTCTGCCACCACCCATGACACTGGCCGAAAGAGAACAAATGTAACTGCTCAACCAAAATGCAAAATAATGAACTTTTGCACCCAACTAAAATGTTTGTAAAAACAACGAAAACAACAAAAAATTCCCTTGGCATTTTGTGTGCCTGCCGACCGACTCTCATGCTGAAGTTTGGGCCAACCTCATGTCTTTGTGGCCATTCATGAGATTGTTATTGTCACTGCTTTATATGGCTACTAATGTTTTGCCACAAAGCAGAAGAAGACGACGACGAAGAAGAGCAACAACAAATTCCAGAGCTGTGGCCAAAGTAATTTAATGAAGTCCACTTTCAGGGTATTTGGGTAATTTCAAATGACACAATTTTTATTTTAATGATGCTGATGCTGTTGTTGTTGGTGGTGATTATTTTAGCCTAATTGAAATTTTAAGAACTTTTTGTTCCAGAGAATAAATATAATAAAATTGATTCCTGGAAATTGGGTCAAGAATGGACAAAATAAAATAATTTCGCAGCTGTGGGTCTTCTACGTTTTCAAGGGGCATCTTTTCTTACCTCCTTCTTCTTTGCAAATAACTGAGTTATTAAATTAATTAATGTCTATTTTACCTTTCAATCTAAATAATTGCCTACTTTGAGGCATTATTTTTTTATTATTCCTGCAAACATTGTTGGCTGGCTGGTTGACTCCCGACCACTTTTCTCAAATTAATTCTATTTTAACTCTACCTCTCAATGAACCTCAACAAGCAAACTTTTCAAATCTTCTTTATTTCTTTCATCATTCTTCATTTTTGGCTTATCTTTCGGCTGCTGTTGCTGCTGCCTTTTGATGGTTGTCTAAGAAAAAGTCTGGCAGATTTTCCAGACAAGTGTTTTTAACACTTGCCAAAGATTTGGGTTGCAGAAAATCAGGCTACGAACATAAGTTAAAAGAGGAAAAAGTGGAAATCTTTCATCAATGAATTTTCTCTAGAATTTGTGGGAAGAGCAGTTGAAGGGGAAAAATGAGCACAACTTGTTCAGGAACAAAAACGAAGCGGGGCTAGGGCAATAACAATTGTAATCTAATTGACAGAACTTTAAATGTTGCAAAGTTTAAAAACCTCAAAAGGCAGTAGACCACAAACGACAAAAGAAGTTGCATTGCGGAGCTGCTGTTTTTGTGTGTTTCTGTGTGTGTAAACACGTCCATTCATGTTATTGTTGTCTGGCACGTGTCATGCGTATCTAAAAAAAGTATCCACCAGCCAGGATGTGGGTAGTTTTTTTCCAGATCTCTTCGTTTGCTTTCTAACTTAGAAAAAGGCCGTTAGTGGTGGAGGCGTTGGATTTTTTATTTTTTCCTACGCTTGATGCCTTACTGAGATACTTGGCTTGACTTGGCTTTGTCATTCCATAAAATATGCATGACATCCTCCCTCTTGCATTGCCTCGAACTACTTAAGCTTCACTTATTCCAGCTTCGCACAAAATCTTTGCAACATCACTGCCATTGAATGACTGCCAGACTCAGTGAATGAATGAGCGAATGGCGGGATGAATGAATGGATGTTCATTCGGGGCACATGCCATCGATACGCCGACGTGCAGATCCGTTAAGCTGCTGCTAAATATATCTTTAAAGCATAATTTTCTTTTCTTTTGTGGTATTTGTAAAATCAATATGCCATTGATTAGATGGGCAGGGGGGAGTGGCGTCGGAGTGATATTGTCAATTGCCAAGTACGAGGGGTAGGGTTGGCAGTTCGGTAAAAGTGTGATTCTTGAAAAAGTAAAATAGAAATGTATTAAAGAAATATAAGGATGGGAAAAATTAAAAAGGATTTGATTATCAGAGTTTAGACGTCCTCAAAAATATTAGAAGAAACTAAATGAATATTCTACGAAAATATTATATATTTTAGAACAAACAAGTAAAAAAGCTATAAGTTCGGCCGGGCCGAATTTTGAATACCCTTCACCATTTGGTACAAATTTGGTAATTTTCAAAAAAAATAAAATAAAAAAAATCCGTTAAAAATTCTTTTAAAATCTTAAAAATATCGAATGCAGCCGTATATTAGGGTGTATAAGACGACGTGGACCTGCATAGGCGACCTTTGTCACAAGCTATAACAATATTCAAAAGCGAAACTTGAAAAAAATCTGTTTATAATGTAGCTAAAATCATAAAAATACAGAATATAGGGAGGTACCATGGGGGTTATAAAACGTGGACCTGCACAGATAATTTTCTAGTATAGGCTGTAGTATCCATTACGAACTTCAAATACCGAAATTGAAACAATTCCGGTAAATAATGTTGCTAAAATCATCAAAATACCGAATATCGGGAGGTACCGTTATATGGGGGCTATACTAAGATGTGGACCTACATGGCTCATTTTCTGTCTTATGATAGAGTATCCATTAGGAGCTTCAAATACAAAGTTTGAAATAATTCAGGTAAATAATGTCGCTAAAATCATCAAAATACCGAATATCGGGAGGTATCTTTATAGGGGGATATACGAAGACGTGGACCTACATGGCCCATTTTCAATACCAAAAGTCCTGCAGACATAATACACATTTCAGTAAAATTTTATCAACCTACTTCATTCGTTCGGAAGCTAGAGTGATTTCCACAGACGGACGGACGTTGCTAAATCGTCATAGAATTTTATGCTGATCAAGAATATATATACTTTGAGGGGTCTAAAATGTATATTTCGAGGTGTTACGAACGGAATGACAAACTTAATATACCCTCCATACTATGGTGGAGGGTATAAAAATAAAGTTTTTTATGAAGAGATCTAGAGAACTTCTTAAGGGAATTATGCTGATTATTCCTCACAATTTGTACTCAAAAAAAAAATCTGAAGAGCAGATCTGCGAGTTGCTCAATTTGATTCGCGAGCAGAAGTACGTGAAGGAAACAAGTTTACTTTCCCCTCATTTGATTAATGGGGGCGCTTCTGTTTGCAAAAGGTGAGTAGGAGTCTAAATATTTGAAGTAGAGTAAATTTTTACTCTAAGACCTAATTTTACTTCCGCTCGAAAATGAGAAGAGCATACTCGCTCTTGTTCGTGCGACATAAGCAAACAGAGAATACTCGCAGGTGAAAGTAATATCGAATTCGGCCATTTTTTTAAGTTAAGGCGAACTTAATCTCGAATTCGGCTATTTTTTTAAGTTGTACTAAAAAATTGTCCTTCTAAAAATGGAATTCCGAAATTTGGTTATTAACAAAATAAATACTCGTCTTGTTCGTACGAAATCTTGAATTCGGCCATTTTTTTATTTTGAAAGATTAAAAATTGTCCTGCTAAAGACAGAATTCTGAAATTTTATATTTATCTTTTTCTGGCAAAGCAAATATTTTATGAAAAATTTCAGATCCTTTATCTGAAAATCATCATTTCTATATTAGGATTGATGATCTTCTTATCCAGAATTTCCCAAATTTTCACTCCACCCCTCGAACAATTTTGGGTGGCATTGTAATATTTCAAAATCCAAAACCCCTTTTTGCGTGACAATATCCTTCAATTTCGAACAGCAGACATCATGTGACAAGTAGTGGTGTGTGTGTGCGTGTGTCTACTATGCGGCAAAAACCCACAAACTCATGCTCCAGCTACAACAACAACAAGAAATTTTTAACAGGAAATTTTAACTTAACTAAGTGGTTATTGTTCGAACCCAATACTGCCTGCCTGCCTGCCTAGAAATACAACAATAGCCATTCATCCCAAAGGGGTTTTGTACTTTGAAAATATTGAAACCGGCACATTTCTTAATTCCATCAATGCATTGCAGATTGGGGGAAATTACCATGCATGATGTAGTTTGCATGGCCACGGTGGGAAGGGACCAATGTCTTGTGTAAAGGAAATGTTGTTATGTTTGTCACGAGCTTCCATGCCAAAGGAGGAAGGTGACATGCATTGGTAGTGGTGACTTCGACAATAGGAAGCCAATCAATGTTTATTTTGAAGTAAAATCGACAACATATTGTATTACCCTGGCCATATATGTGAGAATACAACAACAGCAACAACAACCGCATTCAATTGATGGCAAATTTTCTAAATCGAAGGGCAAATAAACACCATGCCATGCGGAAAGAATACAATTGAAATACATTTTGAGAATTTTAAATAAATTACTTTTGTATGGAGGTAACCATTTCGGAGGAGGGGAAGTTATTGCGAATGAATTTTTAAGAAAAATGATTGAATTTTAAATTGGATTTAAATAAATCATTTGGCGTTAAATAAACAATCCAATGTTTGTCACGAATGAATATTATTTATAAATAAAGGAGAACAATTATTAATAATAAAATAAGGAATACGTACAGGGTGAAATGAAAAAACTGCAAGCAACTTCAGACTGCTGTCATTTCTAAGCCACCTGTCAGACAGCTGTTAAAATTATTCCAGTGACAGCTCATGATATTGTTTACAAGCGTACAAAAGCTTTTTAGTGAGAATTTTCCAGAAGAAAAGTTATTCGTGTTGGAATTCAAGCGTGATGGTGTGATGTCTTTATATTTGGCTGGAAAATCATAAGTGGCTATCGTCGGAGCACTCCAGTATTTAAATCTGAATAAATTTTTGTGTCTCGTTCCATCGCTTCTTATCGTGATACTGGTAGCGTAGTCCGACGTCTAGGAAGTGGACGAAAGAAAACAGCAACATTAGCATAAATGGTTCGAAAAGTAAAGAAGCGACTTTATCGAAATCCGCGCGGCAGTGGCCTGTGAGCTGAACATATCGCAATATTCCATTCGGCAAATATTGAAAAATGAGCTCGGGATAAAGCCATTGAAATTCCCAAAAGTGCAAGAACATTTACCGCAACAGAAAGAAAATAGACTAAAAAGAGCTAAAGAGTTGCTTCACTTGGCCGAAAGTGGTGAACTGGCGAATTTGGTTTTCTCCGATGAGAAAACATGCGTTGTCCAGCAGTTTGTAAACAAACAAAATGATCGTGTGATCGGCGCTTGCCAAAGAGGTCAGCTGAAAATGCGCACCTTTGGTTGGCCATTAGAACTCAAGTGCCGGCCATGGTAATGGTGTGGGCCGCCATAACAGCCAATGGTCCCTCTCCGCTGGTATTATGCCGAATATTATAGCAAAAATATTCTGGAGGGTGTATTAAAGCCTTGAGCACGCAAACATTTTGGCCGCAGACCTTGGACATTCCAACAGGACTCAGAACCATCCGCACTCAGCACGCGCCACCCAAGAATGGTTACAAAATGAAGTTCCTCGCTTCATTTCCAGCGCCAAAATCTCCGGATTCCAATCCGTTGGACTATTGTGTCTGGAGTATTTTGGAAAGCAAGGTTGGCACTAAAAGATATCACCTCAAGCAAGCGCTTCGCCGGGAATGAACCAAAATACCGCAGAGTAGCGTGTGACGGTTCCATTGGCCGTTTGAAGGCCATAACTCGCGCCATAGGTGACTAATTCGAACAAATCTAAATTTATTCTAAAATTTCATGCTCTTTCCGACATTTTTTGCTTCGCCGGGAATGGGCCAAAATACCGAAGAGCAGCTTGTGACAGTTTCATTGGCCATTTGAAGGTTATAATTCGTGCCAAAGGTGACCAATTCGAACAAATCTAAACTTATTCTAAAATTTCATGCTATTTCCGACATTTTTTGCTTTCATTCAAAAAAAATAAAAAAAAAATGTAAAAATTATGGCATTTGACTTTGTTGCAGTTTTTTTAACTCACCCTGCATATACCTCAATCCTTACAATAAAATACTGAACATGAAGAAGCCTCAGCCTAAAAGTATGCATTACATTAAAAATAAATAAATGTCCTTTGTTCTATTGTAGTCGCATTCTTGTCTATTTTTAAATCACAACTCCTTCTCTTATTCTCTCACTTAAAACTAAAAGCTTCATTTTAAGTGGGAGGATTCCGTTTAGTGTATTTTAATAAATATAATAAAATAAAATACTGAATGTGAAGGAATGTCAGCCTAAAAGTATGCATTATATATATGACCTTTGTTCTATTGTAGTCGCATTGTTCTCCATCTTTAAATCACAACTCCTTCTCTCATCCTCTCACTTAAAATTAAGCCTTCTGCTGTTAAGTATATTTTAATAAATATATGCGTATCTATCAACCCAACGACGAAATTGTTTTTGGGAAATCAAGCATGGAAACCACTAAAGGAAAAATTGAGTCACTTTTGGGACTCAAAATCCACAACATAAATCTCTTACAAGTTCAACCACTGTGACAGCACTGAGGAAATCCATAGAATCCCAAAAGGATTCGAAAATGGAACAGAGGAAGATATAAAAATGAGATAATATACGAAACACAGGATAATCTACAAATCCAAATGTAACCAAATTCTAAAAACAATTCTTCACAAAATAATAAAAAAATAGAAAACCCACAAACCAATAAAAAATCAAACAAAAAACTCCTTTTCGTTTTGTTAGGCCGGGAAGCAATAAAGGAAACCGCAAAGCAACATAAAATGTCACATCGTCATCAGTCATTCAGGGGGCCCACTGCCTTCCCTTGATGGAATACTGGCACCCCCCACACCCATGACCACACATGTCTACAAATCCATAAAGTGTGAGTAATCATTAAAGCTTCCTTTTTATCCAGCACTAAAAGAGAGAAAAAGAGTCCTGAAGTTTTGCCATAAAAAAAAACAGAACAGGAAACAATGTCAGCCTATTTTTATTTGTCTATATTTAACAAATTGCTTTAGGCTTCTCATAAAAAAACACAAACAATTCGATTTGTGTACAAGCAACAGGATTACAACAACAAAACGAATTGTTTACTTTTACAAAAATCACATTAAGGATAATAAAAACCAAGCATATCACATACAAACATCATGTAAAAGGAGGAGGGGGAAGGGGCAGGGGCTGCGACAAGGAATGTGATTAGTCTTTGGTAGAGGCACTCTCCTGCCCACAAAATGGCTTTTATAAATTTTACATGATTCCAAAGGATATTGTTGACATAAATTTTATGGATATTTATTTTAACTTTGAAACCGGAGGAGACATGTTGACAGGTGTTGGGCCCATAAAATGTTCCTTACGAAAAAAAAACTCGAACAAAACGAATGTGGCAGAGCTGGGCGATAAAATTGCCAAATATTTTTACTTTAATGAATTTCAGAGACATTTTTATTAAATTTTTATGAATTTGTGCATAAACACAGGGTATTGGGAGAAGGGGAGGACAAATAATCACTTGAGGCCTTATGATATTTCCTAACCACAGGAGAATATATTTCTTTAGCTAAGAAAATTAAATGCATCCTAAAGGTATGCTGTACGAAATATGCTTTATAAAAAGAGCTATTTACTAGTACAAAGGTAAGATTTTTTTTCTTTAAAAGGATTAAGAGAGGCTTAAACTAGAATTAAAGACGAGGAGAGGAATGAGCGTTTGGTTACTGCAACCAATTTTTCTTTTTAGGGTTTGTCGGACTTAAAATAAAAAGGACCCGATAAAGCTCTATAGCTATTTATTTCCATAAATTGGATTAATTTATTTAAGAGCTTTGGGGACAATACAGGGTAAGGTGAAAAAACTGCAACCAACTTCACACTGCTGTCATTTCTAAGCCACTCGTCCGACAGCTGTTAAAATTAATCCAGTGACAGCTCATTATATTGTCTACAAGCGCACAAAAGCAAGTTGTTGAGAATTTTCCAGAAAAATAAGTTATTTGTAATGGAATTCAAGCGTGATAGTGTTATTTCTTTATATTTGGAAAACCACAAGTGGCTACCGTTAGAGCATTCCAGCATTTAAATGTGAACAAATATTTTGTGTCTCGAACCATAGCTCCTTACCATGATACTGGTAGCGACGGTAGCCCGACGTCAAGGAAGTGGACAGAAGAAAACAGCAACATCAGCAAAAATGGTTCAAAAATTAAGGAAGCGACTTGATCGAAACCCGCGACGCTGTGGCCGAGAAATGGCTCCCGAGCTTAACATATCACAATATTTCATTCGTCAAATATTGAAAAATGAGCTCGGGGTAAAATCATTGAAATTCCAAAAAGTACTAGAACTTACACCGCAACGGAAAGAAAATAGACTCAAAAGACCTAAAGAGTGGCTTCGCTTGGCCGAAAGTGGTGAATTGCAAAATTTGGTTTTCTCCGATGAGAAAACATTTGTTGTCCAGCAGTTTGTAAACAAACAAAATTATCGTGTTTACTTGCCAAGAGGTCAGCTAAAAATGTCCACCTTCGGTTGGCCACCAGAACTCAAGCACCGGCCATGGTGATGGTGTGGAACGCCATAACAGCCGATGGTTGCTCTCCGCTCATATTAATCCACCTTGGCATCGGAATAAATCCCGAATATTATCGCGAAAATATTCAGGAGGGTACATTAAAGCCTTGGGCACGCAAGCATTTCTGCCACAGACCTTGGAAATTCCAACAGGACTCAGCACGCGCCACCCAAGAATGGTAACAAAATGAGGTTCCTCGCTTCATTTCCAGCGCACAATGGCCACCAAAATCTGCGGATACCAATCCGTTGGACTATTGTGTCTGGAGTATTTTGGAAAGCAAGGTTGGCACTAAAAAGTCGCAAAAAATAAAAGTATGCTATAAATATTGACTTCTTAAGCCGTAAACTGTTAATGTTTGGAGACTATCGGAAGTGGTCCGATTTCAATATCGCCGATTTCAAAGGTAAAAGTATTATGAAGCATCAATCGTGCTAATACCCCTTGGCATGATCCCTAACTTTCAAAAAACCAATTGGCTTCTCTTCCAGTCAGGATGGAATAGCATTGCTGAATGGCATTGCTGAATGAATTTTTTTGCTCTGGGTGCATCGCCGAGTTTAATTATCCAATAATTTTGATATATTTGCTAGGATCCATTAATAGTCCTATAACAAGTCTCAGGGACCTAAGTATTTAAAAATTCCTAAAATCTCTCGATAACTGCAATAACCCTAAATGTATGCTTTAATGTTTTGTTTTTCTCGCCTACCGAAAATATTTTTAAATTCCATGATGTTTATTGTGATTACCTGTAATTCAATTTTACCACACTAAATTCATTGGCACAGATCAGGTTTTTCTCTGCTGCTCTTTTCATAGCTGCAACAACAATTGGCGAAAAATCCACACAACACCATTTCACAACGCACGCACACACTCACACACGCAAAAACTAAATTTCCAATCAAAAATCATGCGTACCCTGACCGATTTATTTATTTAATTGAGGCTTGCCTTCGTGTTAGTCAATAGATGGCGTTACCGGCCACATCCCGCCACATCAGCAATATGCAAATTTGTATTTGACCAGTTCGGTGTTTGTTGAATTATAATGATTAGATTTCCAAAAATGAAAATTATCCAAACAAATGTCCATAATTTGGTGGTGTCAGCAGAATGAATGAATGAGTTTAGTCAGGGCTTTTGCACGGCAGTCCAATAAAATTGCATTGCATATCTCAGGGCTGAAGAGTCGGAAACGTGATTGGCAGCAATGAGGTCATAAATCAAGTTCGCCCAGCAGCATCAAATGCAAGGGAAAAATAATGAAAAAACTTATTTTCGTCCAATGAGGAAACCACAATTAGCTTGGGCCAACAAATAATCCTACATATTTCGATTAGTCAATTTAACAAACTAAATTGTGTTTCTACGAAACTTTTGCTCAAACATAGCCAGGCCAAAGGCAAATGTCTCCTTCCATAGCCTGAATATTTATGATCAGTAATCAATACTTTGACGAAAACTTTTGCCAAGGCAAACTTTCACTTTCACCGAGAGATGGAGAGAAAGCCAGAAACAAAAAACATAATTAGAAAACTGCCATTAGGAGGAGGTTGTGGCAGTAATCTGGCCTTCTAATCATAATTACAACGTTTAACTTTCATAAAAGACAACTATTTGTCACAGATATGGCCAAGCCAGGCAAGCAATTAAACAAGTTACTTGGCCACTGTGGCCTCAGATATCCGTACCAAAGCCACAGGAAGCAGGACAACGATAATGATTCCCTGGCTAATGGATAAAAAAAACTTTTAATCCTTAATAATTCATAAAGACTTAACAGTTGTTGGAGGTCCAGTGGGGGTGAATAGAATTTGTCGAAGGAAAGAAAAAAGGAAACAAATTAACGAAAGTAAGCATGGCTAACAACGAGAGAGAGATAAAAAAGGAGAACTTTACATGAAGGGGGGAAATGATGTAAAAGTTATGCAACACACATGTTACACACAGACTCACACACATACATATGCATACCCTGGAGTATTACAGGAAGCCGTATTGTCTATTATTTGCAGACATAAAACTTCAACATTATTTTGATTAAATTCATTTTATTGAGGGAAAGCAAGAAAACAACACAAACAACAAGAAGGCAAGCAACCACAAAAGTCTAAACAGAGGAAGGAAGAAAAAATATAAATCCACTGATTTAATATTATTATGGAAGATTACACAGGAAATTCTAAGGATTTTGTAAAAGTAGTCAGTGGTTTCAGAATTCGTCTGAAATTATGTGTATCATAGATACCTCGAAAGAGGCTCAAGGCATTCAAATGTAATCAAATTTATTTTATGATACATCAAATTGTATTAGTTTTGTTCATTTTTTTCTTCTAGTTAACAAACTAGCCTAAAAGTATGCAATAAGTTTTGGTATATTACATTTTCCTAAACTATATTTATTTCATGGTGGATTTTAAGTTGAGTGATGGAAATAAATGAAGGATTTGGCAAATGGGCTTATTACATTTGTTCACAGGGGGTGGAAGAGGGTCGAAGGAGAGATCCAGGTATGGATCCAAAAGGAAAAATCGAGGGGAGAAGATATTTCCATGAAGGATGAAATCAACGGTAAATTTATATATTCTGAATATTTCTATATTTTTAGGTTGTTTCAGTGTGTCCTTTATCCTGAATCCTTCATTTCAAATAAAAAAATATATATGAAATTGTATAGCCAGTTTCACTCCGCTCCATAATTATTTATAACAAGAATTCCCTCAACCATTTAGAACGAATTTGGAAATTTTCAAAAAATAAAATCCTTAAAAATTCTATTAAAATCTTAAAAATACCGAATATATAACGGCTATATTCGGGCCTATACGACATGGACCTACATAGGCATTGTTTGTCATAAGCCATTACCATATTCTAATTCGAATCTTGAAATAAACGGTGAATAATGTAGCTAAAATCGTAAAAATACCATATATAGGAAGGGTAACGTTATATCGGAGCTATACGAAGACCTGGACCAGCATAGACAATTTTCTGGCACAGGCTGTAGCTTCCATTACGAACTTCGAATACGACATCTCAAACAATTTCGGTAAGTATTGTACCTAAAATTGTCAAAATACCGAATATAAAGAGGTACTGATACATAGGGCCTATACGAAGACCTGGACCTGCATAGACAATTTTTTGTCACAGACTGCAATTTTCAGTACGAACTCTAAATACGTAATTTGAAACTACTCCGGTGAATAATGATGCTAAAATCATCAAAATACCGAATATCGGAAGGTACCCTTATATGGGGGCTATACGAAGACGTGGACTTGCACAGACTATTTTTTGTCCAAGGCTGTAGTATCCATTACGAAGTTTAAATACCAAATTTGAAACAATTCCGGTGAATAATGTCGCTAAAATCATCAAAATACCGAATATTGGGAGGTACCCTTATATGGGGGCTATACGAAGACGTGGACCTGCCCTGACAGTTTTCTGTCATATGCTGTAGCATTCATTGCGAACTTCATATACCAAATTTGAAACAATTCCGGTATATAATGTCGCTAAAATCATCAAAATGCCGAATATAGGGAGGTACCCTTATATGGGGGCTATACGAAGACGTGGACATGCACAAATAATTTTCTATCCTAGGCTGTAGAATTCATTGCGGACTTCATATACAAAAAATCGTCAAAATACCCAATATCAGGAGGTACCGTTATATGGGGGCTATATCAAAACGTGGACCTACATGGCCCATTTTCAATATCCTGTCCTGCAGACATAATATACATTTGAGTAAAATTTTATCAATCTACTGCAATTCGTTCGGAAGCTAGAGTGATTTCCACAGACGGACGGACATCACTAAATCGCCATAAAATTTTATGCTTGTGGGGTCTAAAATGTATATTTCGAGGTGTTACTAACGGAATGACAAACTTAATATACCCTTCATACTATGGTGGAGGGTATAAAAATATACATATGAAATTGTATATTCAGTTCCTCTCCGCTCCATAATTATTTATAAAAAAAAAAAAATTAACTTCCCAAAATGCTCACAATTAAACAATGTTCCTAATTGCAGATTCTAGGTGGAAAATCACTAAGGACATACATTGTGCTGCAACGAGATGGGGGAAGTTATGCCAAAGGAAAAATGTTCAGAAATGCAATATTGGTAAGAAAATTCAGTGGAAGAGTGGGAGAGTTACTCTCTCGATGTTCACGTCAAAGCTTTTGTGTTGGGTGTGGTTGGATAGCCGTGCTTTATGGTGTTTCATATAAATTTTAAGGTCACGGGCATGGATAATATTTGGGGTATTGAAACGGCTGAAATTTATTGCATACTTTTAGGATAGATTTTAAAATAGACGAAATATAATTCAGTTAATCTCAGCTCATACGAGTCTTGACGATTAATCCCAAAAATCACGATATCTTTTTAATAGCCATACTTCCCCAAATGTATTCTTAACCTCAAGTACAATGTCAAGAACATTCGCCTTAATTTCAGTTCCTTCACTCAAATCCCTCTTAGAATTGTGGGTAGTGAAGTTTAACGACCACGAAAGGAGAGACGAGAGAAAAGGAACCACAAAAAAACGTTTTATCCCATTTCAACAAAACGCAACATCACCTCCAAGGATAAACATGAATATGCTATTGCGTTGTTTTCCTTCTTCGCCATTTCTTTAAGCGTTTCAACTTTTGCTACAACAATGTCTGCTGGCTGCATTTTCCAGGTAATGCAGAGCCAAGGGGTTACATTTCAGTTGTGCGCGGTAAGTTGCATGTTCGGTATGTTGAAAATTCTGCCGTGCAGGTAGAACTACAACATTTTGTATGAGGTGATACACGATGGAAGATATGAGGTGTAAATGAATGAAAATGGAATGTATATTTTCACAGAACCAGAAGCGTAGTCAGAGCTTCACCAAAATAAAGTATAGAAGTAAAGTTCAAAGTAATTTTCTGGCATTAAAAATTTAAATCAAAATTATTGAAATTAATCGAATAAACAAATGTAATTCAACACAAGTGTATAAGTAAACTAAAATCTCTTTAAATTCTAAAGCTTATTTTATTTGAATCCCATTTGGCATTTCCAGCCCCTCCCAAGAAATTCCCTTTACCACATCCATCTATGCCTTGACTCCATCTGCCATTATCCCTAAGACATTTTTGAACATAACACCGAATGTGTATTTTATTTAATTGCTTACTTGCGTTACTTGATTTTCTCCTCTCTGTCAAATTTGTGTGTTGAGGATGCATGATCTGACAGGGTCTTTGTGCCAAAAATTGCAATACAATGTAAGGAGAATTGTAGCCATCACTGGCACCGGCATCAGCATCGGGAGGATACACAACGCGAACGTCATCTTCAAAGTGGGACAGGTAAAGCTTTGTGCAAGTCATCAGCGTCATCATAACTATCCCCCCTCGCCGCCATCCCTCCCTCATGCATCTGCAGTGAACTACAAACAAAAATGCAATCTCTCACAAACCAAACGCCTTGATGTATGCTCTAAATTTGCAGTTGCATGGTGCACAAATGTATACATCGTTCGGATGGTATGCGAAAAGACCTCCGTATCTTCATGTGGCTGCATCTGGGGTATGTGTGTGGGTGAGCGAGCCAGCGATTGTGGGCAGAAATCATTTGTGTGATTTAAAGTAGTAGTACAAGTGTAAGTACTGGTTTTCCATGGCTTTGGTGGTCATTCATGAATCTCCAGGATTTCATGTCAAAATGCTTGGTTAGTTTTGCTTGAAAGGGCAGCGCCGCTTATGGGTCTTCGTGTACCTGCTATAGTGGATGGATGGGTGGGCGAGAATCACACACACACACACCACCACCACTGGCCGTTGAATGCCTGTTTGTGTTTGGTTTGCTGAGCGACAAGTAAAACTCATGTTGGTTTCATGTCAAGCATCGTTAACTGTTGTGAGTCATAGGAGTTGGAGTTGTCTGTCTGGCTATCAGCATTGCAAGGTGACTGCTACAGATGCCCCCATAATTAAGTGTCAAATTTTGGACAACATATGATTCCAGGTTGAAATAGTAAATAGTTGGTGTTAAGTTAATGGGAATTTTATTAGAGGTTACTACAGCTAGCAAATTATGGGTGATTAGAAAGGGGTGAAGGTTATGCACATCCAGGGGATGACATTTCTTTTTCGAAGCGGTTTTAAAATTTATACCGATGTAGTTAATTAACCAAGGTAAGGAGGCAATCCGTTCATGTTTAAAGGCTATTTTCTTATTCTATTTTTCTTCTTTTCTTAAATTTTCTAAAAACCCAGACCTCATTATTTTTTCTAAATCGACGGTTATTATTTGCTGGTCCACTTTTTTTCTAAAAAAATGTATATAAACTATTTTGAAAAAAATAATTGCTATTATTATTATTATTATTATTATTATTATTATTATTATAATATTTTTTTTTTTTGAAGAAATAACTAATATTTTTTTTTTTTTTTTTTTGAAAAAATCTTTTCTATTTTATTTTAATATACCCTTGCAGCGATTCGGAAAAATATATAGAATGTTTCACGGAGAAATATATATCTTGAAAATGAGTTATTTTATAATCTATTTTTAGATAAATATTCACATTAGAACTTTAGAGTTCAAAAATAAATCAAAAAGTTCAAGAAACAACAACAAAGGTTCCAAAAGTCCATTTTACACATACACCCCCAGACAGCCCTAAATATGTGATAAATTATGGCACCGACATAAAGTGACTAAACAACAATAACTCCAATTTAAAAACATTAACTCTCAGACAGACACATACAGAGTTACAACCCACACACACACCCACTCACGAAACAAAACAAATAAATCAACAACGGTAGAGTTGATGATGTGAGTTTCAAGAAAGAAAAAAACAAATGCAATCTACAACACCATCAGTTTCTATTTAAAGAGAGATTGAGAGAAAATAGTAAAGGAAAACAACAGCTAGTGCGTGGCATACAAATGTACACAAACATACCCACACACACATATATATACTCACTCTACCATACAATGCAAAGACAGAGGTAAACCAAGCCTAACTCTGTAAACCCTCTAACCATTCGAAAACTATTTGATTTACAACTCTCCATGCCTGGTTAGTTAAGGAGAATGTACACATGTGTGTGTGTGGGTGTGGATGTGTATGCGTGTGTACATTCTTCATATTCTCCCAAGCCATGTTGGGAGTTTATAAATCATGTTTATTGTGTTGTGAAAATACGCATCGTGGTAAGTTGTTAAGACAAGTTTGAGGTATGCTTTAACAGAATGTTTTTGCTTCTCTTGGGCTTGGCTTGGGGATGGGTGGTAAGGCCCTTCAAGGGCTGGCCTTTGTTACGGAAGACGAAGATAGAGAAAAGAATTCTGCTGCCCTGCCATTGTTGAAACAATGCAAAGATAAATACGCAACATTTCCTTAAAATTGCAATCGTTGTTTTTTTCCCCAGCTAGTCCGTTGTTATCCTGGCAAGTCCTTTGTAAAATTGTTTGGAAATCTTAACAAAGTGGTTTGTTTTTTTCCGAGGCTTAAGATTGTTTGTGAGTATTGGGTGAAGAGCAGAGTTAGAAGCAAACAGATGCATTTCTTCTGGAGGTCATTTAGAAGTTTTTAAAATTTTGTGTTTTTTTTTTTTTTGAGTTGAGAGAAGTTTTATAATTCCGCAAAAGCTTGGGGAAATAATTGTGGCATTGATAAAGAAATAGTTTGGATTTGGGGCAGTATAAATTTGAAAATTAGTTTTTTCATGGGAGTATCCCAGGGCCAACTATGATTATTATTTTTAACTTTAACTTATTTTTAACTTGTTGTTATAGGTTATTCAGTAAATTGCACATTTTTTTTCTTCTACATAAAATTCTACATTAAAAATATAGTTTCTAGTTTAATTTTAAAATATTGGTCACCTTCAGAAAATATTGAAATCCTTTAATTTTTATCTATTATTGTTTATTAATATTTTATTATTATTATCAATATTATATTTATTATTATTATTATTATTATTATTATTATTATTATTATTATTATTATTATATTATTATTATTATTATTATTATTATTATTATTATTATTATTATTATTATTATTATTATTATTATTATTATTATTATTATATTATTATTATTATTATTATTATTATTATTATTATTATTATTATTATTATTATTATTATTATTATTATTATTATTATATTATTATTATTATTATTATTATTATTATATTATTATTATTATTATTATTATTATTATATTATTATTATATTATTATTATTATTATTATTATTATTATTATTATTATTATTATTATTATTATTATTATTATTATTATTATTATTTTATTGGTATTATTATAATTTTTAGTATTATTATCTCTATTATTTTAATATTTTTAAAATTATTTTCCAACAATTTTCTAACATCATATTTTTTCGAAAGAAATTCCGCCAGTGGTTTCAATTATTTTTTTTTTACTTTTTTTATTAATTTTATTTTACATATGTTAGCAAATAGAATTTATAACAATTAAATTATTATGATAGCAACAAAAACTTCAACGCAAATATTTCATAAATTTTAATTTCACTACATTAACTAGGTTTTTGTCATTCAATTTAAATGGTTCACATTTGAGTTAAATTATTGCAAAAAAACGTGTTTTCAATGAAACATTCCAATCATTTGTCAATTTTATAATTGATTTATTAAACAATAATGAGACACACACGCATGCATACATACATACACACACGGCATGCAACCACCACCACACAAATAATTGGCAACAAAATACCCTCTAATAAGTATAAATTACAAAATTTAATTGAAAATTATAATCCTTATTCATTGATAACGAACTCACAGCAACACCAACAACAAATAGCCAATGGATATAATATTCAATGTATTTCATTATCCCAAACCATAGCAATTATTCGAGTAATTGCTGCAATTCGGTTAAGGGGAATCGGGGGATAGGGACAAAACATTGAGTTAGGTAATAGTGAATAGAGTAAAAGTGTTGGAAAACTTTCTAATAAAAAAAATAGAGAAAAAACAAAAGAGCCCAAAGCGAGAGAGAGAGAGGTCTCATTCAAACTATATTCCACACAAAACAATGGAAGCAATCAATTTCAGTTAAAATACTCCTGAGGGAGGAAATCGCTGAAAATTGCCAGTGTTGGGTGCCCAGCAAATCAATCACATTTTTTGCTCGCTCTCCTCAACATGGCGAACAAATCAAAAGCATTTGTGTTATAAATAAATTATCAAATTATTGGAGTCTGATTTAAGCCCTTTGGCAATTTTGAAACTGGAAATGTTTCATCGTTGGAAAATTTTTCAAAACGAGCAGATCATGCAGGCACAGCCAGGAGTAACATGGTCTTCACATTAACAACACCAGCAATAATGGCAACAGTTTTCCTACCCAGTGGCCAGCACTGTCTCCCTTTGACACCCTTCCTCTTCTATTTTTTTGTGTGTTGGCTCCCATAAAGTCCCCCTTATAAATTGATAAACTTACATTTTGTCCAATGAATAAATGAAGCCATCTCTCCATCACCCTGTTGTCGTCTGTCTTAACTAACATTGGCTGTTGCCTCATTATGGACCGGCCATTGGCTTTTAATGGCTGTTCAAAAATTCCAACCAAAATATTCAGAAATTCTCTTTAACGCAAAGTATAGAGATATGGCCGGACAACAAATATTTGACGTTTATTGGCTGCCCATCTCTCTCTCGTGCGTTCTCTGATTTCTAGTGGTGGTGGTGGTGGTGGTCGTCCAGACAATTTATGTTAATCAACGTCAATCGTTTATTTTCCACTTGTATGGAAAACTTTATTTCACTTTTCCCATTACCAGACAGATGATGTATTAAAATTGAACTGAACGCTACCTCATACTTCGGTTATTACGGGAATTTCAAGGATTAATCCTTTAAAGGTGGAAGCCGAGACTATAATAAAAGGGGAATTAAATTTTAATAATGGGGATAATGGGAAATATTAGTTCTTATTAAAAGCCTTGGAGTATTTTTTTCAGAGTGAAACCAAAAAAAAAAAATTGAGGGGCAGCCGAAATCATAATTTTTATATAGAGGGCCTTTGATAGACCTGGTTTGCTAAAAAACTCAGTCTTCAAGTCCTGAATGCATTGATCGGCCTTATGTTTTTAAATGAAATGATATAGATTTAATTTTTCTACACAAATAATGCCTTCTATATATTTCTATAAATATATTGGACTCTCCATAGGTCCCGGGTCTCATAAAGACCAAACCCATATGGATTTTACATACACATAAAACACAATTTATGCCATGAAAGCCGCCAAAACAAAGACCACAGTTTATGACAGGGCTAGCCAACCACTACCAATATAAGAGCTTTATGAGTGTGTTTTTCACTGACATGAAAATCGAGAGAGTAACTCTCCCTCTTTTCTTTTTTTTTTTGGGAAATAAAAAATCATGAAATCTAGCGAAAATTGAAAGGCAACGCAAATTTGTTGTTGGTAAACAAGCCAGCAGTTCTGGTGGTGAGTTTACTGATCGATGGTGAGTGTTATACACAAAACTATGATTGTGTGTAAGGTGTGGTGAATTGCACATGGGCAGTGTGTTGGCGAGGGCTGGTTATGGGTTTCATAGAACTACTCTCAGTGATCTATTACACATTGACACATTCTTTAGAGCTTCTAAAAAGAACAGCTTCTTAAAAAGGATTTCCGCACATAGAAGCTATTTATTTTATACATACCAACCAGATTTTGTAAGGCCTTAAATACATTTACATACAAAATCCGTACCCGGATTAATCTTCATAATTGACTTATCACAATAATTTTGACCATAGAGAGCATATCTTCTCAACATAAGAGAATATAATTCAGTATATAACAGAGCTTTATATACATGGAAGACCTTTCTATAAGGAGAGAGATTTACGTACAGAGAGAGAGAGAGAGATTTACGTAAGGAGAGAGATTTACGTATTATTTATTAGAACTTCTAAGCAAAAAAACACTAAGAAGTTGTAATAGAGAGTTGTGTGGAGAGCTTTCTCTACAAAAAAAAAGACTTTGAGGTCTTCCATCTATTGAAGATCTTTTGGAGAACTTTAAAGCCTAAAAGAGTTTAAATAAGACTATGACACGAAGAAGACGTTTTGGAGGTCTTCACAAAATTGCTTTGAGTCTTCCAAATATTGAGTACCTTTAAGAGGCCTTTCAAGCCTTAAAGAGGACTTATATACAGAAAATACCTTTTGTGGATCCCTTCACACTAAAGACATCATATGAGCATTTTTTTTTTTTTTTTTTTTTTTTTTTTTGCAGAAAGCAACTTCTACCTGAGGTTCCGTAGATGTTTTGGAAAGAAAAAATAATTTATATTGGTCCTTCTGTAAAAAACAAATTGAGATTATAGTTCAGATATTTCGCCGTCCAAAACTTCCCAAAGAAATCTCCCTTTGATATAAGAAAGTGGTCCAATAAGGTTTTCTTTTTCAAAAAAATCCTTAGGGAACCTTTTGCTTCCCAAAGGGTTAACATTTATCAAAAGTTCGGCAACAACAAACATCACTCCTTTACAACAATAACAACAACAAAATGTTGTTGCCTTTATTGCACCCAGACAAGTGGTTTGTTGCGGATGTTATGTTGTTTGTTCCCTGCGGTTTCATTGGATTGCCGGACAGCCAGCCAGCCAGGAACAACAAAAGGATGCAAAAAGTAAATGGTTCGAGGAGTGGGTGTAAATGAGCAAGTGGAGTGCATGTCGTTTGGTTTTTGTTGTGTTTTCTACGTGGTTGTGGTAAAGTAACCGACCAACCAACCTACCGTCCGTCCATCCATCCAACCAACAAACAACAACACCAATACACTTATACAAATACCATGCACTCATACTTGGAACTTTTTATTACACATGTGCTGGTGTATACAAACATGCATAAGCATGAATGAATATTGGCCAACACCAAACATTTTGCGTTTTCTGTTTTTGTTTTGTTTTTGTTGCTGTGGAAAGTTGGCTCTCAAATGAAGTAAAGAATGAATTTTCATTTACACCGAGTGCGTTTGTCTGACGGCAATCTGCATCCCTGCTCCAGTGCAGATTTTGTTTCACTTAGTGGCCAGCTGAGGTGGTGGCCGGCCAATTGAAATTCGGAATGTTTGCTCTTTGGCGATGTGAAGTGGAGTGGAGTGTTTAATGCAACATTAGTAATTGCTTAATGAAATATTTATGACGTCAGTAACTGGGGGGAAAACAAATGGGAGCTGTGTCTTGCCTTTGCGAGCTGGCATAGTTTTGTTGTGGGTCCCTTGTCCATAGTCCCAATAGTTTTCTGATGTTGGTCCTCGGTGATTGGTATCCCTGTTTTTCAAATGTTTGCGGAAATGTAAATCACATCCTGGAATTCAACCGAAAAAAAATGTTATTTGTGGCCTCTAAATGGTTATAAATGCAATGGAATTTGGTTTTGGGACCCTCTCCCCTAAAAGAGAAAAGAGGGGAAAGGGAATATGTAATCAAGTGGAATTAGCAAATTACAGTTCATGAATGGTGATAGAGGTGATTTCGAACAATGGATATGAAACTGAAATAATGGTCAAAGGTATAGTTAACAATGCTAATGGGGAGATAGTAGGCCCTCAATTCTTGTTCTCTAAAAATGTGAATTGAGTCAAGGCATGAATTGTAAAACAAAAAATTTAAAAACATATTTTTTTATTAAAATAAAAACTAAAATAAAAATAAATGTCAAATAAACATTTGTATAAAGGAAATATTTGTCATTATAGGCCTGTGGCTGGATTCTGGTTTTATGATATAATGATGAAAATATAAACCAGAATTCGGTTGCAGATCTACAATCTTTTAATATTCTAAATTTATTTTAGGCTTCCTAAAACGAAATTTTATGAACATTTCAGGCGTTAAATCGAAAAAGTCCGGGGAAAAAATGTTCAACAAAATTAAGAAATATTTTCGGGTTTTAAAATTGATGCACAATTATTTTGGCAAACAGCGGAAATAGAGATTTCTTTTCCCCGGTGACCTATAGTAAAATCTAATAGAGAATATTTTTGTCTTTGATGTCATCCTTCTAAAATCATGATTTGTTGAAGATTTTTGCACGAACTCACACAAAGTACGGCTTTATCCCTAATATATGTTTTTAAAAATATGTATTCCTGGCGTTTAGATAAGATTTAGACCCTTGGCGTCTTCTAGGACCTATAGTAGAATTTTATGACAAATAATTTTGTGGAATATTTTGTCTTACTAGGCAGTTTTTAAACATTTATTTAAAAAAGAAGCAAAAAAACCCCAAAATATCCTCGTTGCCGAAGACACCATATACCTAAAATGCAGGGATTTCAAAGAACCTTGATCTGAAAATTCCAAAAAGTGTGTAAGAAAATTTATTTTAAAAAGAAGCAAAAAGACCCATTTTTTGACTCGCTTGGGGGCTATAATTTTCGACTAACATATTTCTCGTATTTTTATCTACAATATTGCCGAAGACACCATATACCTAAAATACATGGATTTCGAAGAATCTTGATCCGAAAATTCCAAAAAGTGTGAAGAAATTTTATTTAAAAAGGGAGCAAAAAGAACCATTTGTTGACTCTTTCGAGGGTTATAATTTCCGACTAAAATATTCCTCGTATTTTTATCTACAATAATGCCGAAGATACCATATACCTAAAATGCATCGATTTCAAAGAACATTGATCCGAAAATTTCAAAAAGTGTGGAAGAAAATTTATTTAAAAAAGAAGCAAAAAGAACCATTTGTTGACTCGTTTGAGGGTTAAAATTTTTACCAAAATATTCCTCGTATTATTATCTACAATATTGCCGAAGACACCATATACCTAAAATGCATGGATTTCGAAGAATCTTGATCCGAAAATTCCAAAAAGTGTGGAAGAGGGGGAGAACTTTCCCCTTTCCATTTAGGTTACTTTGCGATGTAAACTTTCATAACGCCGTAACATGCGTCGTCTTTTTTTAGCTCCACTTGCATAATCTGCAGAGGTTTTTCCGTAATTGTTGAAAATAATTGGAATTGGTCGCACATAATTATGTATATTCTAATTCTATAAAAATCAAACTTTCTCAGGGCAAACTTATATTCTAACATTAATCTGTTCCAACTTGTAGAAGGCAATTTGACGTATCATTAATATTAATTTTTTCACTACAATTAATATTCTTCATACTCTACTTAATATCACTAATACGCATACTGGTACTATAATTTAAATTTTAATTTAAGATTTACAATTCAATGCCTTTTTTATATTTTTTTTTGGAGATCGAGTAAAAATTTCCATCCACAATCTTAAAATTTATTCAAATTTACAAACTTATATATGTGCACGTATGAATATGGAAATTTATGCCAGTCATAATTGGTATTAAAATCTCTTTTGAAAACATTGCACATTTATTTCCTAATTATGGCAATTTCATGATTGTCATTGCTGCTGCTTTTGCTCCCAAAAAATAAAATATTTAACGCACATACACACATAATTTTGCTAATCACGTCTGCTGACAAAAATTTGCTTCATTTTCCGGTTTCGCCTTTGTCGTCTATCTCGAGACAATTATTTTTAATTAAATACGCATTTTTCATAATTTAAAAACGACGTCTTTATTCTCGACGCAATGACACCCCCTCCCCTCCCCACCCCTCTAACATAACTTTCACTTTACACCAAGAAAACGCAAAATATTTTTGGTAAAATCCACTTAGTCAAATGGAAAGTAAAGAAACTCAAAAGATTCTTCTGTTCTTCTTCGTCTTCTTCCTTCAGCTCCAAAATCCTAAAATTCACAATCATGAAATTATAACAAATTGCTGCATTCATCATTATTCAGGTCTTGTTTTTCTCCCCCCCCCCCCCAAAAAAAAAGATAATTTGTATTCCTCAGATAGGGGGAAAAGGGGGGGAGAGAAAATTATATGATGCCTTGAGAGAAAAAAATGGAAAGATGATATTCAATAAAATTGCACAGATACCGAGAGAGGAAGAGTCATCTCTCGATGTTAGTAGTTGGCTAGCCTTACTTTATTTGATTTGCCAATTTAACATGCCTCTCTTTCTCTCAGGACTTTTACCTTTGTTCCCATAGCCATAGATAACATGAGCGCTATTTATAGCTTTCTCTCCAGCAACTTATATTTAAAGAGCTCGCCTCTTTACTCAAATGTATCTGGATGTATTTCTGGCTAATGCAATTAAAAACAATGGAATCCAAGATTAATAAAGTTTTGAGAACATAATAGTGCGACTCTCTACGCGGTCCTAGTAAAAGAGAAATTTGATAAAATCGGTGAATAATGCAGCTAAAATCATAAAAATACCGAATATAGGGAGGTACTATTAAATGGGGGCTATACCAAAACGTGGACCTGCACAGACAATTATCTGTCATAGGCTAGAGTATCCATTACGAACTTCAAATACCAAATTTGAAACAATCCCGGTAATTAATGTCGCTAAAATCATGAAAAATACCGAATATCGAGAGGTACTGTTATTCGGGGGCTATACGAAGACGTGGACCTGCACGGATAATTTTCTGTCTTATTTTCTGACATTATTGATCAGCTATGTACAGGAACCATTTTCTAGTAAAAAATTGCAAAACTGGTAAAAAGTTGTAGATCATTACACGTAAAGGAACAAAGCTTTTTAGAGCTTTTTAAAGAGCTTTTTCACCCCGACTTAGCTCTCTCTTTACACTGCTTGGCATGGAGTTTGTAAATTTGATTGCAGTGCCTTATATGGTTTTCGAATTTTTATCTAAATTCAATATTGTGTCAGATTTTCCTCCTAATTTCTATCTTCCCAAATAAAGCCCACCCTATGGCCTTCAAAAACAAACTACATATCTTTGACAGATAGACAATCATAATCTGATGCAAAACTATTCGAAATAAATTCATCATTCGTAGTTATAACATTATTCGAAAATATGCAGCTACTAAGAAGTGAAAATCAACTTAACTACTTTGCAAATGACGATTGTTGTTCAGGCTTTTCTCAGAGGCAGCGGCAGCAGTTTATTATCTCCTAAAAATCCCCGGAATAACTTGCCTTGGAATAGTTATTGCTCAGAACTCAGAAATCTTTATCAGTTGTTAAATAAAGCATTCTCAGCCATGTTAGCATCTTGTCTGTCATTACAAATGGCGGGAGGAGGGCAGAAAAAGGAAAACGAAAATTAGTATGAATGTTTTCCGTTTTTCCTCTGAGGAAAATTCTTTAGTTCTACTCATTATCAACATCATTATTATGGATATACTGACGAAGAAAGGGGAGGGTGGGTGAGAGGCAGAGAAAGTTAAGTATGCCCCCACTGTTTTAGGATCTCGAAATGACTTCTTATTTGTCATTATCCCAAACAACAATAAGAACAACAACAACAAAATACACAGTCTTTTGTAAAGGAAGCAAAAAAGGCAGCGCCAGCCATTTTGTAGCTGTTTTACAACATCTTCAATTACCCAACAGTTTTGCATGTAGCGTTAGTTTTGTTGTTATTGCTGCTGTTGCTGTGGCAGTGTACGAAGTTATTGCTTTTGTCTGTCTCCTCCGTTTTTTCTTCTCTTTTTGTTGTTATAGTTGTATTATTTGTTTTTATATTGCCTCGCTCTCCCTCTCTCTCTCTCTGTCAACAACTATTGCTCGGTTTGTTACCATCTGTATGCGAGCCTTGTGTTAGTCATCACTTCTCGCATGTCAGGACATAACATACAGATGTCGCATTGTTGTGTTCCTTTTTCGTCCGTCCTTCCGTCCGTCCGTCTCGCTTCGCTTATAGCCCCATCATAGCTGTCCGACACAGGCTATCATTGTTCCTCGCTTTTATTGCAGTTGTCTAAACACTTTCTACAATTTTTATGGAGCCTCTTTGGCGGAAGTTCGCACATCATAGCCGAAGTTCAATGTACAGCAGCCAATGCTGCAAAGGTGAAGGATATTAATCCTTGGAGCAATGATGGATATTTTAAGGCGACTTATGGAAAACTTATTAAAAGGCTAAATTAAGGTTGTCGAACAAACAAAAAATAAGTTTTCCAACAGAAAATTCTACCAAACCGGGATGAGTTAAAGATTTTCTATGAAGAAAATCTGAATTTCCATTAAAAGGACTCAATACAGCTAGGCTTTCTATTGAGTTTTCAGTTTTCAAAAATCATTCAGCCTGGCTGTGTTAAGTTTTTTATACCTTCAGAATTCGGGCTAAAGAGGGTTTATATCATTTGATAGCCAAAACGTGCCTGATCGAAGTAACGGTTTTAGACCCAGGTCTCTTTGGGCCAAATCTGTTTCAGGGCATTTGGAGTCGATCGAGAGATGTCCGTCCGTCTGTCTGACTGGCTGGGGCTCACGATAACTCTCGCAGGACGTATCCAATTTGATCCAAACTTGGTGCATCGTAATATTATTGTGAAACTTAGATCGAGTTCGGAGATGGGTAATATCGGTCCACTCCTTCTGGTACCTCCCACACCAAATGTCAATATTTTCAAAGAAAACAATTTACTGCACAGAAAGGGAAAGGATAATCTGATTTTGTTCCAACTTTGCGAATCCTAATATTTTCATCAGTGCTAGGTCAGGTGCGAAAATGGACAATATCGATCCACTCCATTAAGTACCTCCCCCACAAAGGGTTAAAATTTTGAATATTTACAACTCTTATAAAATGTCATGTAAAGGTCGGACCCTTCAAATTTCACACATCCCGAAAATTTTATTAAACCAAGGTCTGGTGTTAAGATGGAATATATCGGACCACTCTTTCTGGTACCTCCCCCACAAAATGTCGAAGTTTTGAATATTCATAAGCTCATAAAACACGAAATTAACATACGATTCCATTCAGGTTTGGCACATCTCAATATTTCCATAAACACAAGATCTGTTATAAACATGGCAGATATCGGACCATCCCTTGTGGTACCTCCCCCACAAAGGGTCGAAGTTTTGAAAAGCCACAACGATCATATAATCCGAAATAAGCATCTGTTTCTCTTCAAATAACACACATCACAATATTTTTGTTGATCCAAGCTTGGGGTGAAAATGGGATATATCGGTCCACTCCTTCTAGTACCTCCCTCTCAAAGAGTGAGTATCCGTGTAGCTCATAAAACGCGAAATTAACATCCGATTCCATTCAGACTTGGTACATCTCAATATTTCCATCAACACAAGATCTGCTATAAAGATGGTAGAGATCAGGCCATTCCTTCTGGGGGAACTCTAGAAAATTTTGGGAAGATGGTCGATATTGGCCAACTCCTTCGGAAAATAAAATGTTTGTACAGTACTTGCATTATTGTAACCCCTTCTCAAAGGGTTAATATGTCTCCCTATTTAAATATCTCCCCCAAGCACATCATTACAATGACATCAGCTATCATTTATTCTGTAATAATTGCAGCCTAAAGGATTAACTTCAGGGGTATGACAACATTAGAAGGAGCACAACAACAACAAATTCCTTTACATCTCATCTTCACAAAAAGGAAATAATTTTGCGAAATTTGTTTCACATTGTTGCACGATTTAATTGTAGGATATTCTCCGACATAGGGATAATGTGGCAGACAATTTAACTTCGATGCTCGACAAAGTGTCAATGAGAGAGAGAGAGGAAACAAAGAGAACAAGACGAGAGCAAATCGCATAATTGTCAAAACCCCAAATGCCATAAAATGATGGAGCAAAATACTCATAAATGACAAGGCAAATGCCACCGATAATGGTTTTGCTGCTGTTGTTGTTGTTTGTTTTTCCCAGTTTTCCGTTGTTTCCCTAAATCCCCTGTTACAAATGCTAGGCATTTTCCTTCCTGTTGCTTCGACACTACTTCCATGTGATTTTTTTTCTTTGCCTGGTTTTCTGGCCTTCTGGCTGTGGACAAGAAATCTCCAAGGACCCCATGTTTGTCTAGGATAATGCGAAGTCAACATGTCGTGGAAGCCAAGAAGCTTTGGCGCTATGCTGTGGTTCATGGTTCGCAACAAATGCTCAGCATCGCCACAAAACCAACGTCACCACCACCGCAGCTGCTACTGAAGAAAGGCACCATTTTTGTCGAGGCGCCACTTGGACGCGACACTGTTGTTTTTTGTTTTTGTTTTTCTTCAATTCTCCAGCTCTGCTCCTTGTTTATTATCATCAACAACAATTTAATGAATAGCAATGTAAATTGCTGGAGTGTCAAGCGTGCCTGCGTGCGTGTGTGTGTGTGTATGTGTGCCTCAATAGACTCTGATGCCGCTGATGAGCTTTATTGTCTGTGCGTAACCAGTTGTTCATGCCTTTTTCTGACTCTCATCCTTTCATTCGCATACCCGTCAACATTCTGTGGTGCGTCGTTACGCCATGGCAGCCAAAGGAAGCGCAAACCAATTGACACCATTCCTGCTAGCCGTCAGCCTCATCGTCTCTGGTTTTCTGGTTTGAAATAAATATTTAAAGCATTTCTTTGGTACTTTTTTTCTCTTTTTTTTCGAGGGACATGATGTGGCGTTTTGTCTATAAATTTATAAACAGAAGTGATTTGAGGGCACTTTGGAATGGGGAGAAAATAGTGCAAAGACTTCTGGTCAGTGCTTCGTTTAAAGATTGGAAATGTTTAAAACTTAGTAATGAAAATAATTGGTAATTAAGTGAAGAGGTTTTCAGGAATAAGTTTTCGTCATATATCTGGAAGTTAGGTGACTCACAACAAGTGATTCACTGGCTAATTTCGTAAATTCGCTGCAGAAGGTGGCTGAATTTTAACATTCCTGTAGAAGACTCTTTGAAAGTGAAATGTTTTTTTATAGAAAACCTAATTCAGCCAGACGAAAAACAATTTACTATAGAAACGCCCATCCAACTTGGCTAAAAGTAAAATTACCTAAAAAAAATTTTCAAATAATCAGATTATCAACATAAAATTATTTATTTGTCACATAAGTTATCCTTTGATGTAATATTTTCCGAATTAAGCTTAAATTGATCCATTCTCTAATGATAAATTGTCCTTCTTTTTGTTTCATCATTTGATAACAAAGTATTGGTATATAACAGACCGGATTATCAAGTATTAGAATTTATCCTTGCTGCAGTTATGAATAATCTGCCCTCCCTCCCACCCTTCCGATTGTCCAACCAACTAACAAAGATTTGTTTTTTTCTTCTGGTAATGTGTTGATGTGATAAGTGCAGACATAGAGTTTGGATAATGAAATTTTTGCTGTTTGAAGTCCTGGACCACAACTGCTGTAGACGATAAACTATTGAAGTTCTAATGGAAAATGTCTTTCAATTGAGATTTGAGAAAAGGGAGACACTGAAAAAGAGTGATTGAAATAAAAACGAGTAAAAAAGAAGCCAAGTTCGGCCGAACCGAACATTCAATACCCTCCAACATTTGGAAGGAACTTTAAATTTCAAAAAAAATTCATAGCCTGTAGTACCCTTTAAATACGAAATTTGAAACAATACCGGTAAATAATGCCGCTGATATCATAAAAATACGGAATATTGGCAGGAATCGTTATTTGGAAACTATATGAAAACGTGGATCGACATGGCTATTCTACGAACTTAACCTTCCTACTGACTAGGAAGCTAAAATTTTGAGCATGTGTGTATTACACATGCTCAAAATGTTAGCCTTCTATTTCAATCCATTCGAGAGAAAGCGTGATTACAATAGACAGACAGACAGGAGAACATCGACTTAGAATTTTACGCTGAGCCCGAGTATTTGCAGGGTCTATAATGATTATTTCGTGGAGTTACAAACGGAATGAAAAGGTTAATATACCCTACCCGAATGGTGGAGGATGTAAGGAATTAAAACAGGTAAAGTATTTCCTTGTAAAAATCAGGATCTACTATTTTTCTCGCTTTTTAAATTAAGTAACTTTATTTGAGAGAACAAGTAAAAAAGCACTATGTTTGGCCGGGCCGAAGTTTGAATACCCGAACGAATTTCGAAGTTTTCAAAAAAAATCGCCAAAAATTCTGTTAAAATCTTAAAAATGCCGAATATAGCCTTTATATTGGGGTCTATACGAAGACTTGGACCTGCATAGGCAACTTTTGTCATAAGCCATTGCAATATTCAATTACGAAACAGAAAAAAATCATCAAAATACCGAATATCGTAGACTTCTATTGACAATTCTCTTCCAGGGGGTAAAGTACTCAGAAGGAACTCCTTTTGTTTTTTTTCAGACAATTTCATTTAAAAATGTCGCTAAAATCATCAAAATACCGAATATCGTGGGGTACGGTTATATGGGGGCTTTACGATATCATGGACCGATATAGCCCATCTTCGAAATTTACCTGTCTGCAGACAATAGACTGATCCGTGCAAAATTTTAGCTTCCTATATTTATTCGTTTTGACTCCTGCGTGATTACAACAGACGGAGAGAAGGACGAACGGACAAGGCTAAATCGTCTTAGAATTTTACGCTGATCAAGAATACATATAATTTGTTATGTCTAAAATGATTATTTCGATGAGTTACAAACGGAATGACGAACTTAATATACCCTCCATACTATGTATGGTGAAGGGTATAAAAATGTTCCGATCAATTAGAGATAAAATACCCTTTTGATCTCTTGGTATATTTTAATCCAGATTGAGGTAAGAGACTGAATGCATTCTCTGTGTATACACAATCCTCTCCCTAATACACGTGACGCCATTGGTAAACAATTGACTAACACATTAAAAAAAAAAAAAACAAAAACGTATTGAATAGTTCTCGGTCCAACACTGATTCTTTGAAACACAAAAAAAAAGCTAAATACTTTAGATGATTATTAATCACCTCAAAATGTGAGACCCTTTTTCCCCCTTGCAAAAATACTATCGATTAAACTTCATAATTGTAGATTGTCCTGCCTTCCATAGGAGAAACCATAATCTCTTAAAAAGAGCACCAATAACAACAAGAACAACTATCAAATTAACAAAGAATGTCTATGGACGTCCAGTTGGAAACTTGAGTTAAATTGAGTTAATTTCTAAAGGAACAACTGTGGCAGAGTTAGGCATCAAGGTAGGTGGAGTAGTGGGTGGGTGCACTCACTCTCCCCACACACTCTCTGCTCTCTTCGAAATCACACGTATGATATCTGCATTACACCATATGCAATATTAATACCAACACATTTTAATGTTAATAGAGTTTCTGCAACTCTCTCTCTCTCTCTCTTTGAACTCAAATGCAAAAGGAAGCCCACTCTCACATATACACGGAGCAAGAATACCCATGGAGCAATCGAGAAATGATTGGTGTGTCAGTCAGTCGGTCCTCCCGACTTGTAATGAAATGTAATGGATGGTTATTGGTTGTTGTTTTTCAATGGAATTTCTTTGTTCGGCTCGGAACCCAACTTCTAAGGCTATTGAGTCGAGAGCTGACATGCCGTTGCACAAATGTCTACACATGAAATATTACATTCTTACATATGCATATGACTTTACAAATGCGAACAACAATAACAATGAAGAAAATTGTAAGAGAAATACACAGACAGACATAGTCCGGAACAGTGATTAAAAAATGCAGAGGGGGAATAATTTCTTTCTTTAAATTTGTGTTTATTTTCGGGCGTCCTAGTTCTTAACCTAGTTCTTATTTTGGGACCAGAAAAAAAACGGAATAAGCAATTGCCAAAAACCAAGATCTCTTAAAAAAATTTTTAAGATTTTTACAAGATTTTCTCTCAACTTCTGGTTACGTTTTTGGATTACACCAGGGTCGACTAAAATCATATCAAACGAAAAAATAGTTCTCTCTTTGAGAACTTATGAGAAAAGTGTTAAGAACTTTTGAGAACTGTTAAATAACTGAGAGCGATGGCTGTCGTGCGTATTCGAAACGTATGCGTATGGCGACCTTCGTGATCCCATGATTGAGAATTTATTTTCTTGGCGCCTTTATGAGAGAGACAGGTTCCTTACGATAAAATGCGAACTCGATTAGCAAAGACGCAAACCACAAATAAACAGTATCAGATAACAGAACTCTCTCAACGTTAACAGAGCTACATGAATATTCTTTTATTCGAATAATTATTGATTTTTATACCCTCCACCTTGGAAAGGAGGGTATATTAACTTTGTCATTCCGTTTGTAACATCCCTAAATATTCGTCGTAGACCCCATAAAGTATATATATTCATAATCAGCATAAAATTCCAGGTCGATTTAACGATGTCCGTCTGTCTGTGTATCCATCTGCCTGTCCGTCTGTCTGTGGAAATCACGATACAGCCAGCATTACTTGACGTAGAGTATAAAAATTTGGCAAAAAAAATTGTATTGTGTCTGGTTGGTATTGAAAATGAGATATATCCGTCCACGATTTGGTATAGCTCCCATATAGCGGTTCCTCCAGATATTCGGTGTTTTGATGATTTTTGCCACATTTCTTCGCGGATTTGTCTAAAAATTGGCATTTGTGGGTCATAATGGGTTCTGGCTGCGGTCGCGAAACATTGTATATATAGTTCCACGATTTGGTATAACTCCATATAACGGTACCTCCAGATATTTGGTATTTTGATGATTTTTGCCACATTTCTTCGCGGTTTTGTCTAAAAATTGGTATTATTGTGTCCTAATGGGTTCTAGCTCCGAAATATTGTATGTATAGGTTCACGTTTTTGTATAGCCCCATATAGCGCTACCTCCCGATATTCAATATTTTGATGTTTTTGCAACATTTTCCCACAAATATGTCTAAAAATTGGTATTTGTGGGACACACTGGGTTCTAATGTTTCCTTTATCCTAAGGTGAAGGGTATTAAAAGTTTGGCCCGGCCGAACTTTATGTTTTTTGTTTACTTGTTATTTATTTATCGTATAAATAAGCTAAGAAATATATACCGATCATTAATTGATGCTCCAATAACTGTCCACCTTAAACACCCATTAGGTCCGATCGCCATCTTATGTGGCAGTGACACCTTGGCACAGTGACAGCTTGGACAGTTCTGCAGGCCCAATATGGATACCAATGGAAAGCTTATGAATTATAGAAGATCGTTTCTGAAAAAAATCATTTGACAAAGATAATTAAATTTTTTTGGGGACAAACCAATTGGCTAAAATTAGATACCTGTATTTTTTCAATAGAGTTTTCTTCAAATTTCCCAATTCTGGTATTCTAAGTTAAAATAAAGTTCTTGTTGTTATCAAAAGTTTTTTCTCCGATATCTGATCCCGCTTTTATCCACTGTCCAGCTCCTTGAACTTACGCATGCACCATTCCTGCTCCATATCTCATTGATGCAGTCGATTTTAATGATACTCTTACTCTAATTGTCTTGTAAATTGGCTGCAATTTACTGGTCTTACTGCCATCCTCACCAACAATGCAACCTAACCAAGAATCAGGCAAACCTTTCACTTCGAACTACAAATATGTAGATAGGGTTTGATCAGAGAGAAAGAATGTTACGCACACACCAATGTATGGGTTACCAGGAGGGAAAGAATAGTGAGTGCCATACAAATATCCTGGAATGGAACAAAGCCAGGCAAATAATTTCCCCAAGCAAACCCCCATTTAAGGTGGCCAATTCAACAAAAGAAAACGGAAAATATGATTTAAATTTTAATTCGTTATGGCATCATTAACAGAATATAAAGTGAGTTATTTGTTGTTTTCCGAACAATAATTTATGCAACCGCTCATAAACAAATCGAAAAACGTTAATTGATTTAATAATAGGGAGGTTATAGTTTGGGGTGATAGGGTGCCTCCCTGGGAACACCATAAAAATCATAAATAAATATTATTTTAATCACAATTTCATAAAAAACCAGTAAAAAAAGTCTTAAAGTCGGGCGGGGCCGACTTTATGATACCCTACACCACTTTGCTAATTAATAGAGCTCCACATAACAATTAAAAGTTTTTATGGGAGAATTCAATCATACACGCTATGATTATAATTATAACTTAAAGTTCAAAGGACTAAATATGCCGAAGCATTTGTATCTTTAAAATTCGGAATTGTATTGCCCAGTTGGTGGACAATTAATTTGAAATCGGATAAAGATATATATGGGAGCTATATCCAAATCTGAACCGATCTCGATAAAATTTGGCAAAGATATTTGTGAGCTGTATTTGATATATTTCCCTGAATATCGTTGTTACGGAGTGCATATTACGGTTATGGGTAACAAATATAACAAATCGGATGAATAATATATATGGAAGCTATAGCTATATCTGAACCGATCTTCACCAAATTTGACATACTAGCTTCTAGACTCAATTCGGTCGTAAGTGCCAAATTCCATCCCATTTGTAAAAATATTAGACGTTTGGTGCACAATAAAAGGTAAATCGGACGAAGTTATATATGGGAGCTATATCCAAATCTGAACCGATCTCGATAAAATTTAGCAAATGTATTTCTGAGCTGCATTTGATATATTTCCCCAAATATTGCTGTTGCAGAGTGCATATTACGGCGGCGGTGGACAAAAATAACAAATCGGATGAACAATATATATGGGAGCTATAGCTATATCTGAACCGATTTCGATCAAATTTGGCATACATATTTTCAGACCTAATTTGGGTGAATATGCAAAATTCCATACAATTCGGGCTGATATTACACGTTTGGTGCACAATACAAGACAAATCGGACGAAGATATATATGGGAGCTATATCTAAATTTTGACCGATTATTTCCAATTTCAATAGGGTTCGTCCTTGGGCCAAACAAATGATCTGTGCAAAATTTCATCTGGATCGGGCAATAAATGCGACCTGTACTTTGTTTACAAAAATACATGGACAGACGGACGGACGGACAGACGGACGGACGGACGGACAGACGGACGGACGGACATGCATAAATCGACTCAGAATGTGATTCTATGCAGATCATCAAAAGGAACTATGGGTCTATCTCGTTTCCTTCTGCCTGTTACAAACAAATGCACAAAGACATAATACCCTGACCACCTTGTGGTGTAGGGTATAAAAATTATCCTCATATTGAGGATAATTTAAAAAAAAAAACAAAACATCATTCCTCTGCCCCACCCTTTGCCATCACCACCCATTGACCATAAGCTCATTTGCCGGAGAATGCCAACAAATTACCTCGACTCGACCATTATGCATTGTTCGACACATGTGCCCTGCCAGTTTTACAACCAGCTTTTGTTTCTTCACTTGGTGTTTGTTTTGCTGTTGTAGTTGTTTTTTATTTCTCCTTTTGTTGTATTTTTGTAAATTTTAATATGAACAAATAATGATGGTAAAAACTTTTTAATTAGTGATTGTTAAATGAAATGCAAATAAAAAAGGGAACAGAGCTACCCAGAAACACCCAACCAAAGCAAGAGATCAAAAATTACCCCCACCCTCCAACTCTTTATCACTTCAGCCGAAAACCCCAACTGATGATGCACAGATGCTAAATGTTCACCAAAAAAAAAAAGGAACTGTTACAAACTGGCAAATTGCTGTTGCTGTTGTGTTATCGCCATCGAAACATGGCCAAGCCCGGAATTGGCCGGAAGGACAAATGTGTTACTTAATGATAAAATTGACATATTAATTAAACAATCCATTGACATGAACTCTCATGTCATTGGCAATGGAATCATTGGAAATAAAAGAAACAACAACAAGAACAAATTATTAAAACTCTAATTAAAATATGATCAGCATGCAAAATTGTTTTCATCGCCCGGCCATCAGCCTGGGCTTGGCCAGAAGGATTTCAGAGTGTCAAAGGCAATTTGTAATAATTGCACGGGGATTTAAATGTGGAATCAGGACAATGAAGGTATTTATGAATGCAGGGACATTATAGTCAACACCTTCAAAGTTAATCACTCCATGTATGAAGATTTAATGGCGCCCAATCAGGGTAAATTTGAAATGGAAAATATTTTCTCAAATAAAGTGTTACATATGACATTTCTTTTCTGTATACAATTTTTAGATGGAGACATGTGGCTCTATCACGAGAATGGCTACAGATTTTAGTGAGAAGCTGATCTAATGAAAAAAAACCCACAGGAGATCAACTGCAATCCTAAGGACCAAAGCTGCGCAATAAAGAGAAATTGACCGAGTGCGCTAGAACCAAGAGGTCGTTCAATTTTCTCTCAGCTGTGCAATAAATAATTAAGACCATTTTCTCCTTTTTCTCTGGTTTGATGAAAACCTCTGAAAAGAAACCCTTTCTGCTAAGAACTAGAGATCGTCTTGGTCTTCCAATATATAGAGCGAGGTTTTACGTAGAATACCACTGAGACATCCACGGAAAAATCGACTTGGTCTTCAGTGAGACAATATCTGGATTATTTATTTTTATAATTTCTGTGAGAAACCCTTCTCCCACCCATTATTGTTTTCTTTATATCATAAAAATCCGAAAAAATAGGTAAAGAATGGCGGTTCAGACAAAAAGCTATTAAAATACTCACTGAAATTGACACTTCTGGCGCTGTATTAAAATTACCTTAGACACAGACCTAACTAATAACTAACAATTTCAGACTGCTGTCATTTCTAAGGCACTCGTCCGACAGCTGTTAAAATTATTCCAGTGACAGCTCATTATATTGCTTACAAGCGTACTAAAGCATTTGGGTGAGAACTTTCCAGAAAAAAAGTTATTCATGACGGAATTCACGCGTGATAGTGTGTTTTCGTTATATTTGGCTGGAAACTCCAGCATTTAAATGTGAATAACTCTTTGTGTCTCGTACCATCGCTTTTTGAAAAATGAGCTCTGGGTAAATCCATTGAAACTGCAAAAAGTGCAAGAACTTACACCGCAGCAGAAAGAAAATAGTCTCATAAGAGTAAAAGAGTTGCTTCGCTTGGCCGAAAGTGGTGAACTGCCGAATTCAGTTTTCTCCGATGAGAAAACATTCGTTATCCAACAGTTTGTAAACAAAGAAAATGATCGTGTGATCGGCGCTTGTCAAAGAGGTCAGCTGAAAATGTGCACCAGAACCCAGGCGCCGGCCATGGTGCTAGTTTGGGCCGCCATAACAGCCGATGGTCGCTCTCCGCTCTTATTAATCGACCGTGTCATCAGAATAAATGCCAAATATTATCGCGATAATATTCTGAAGGGTGTATTAAATCCTTGGGCACGCAAACATTTTGGCCGCAGACCTTAGACATTCCGACAGGACTCAGCACCATCGCACTTAGCACGCGGAACCCAAGAATGTTTAAAAAATGAGGCTCCTCGCTCGAAATCACCGCAAAATGGCGGAAAACCGCGGAGACATGCATCAGATATGATAGAAATATATTCCAGAGCATTTCTTTTTATACTGAATCGAAAAGAAATCAAGAAAGGCCTATAATAATGTCAGCTCTGTTAAATAATAACATAATGCTATGTCACGATAGATGTCGCCATCTATTAACATAAAATATTATAAGATGGAGCATTTAATTCTTGCTATGTTTCGTTAGATGGCGCCACTGGAAACAGCTAAATGGTTTTATGTCTGGATCCCCATTTTGCAACTACTATCACGGTTTTCAGAGAAACTTAGGTAAATGTTTTTTCTTATGAAAATATTTTTATGGAAATAAACGAAAAAAGCTAAGAATACTAAAAACTATTTCTTTTCACTAAAAAAACAAAAATTGCTGGCCCAAAAATGAAATACACCTCTTTCTGCTTTCCTCACTGGGAAATAAGAAGTCGTAAATAGAATTTGTTAAGAGAAATAACTTCAAACAATTGTCTGCATAAGGAATTGTAATATTGATCTCTTTTCCGATATATCGATCTTATCTGAGAAGAAACTTTAAAAGAATCTGGTTCATAAAATACAGCGCTCACACAACACCAATACATTGGACACAGATCTCACTGCCAGCCTTGTAGTATAGACAGGAATCTGAGTTAAAGACTTGTAGCAAAGACATAAAATATAACAAGATGAAACATTTATTTCTTGCTATGTTTCGTTAGATGGCGCCACCGATAACAGCTAAATGGTTTTATGTCTGCTTCGCCATATAGTACCTACTATCACGTTTTTTAGTTTAATTTAGATAATTATATAATTTTTATGAAACTACCTTTTATGGAAGAAAACAAATAAAAAAGATAAGACAAATATTGATCTCTTTTCCCATATATCGGTCTTATCTGAGAAGAAATCTTAAAAGAATCTGGTTTATAAAATACAGCACTCACACAACACCAACACCAAACAATGGAAAAAACAAATTTTGGCAATCAATTGCCACACAACCTACTTTTGCCAATGAACATTTTCCATTTTCCTGCATATTTTCTTTGGTAACATTTTTCATTTTTTCTCTCCTTCAAAGCAACAAAAAATGAAATACACCTCTTTCTGCTTTCCTCACAGGGAAATAAGAAATCGTAAATAGAATTTGTGAAGAGAAATAACTTCAAACAATTGTCTGCATAAGGAATTGTATGCAAATGCAAACACACACACACACATACATACATATTGAGAGAATTTAAAGGATTCAAGAAAACGCGATTCGCATAACAAGCAATGAAAAGCAGGCAAAAACAACAGCAATGGCCAACTGATGACCAATGTGTGTAGAAGAGGTGAAGGAAATAAAAGTTCGAGAAAAGTAGGTGGAAACGGAAGTTTGGCCGCTTTAAATTTCCAGTCCTTTTGTAGTCCTTATTATTGCTTAAGTTGAGAAAGAGTAGTTCTGCCAATATTATACTGGTCGTTGTTGTTGTTATTCTTATTGTTGAAATTGTTTTGCTGAACGTCATAGCAGCCATAGTACTCGTATGTACGTCATAATGACGTTCAGGGATTTCTCCCCGTTTGTGTGTATGGCTGGCGAACTCAATGAAGTGCAGTTTAGCATGCAAAATAAGTTTTGAAATTGCTTCGTAAATAAATGTGATTTCAGTTTGAGAAGTCTACACTGAAATGGTACAGTTGTGACCAATGTTAAAGGCAAACACTGAAGTCGAAAAGAGGAACGTTTTGAAAATGATGGAATTTAAATTTATTTCAACTAATACTGGGCTTTATGTGTGATTAGGAGGTATGCAGAATAGAGGCAGATTTGAAGCGAAATTTTTGAAAGATTTTGGTTGCATTTTCATGTTTCTTTGACATTTTGTAACAAAATTCTATTAAACATCGCTTAAACCCTTATAAAATGTCCTTTTAACACTCTATCTCCTTTCATTTGAAAGCCATTTTGTCTTGTTCACAACTTTGTTGGACGGCTACAGAAACGAATCATTTTTCCACATTTTATTGCTTTTCTATGGCATCCGCCGATATCCTGTATTGCTGCAAAGCGACCAATTTCCACAACACCCACAATTTCCTTTGCCATCCGTTTCGATTCGAAACGAACAGAGGCCAACACGTAAACAGTTAAATATACGATTTGCACGTGAAACCTTTCAATTGCAGGTCATGGTAAAGGCAGCTAAGGAAAAATTGCACACAAAATAGAAAAAGTTACAGCATTTTGGCCAAAGACTGGAAAATATTTGCCAGTACTAAAATTCTCAAAGGATCAGCAGCAAAAAAATTGGTAAATTCCAAAATGGCTGTATTTTGCATTGAAATTATTTATGTGCTTTCATTTGTGTCCACTTTTGCCCAGGATAATAACGAATAAAATAAGTATTTTTAAAAAAGTGTCGAAACATTTGAAAAATATTGGCATATTTGTCTGTGGAAAGAGTTTAAGGGAAATGCGAACAGGGATGTGAATAAATTTCTTTTGGACATGTTTCCAATGAAAAGGAAAGGTAGAGAGGGAAAATAAGCATTTTTTCACAAAATTAAAAGGAAAATGAATTCCCGGGGACATAACAAAAAATTTAGTGAAAAATCGGGATCTGGATCATGAAATGTCGATTTTTCTATTTCCCTTAAAAAGATTATAAAATCTCCTACCTTCCTTTTACTATTCCATCATTTGGTTTCACAGCTGAGGGGGTTCTAATTTAGCCATCAAAGCCTCTCGTTTGTAATTTTTAACATTTTCAACATAATTAAAACTTGTTAAAACTTTATGCCGGTCCATATGTGTGTTGGCCGTTTTTTTCTGTGATAATTATTTTATTTTTTTGGTTCTCCTTTTTTTTCTTTATTAAAATTGAAACCCCCCACATGTTTTAACCATAGTTTTGAACATAGTTTTCCTTTTTGTACACAAAAAACCACAAAATTATCCTAAAGACTCAGAGACTACACACACACAGAGACACACATGCACACTCCCAAAAACACACAAAACATGAGAAACATTTTAATTTACTTAAAACTCAAGAAAAACTTTTTTCCTGGTATGTGTAACAGTAGCAGCAGCAGCAGTTGACTTTAAGGCAGGGCAAGGCAGAGAGCCTCAAAAATTTTTTGTGATTGTATGTGTTTTGAAATAACAAAATATTGCAAGTGTTTTTTTGCCTCTCTTTGCACAGTGAGAAATATTTTGTTGGCTTTTTTTGATTTTTATATTTCGGGTTTCATAGCAAATTAAACTTTTCAACTCATTAAAAAAAAAACGCTGTTATATTAAAACTATTAAATAAACTATAAATTATTTTGTAAGAGAATAGATAACACGAATGATGCAAAAAATATTTAATTAAAAAAAATATTTTCATAAAGTTTTATCAAATTATGGAAATGAAAATTATTAAAATAATGATAATAATATGAGTAATAACAATTTGTGTGGAGAACTAAATGATATATAGAACCTTTCTTATTCACTATCGAAATGAAACTGAAAATACTTCTTTGTGTGACCAAATCAAAACCCAAATTAGTCCATGGCCATCTTTGTCACACCTGTTTCAGAAATAAAAATTAAATATTCAAAAGTGTTGAAAAGTGCATTTGATTTGAACCAAATATTGCAAAGCCAATAAAAAATTCAATTAAAGAAGAAAAATCTTTAAAGCTCCCTGAAAATGTGTAGTATGTTACATTTATGTACACAATTATTTCCTACGGTGCATTCATAAAAATATCCGACAGCACATTCCTCGTCGACTGCTCGAACAATACTAAATATTCTCCCAAAACCATTTTGACAGAAAACTCAAAACAAGTTATTTTTTACAATTGTGTTGGTGAACACACAGACATCCCAAGGGATACTCTTTGCCTAGCCCTGCTTTAAGGTTTCACCTAGGACACAAAGAAGAAAAATGGAGAGCAAGCCAGAAAGAGAGGCAGGGATCACAGGGAGACAACAAATGAATTTTTTTTTTTTTTGGTTCACAGTAGTTACCTCTTTGACACAAACACATGGAAACTTTTTTCCAAGAGAAAGAGAGAGAGAGTAATACGATGTGTTAGTTAACTGCCGTTAGATTGGTGAGAGAGCAAAAACAACACAAAGTTTAATTATAGAATTTTTGGAGCCATAATCCCCAAATGAGTCTGTGTTGTGTAGTACCGGGGAAGCCACATTATCGTTTACCAGAAAAAAAAAGAAGAAAAAAAAACAAAAAACACCTAGAACTCTACTCAACTTCACACTTGAACTCATAAAAGTGTTAATTTTCAAATAACCACCAAAGTATGCTTCAATGTTTAACTACCCCAGCAAAGTGTTGAGTGTGCCATAGAGCAATAGTTGGGCACGCTGTTGCTATTGAGGTTAATTAACAGGTCTCTTCATTAAATTGAAAAATAAAGAATAACACTTTTTTTTTAATTGAAAAAATCCAAAAAAAAAGTTGGAAAACACACACGTTCACACCAAAATAACAACAACATCGTCATTGTTATTATTATTATTAATATGTTTGTAACCACCACAAATTTGTGGTTTTCACGGAACTTGTAATTATAAACACACGCCAAAAATTATGTTACAAAACTCTGATGACATGAAAGTGAAAACCACAACAATGTGACACATAATATAGGCAACCATAAGCAGAACCACCACCAGCAACAATAACAGCAGCAGGAGGAAATATCCTTGCCAGCCAGCCAGGGCAGGAAACTACCCACCCCTCTCTCACCAATTTCAATGAGTGGAACATATTCATGAAATGCCTAAATCAGATTTTTTTCCTATGATAATATTACAACAATGACAACAAACCACTATATTATCATCTATTCGAAATTACAACAAAAAAACAGTGACAGGATTATAGCTCGTTCTAACAAAAACAACAACATGATTATAACTTGGTCTATAGAGAAAGGAAAGACTAGAAAACTGTCACCTCTGCCTATTCCATAACAGAATGTTGGCCTATTCGAACAACAACAAAATATGTCACCACAAAATATGTCACTTGGCCATGAGGTGAAGTAAGGAATTTATTGGATTAAAGCCAATCCTAAAGCACCCTGCAGAGGATTAAGGTGGAGAATTTGCCAAATGGTGAGTCAAGGTACTCTACTTTAGGCATAGACTAATGAATATGTAGAGAACGAAAAGTTAGTTTTGTCTTTTTATCCAGGTGGCTCTCAGTACGCTTCTGCATAGGCAACAAGCTGCTATTGAGCCAGTCGATCTACTTGACTTTGGAACACATATTTTATCGTTTTTCAAGAACTTCACTTGATTGATCCCGTATTTTTCGATGCCATCGAGTAATTTACACTTATATTTATGCCTTCAACTGTCACATGTCCTACAGTGCACTATGGGGCCGATGGTCCCAAATCACATTTTGAAGTTTGTCGTTTGAATAAAAAATTGTATCTAATACCGAATGTCATTGTTGTAGAGTTCACACTAAGACTCTGAGGGGCCTAAATGTGAAATCGGAAGAAAGTTATATTTGGGAGCTCTATCCATATTCTTGCCGATTCGAGAGAAATTCGGTAGATATCATTCTCATCATAATCAGCACCTAGAAACGAACTTTGGAAGGTCTACCTCGTCCTTGTGATTTGTTTTCCTAAAAAACATGTCCCTCACGCGACATCTGCTGTTTCGATGATCAGCGGAAGGTCATTTCTCAAGTTTGAATGGTATTTATCAATATTTTTCGGGAGGAATATTTCTCCCCATTTCAGATGTCAAAACTGATATTCACAGGCACCTCGACTGGAAAATATTTTGAAGTTTGTCGTTTAAATAAAAAATGTTATCTAATACTGAATGTCGTTGTTATAGAATTAATATTAAGGCTCTGAGGAACCTAAATGTCAAATCAGATGAAAGTTATATGTGGGAGCTATATCCATATTCTTGCCGATTCGAAAGAAATTCGGTAGATGTCATTCTCATCATAACCAGCACCTAGGAATGAACTTTGAAAGGTCTACCTCGTCCCTGTGATTTGTTTTCCTCAAAAACATGTCATTGGCCCAATGGTTGATATTTTCAAAATTTTTGATTTAAGGGACTACTTCAAGATTTTCATACCCCTGAAATGAAACACGTGACATCTGCTTCTCCGATTTTTTCGATAATAAGCGGAAAGATCATTTCTCAAGTTTGAATGGTATTTATCAAACCTGAGGAATATTTTTTTGAGAAATATTTATCCCCATTTAGTTGTCAAAACTGATATTCACGGGCACCTCGACTGGAAAATGAGGCCAGTACCTTGTCTAGGATCAAAAATTCCATATTTCTGCCAACTCCCTAAAAATCGTGTCCATAACCTTCATACATTCCGAAAATGAGTAGGTACCGCCAGATGTCCAAACCGATATTCAGAGGCTGGATAATGAGGCCAGATCATTTCGGATCTAGGATCAAAAATTCTCTATTTCTGATAACTTCCTAAAAAATCGTGTCCGAAACCTTCATACATTCCGAAAATGAGTAGGTACCGCCAGATACCAAACAATGGAATGTTGTGAAATGCCCAACTCTTTTAGAGCTTGAATCTTCAAATTGAACTTCGAAATATATAAAATCCGCAGGTATTATTATACAATTGAATATTTTCATACGAGGATTACCCACAGAAAGCCCAAGATACCCAAGATGCTTATTCAGGTGGAGGTTATGACAGAAGCATTAAAATTATCGGGATCCAGGTGGGACCTATACCTTGAAAAATATATTCCGATTTTGACAAAAATAATATCGGACACAGTCGGGGTTTTGATTTCCAAAAAGGTGGATTTATATTGAAGAAGGCCATTAGGCCATTCATCTAACCTAGTTAATAACTCAAACCCAATTATGTGACACATTTTCAGCCAGTAGTAGCCCTGTAGCAAACACACACACATCGACACTCCCACATCACACTGGCCACATATCCTAACCAGGATTTTCATTAACCCCGGTAATAATGACAACAAACCAACGATAATATTGAGTACGAAATCCTACGGCGACATCACTAAAAATAGCCACACTGCAACACCCAAGGGTGCTGATATGGGGTTGCTAGCTAGATTGCTGGCATAGTGCGTCCATCGGACGGGACACATGTAAACTTTTAGTTTTATGCAATTTTACAATGCCCCAGAGACATTGGTGTACTTTTGTAATTATCCAAAGGTTTCCGTAATGCACACACACACGCAAGCACGCGTCCTCCATTAACGCACAGCAACAAATAAATCAATTAGAGGATAAAAAGATTTCCGGTTTATGGCATGAGATTTTTTTTTTGATAACTGCTTCACCACAAAATTTTATGGCATGTATTTAACAAGCCTCAGTGATAGGCAATATTATTTAAATAGACATAACACATTACAGCTGTTTTGGCATTGAAATCATTCAATAAAGCCTTAAAGTATGCTTTGCCTATCAAATTTCCAAATTAACTGACTTTTAGCAGGAAATCAATACAATTTCTTCGACTCATACGCTACTGCTTACCTGGGGGCCATATCAATTGTGAACACCTTGCCCAATTGTTATCTGTTATGTGGTCGAATGGAGAAAGAGAGGGAGCGGGAGAGAGGGGATCTTGGGGGGAAGCTGTAAAATCAAATGTTGGCATACATTTCAATGAAATGTTATAGCCTTCATTTATGTCGAAGGAACACCATGAAAATGCTGCATTTGTTATTATAATTAGCCATAATCCAAACACATACATAGCCACACTCACACACACACCTATGTACACACGGGCACACAATTTTGAATTTGATCGTATCAGTTGGGAAGTGTGAGTGAGCGGTGTGTGTGTGTGTGTGTGCATAAATGAAAGGTAATTGTGGTCGGTTATTATGACCATCTATGGAGCAATTAGTTTGTGGCCCACGAAGAATACACACTAAATGCCCCATAGGTTTTGTGCAAGCCGAATAAGACCTTAATTAAGGAAATCTTCTGCAAATATTTATTGGCTATTACAAATGTGGTAAATATTGGTTGTAGAAAATTTAAATTAAAAATCATTGCCTATCTTAAGGATATACTTATTTGTAGAATTTACAACGGCTAGGGTTGCAAAGAAAACGAAATCAAGTGCATGGCACAGAGAAAGTTGTTTGTTCTCAGAGAGGGAAGGGAGTGGGGGCGAGTGCATGCAATTTCCCTCTCGAATATACAGCAACGGACCATTATCACGTCGCAAACATGCATTGACCTTTGGTGAAAAGCAGATAACAATAATAGCGTTTTGTTTTTGTTATTCCCCCAGCTTTGGATTTTTTCACACCCCCTACGGGGTTTTAATCATAAATAGTTTTTTTTTGTGGCGTTGTTGTCTTCTAAAGTCTTTAAAGAGAATGCTAGGGGAAATCCTTTGTACACCAAGAACCAGATTGAGCGGGGGCTTCCCTCTTTTTGTTTTTGGCGGGAATGCATAATTGCCACCGTTGAATTTTTGGGCATCGCTGAGAGCAAAAGTGGTCAAAGGGACTTTATTGACATTTGGTAGATTTATTATAATTTTTAATATATTTTCGATTTTTAAATTTGTAGATGCTCTAATTCAGCATAAAAACCAGTAAACAAAGTCCTAGAGTCGGGTGGGACCGACTTTATGATACCCTACACCACTTCGCTAATTTTGTAGAGCTCCAATTAACAATAAAGAGGTTTTATGGGAAAATTTTATCATACACTCTATAATTATAATTGTAATTTAAAATTCAAAGGACTAAATATTCCGAATCATTTGTATCTTTCAAAATCGGAATTGTATTGCCCATTTGGTGCAAAATTTATAAAATCAGATAAAGATATATATGGGAGCTATATTCAAATCTGATCCGAAAAATTTGGCATAGATATTTCTGAGCTGTATTTGATATATTTCCCTGAATATCGTTGGTACAGAGTGCATTTTACTGCTGTGGGTAACAAATTCAACAAATCGGATGAACAACATATATGGGAGCTATAGCTATATCTGAGCCGATCTTTACTAAATTTGACATACTACCTTCTAGACTCAATTCGGTCGCTTGTGCCAAATTCCATCCCATTTGGACAAATATTAGACGTTTGGTGTACAATAAAAGGTAAATCGGACGAAGTTATATATGGGAGTTATATCAAATTCTGAACCCTATCTCGATAAAATTTAGCAAAGGTATTTCTAAGCTACATTTGATATATTTCCCAAAATATTGTTGTTACAGAGTGCATATAACGGCTGCGGAGGACAAAACTAACAAATCGGATGAACAATATATATATGGGAGCTATAGCTATATCTGAACCGATTTCGATCAAATTTGGCACACATATTTTCAGGCCTAATTTGGTTGTATGTGCAAAATTCCATACTATTCGGTCTGATATTACACGTTTGTTGCACAAAAAAAATGCAAATCGGATGAAGAGATATATGGGAGCTATATGTAATTTTTTACCGATTATCTCCAATTTCAATAGGGTCCGTCCTTGAGCCAAACAAATGTTGTTTGGAAAATTTCATCTCAATAGGATAATAAAAGCGGCCTGCATTTTGTTCACAAGATTACGTGGACAGACGGACGGACGGACGGACGGACAGATGGACTGACATGCAGAAATCAACTCAGAACGTGATTCTATGGAGATCCTCAAAAGTAACTAAGGGTCTATCTCGCATCCTTCTCCAAGTTACAAACAAATGCACAAAGACATAATACCCTTACCACTATGTGGTGTAGGGTATAAAAATACGCACTGAGTTCCAATGGACATGTTTTGAATATTTGGAAATAAACTCTTCCATTTCGTTATTGATTTAAATAAAATATGGAACAAAAAGGATATAAGATAAATTTAGAATACTCAGGACAACTGAGATATATCAATACTTGTCTAAAACACCATTCCCAGTTATCCAATCAATGGTCTTTTAAATTACTTTTTAATTAAATTTTTTCGTCCCTTCCATTCTTTGAATAAATGCTTGAGCTTGAGATAATAAAATACATTTTTTTAATATTTTCTGTTTAATACTTCGAAATACAAAGAATTTCAACTTGAGGAGATCATGATCGTTAGATCATTGAATTTCGAAATTTGGATATAAAAATTTAAAATAAATAATGTTTTCAAGATCTAGATAGGATAGGATACTGATTTATTTATTTGTTTTTCTTTTTGGTTCCTTTCTACAAATTCTCATATTTTTCTATCCCCAATTAATAGAACTTGGCAACCCTGAACTTCGCTATTCTACAAAGAACGACAAAATGTTTTGCACTTAGAAATAGACCTAAAACAAAACGCTTCCGTTGCGTTTTCCCCCGATTTATTTCCTTCTCATCTGGTCATTTTTGTTTTTTCTCTCTTTCGAGAATTTAAAACATTGCGGAGAGGAGTAGATGATGCCTTTGTATGGAAGTATTTCCACTTTGTTATTGTTACAAAGACGCGAAGAATGACAAAACAACACAAAACACAATAAAAAAGAAGCTGAAAACAAAGAACGATATAAGTAGTGGCTTTTCATTTTAGCCATTCACAAAAGAAATGAGGACTTCTTAAACAGAAGTAAGAGCTTGTGAGGAGTAGTGTGCGAATGGTGTGGGAGTAGCGTAAAGAGAGAGAGAGAGAGAGAGAGGCGATGTGTGTATGTTTGTGTGTGCGGGTAAAAGTTTAAGTTGTTTTTCCTGTTAAACTCATCAGGAAAAACGTGCAGCGCTACACAACTCCAGCGGAATGTAAACGGATGTTGAGAAGAATGCTTGACAAGGCAATGCTTGATTTTGTATTGTTTTTGTCATGTCTGTCAGTTAGTCAGCCAGCCAGTCAGACATATACACATATGTACCAAAAACACCACTAGCTCTATGGCGACAATCAGATATGACGTAAAAGCCAACATCTGAATGTTCGCCAAACAAAAAACGATGCCAACATATTTTCATAATTTTCCTGGGGAAATGAAAAAGATGAGAATTACTCACCCACCGCCAGGTCAATGACTTCTATGGAAACAAATTTGAACATTTTGTTTGTATTTGCTTCGAAAAAAGTGAAAATTGGGACGATGAGACGATTAATCAATGAAAATTATGAAGGGAATTGGCTAAAACTGGGTGGGTTTCAACTTTGGTTGCAATTAGAGATGGGCTCAAATACATACAAGCAAACATGAAAACAAATATGAAATGCTACGAAAGCCACGACTCCAAATGGTTTTTTACAATTTTTAATTTAACTGCAAAAAATTTGAAAACTCGTTTGAAATGCTTTTTTTTAATTTTTGTATCGACTCATTATGTTAAGGCTAGATAAAGCCCAATTTCCGCATCGTGCAAGAGTTATACGTAAAATTATTTTTTAATATCTTACAATTAACATTTTGGTAGCAGACTTAGAAGCAGGCACAACCATTTTTAAACTAAAATACTATACTATATAAAATATATACTATACAGTACTATAGATATTATATTCATATAACACTGATACTATGAATATATATTAATATATACTACACTATATATAGCGTAACCTTTCACATAAAAAATTGTGTGAAACGCCTTTAAGTATGCTATAAAAATGCTGAACATAAGTGGAGAAGAAGTAGCTTCACATATAATTCTAACAATACGTGTATCCTAGTCTTTACACATGATGTTACAGTCATATGTGAAGTGACTGTTTTCCTCAATTATTTGCTGCATTTTCATAGCATACTTTAAGACGCTCCCCAGAATTATTTATACAAATAGAAACGCTTTATGGTGTAACACAAAACTGAAATACAAATGTATTTATTTTAGTGTATACTACAGGGTGAGATAAAAAAACAACAACAATGTCAAAGCCATGCTTTTTACATTTTTTTTTTAATTTTTTTGAATGAAAGCAAAAAATGTCGGAAATAGCATCCAATTTTAGAATAAGTTTAGATTTGTTCGAATTGGTCACCTTTGGCACAAATTATGGCCTTCAACCGACCAATGAAACCGTCACACGCTGCCCCGAATGATTTTTTTTCTGGAAAATTCTAACCAAAATGCTTTTGCACGCTTGTAAACAATATGATGAGCTGTCACTGAAATCATTTTAACAGCTGCCGGACGGGTGACTTAGAAATTACAGCAGTCTGACGTCGGTTGCAGTTTTTCATCTCACCCTGTATAGACAAAATTATGTTTGTGTGCAAGGCCTGGTGACTTGCCCACGAGCGGTGTGTTGGCGAGCGCTGGTATAGATACCCCTCAAAAGTATGCTATATATTTTTTTTATATTGTCATTATCTTTTTGAGTTTGAAAATCATTTTGAGATGAGTGTAATATTAGTGTACCCTCAGTAAAAAATAGGGAATATTTCAACACGTCAAAATATTCGCATTGGAGCCCATAGAGAATATGATGGAAATTGACCTGACTCTCTGAAAATTTACACAATTTGGTATTTCAAATATTTTTTTTTTTTTTTTGTTCAAAATCTCTGGCCAGATTATAATGTTGGTAAAATTAGGTGAGGTAGTTTTGTCCCCCCAAATTTCACTTTCCGCCTGAAATTACGTATAAAAAAATGTTTAAACACATCAGATTCTCCATTTCCTCAAATAATAGAGGATTAAATATAATTTAATTATCTAAGCTAATAGACCGTAATTTATTTGATAAACTTCCGTTGTTGGGCTTCTATTGTGTTTTTGTAGCGTGTGACGACAAAAAACCAACTCCTAGAAATAATAGCTAGTTTTTTTTATCAGATTATTTGTGTTTTTTTTTTTTGCATTGCTTTCTGAATTTTTAAATAAATTTAATTTTATTAATTATCTGGCATTATTGTTGTTGTTGGCGGTTTTTTGTCTCCATATGCTGTATAATACCGCTTAATGACCCATAAATGGCATTTAATAACGTTTATTAAAACTACTGATGGTCAATTAATTTATGAAAATTCTACAAAACAAAATCTGATAAGAACATGTGCTCATACATAATTAAAATAGAAGAGTGGTAATTAAAAACTATAATGGCATTTATAATAATAGTAATAATGTTTGTTAAAAAGGCTTGAGCTCGGCTAAGGGGATTATTGTTATGTTTAAAATAAAAGAAAAAAAAAAACACACAAAAAAATAAAAAACACAAAAAGGAAACAAAACATTATTATAAATACATTTATGCCACTGTTAAACAAGTAGAGGATTACATCCGGTAAGAATGAGCCAAAGCTTACTGACGACTCAATGTAGATAGAACAACGTTTTTTACAATGACAAAATTATAGCTACTTATCAATAAATAATATATTCAAAACATAATTAAATCTGAGATACAAAAAATAAAATTTTCACAAAGTTCTCAGACAATGGCGAGTTTAATATCCTCTCTCTCTTTCTCCCTAGTGATTTGATTGTCTTCCTTCCCTTCCTCCTCCAATAATTTGTAAATTAATTACCATAATTGATTGATTCATTCAATTACTTCTCATACCAATTAAAAATAATAATCAATTTAAATTGATTTCAGTTAAATTTCAGCAATTATGTAAAATTTCTGGAATAATAAAAGGCTAATTGGCAACGATTAAAAGTTTTCAAGGCGAAGAGCATTTGAAAAAAAAGAATAAAATTTGAAATATCTAAATTTAAGAACTCCATAAAAAGGTTTCCAACAAACATCCCAAACCATTTTCCCTCCCCTGCATATGAGTAGAGTATATGTAAGTGTTTTGTGTGTGTGAGGGTGTTTGTGTGTGCAATTTAATCTAATGTTTGTTTTGTCCATTGTCAGATATCCGTTTCCGTTTATTTTCTGCTCTACACACACACATTGTATTTGGGTTTAAACTTTTTTTCTGGCGAAAATTATTCAATTTAAATAAATTTATTTATTTATTGTTATATCAGTTACTGGGCCAACAAGTCACTTATACACGGTAAATACAATTATCTATGTAGTGGTGAATTTATTATGTGTACTTTGCTTTAATCGATTTCCACTTTCAATTGTCAGTGGTGTCAATGATCTGTAGTGGACATTAAAGGGGGTCGAGGAAATATGAAAGAAAAATTAGAATAAAATAGCAAAAATAAAATAGCAAAAAGCTGTAAGTTCGACCGGGCCGAACTTTGAATATCCTCCACGATTCGTAAACAACCTGGAATTTTTCGAAAAAAAAAAAAAATAGAATCCGTTAAAATTTTAAAGTTACCCTTATTTTAGGGTCTATGCACAGATGTGGACCGGCATAGCTAATTTTCTGTCACAGGCTGTAGTACCCATTATGAACTATGATAATGAGATTTGAGACAATTCCTGTGAACAATGTCGTTAAAAGCATCAAAATACTGAATATAGGGAGGTACAGTTATATGGGGGCCATACCTAAACGTAGGCCTATATAGCCCATTTTCAATACAGACCAAAGGCACATCTGAGTAAAATTTTATCAACCTACTTCAATTCGTTCGAAAGCTACAGTGATTTTCACAGATGGAAATCGACATAGAATTTTATGCTGATATATAATAATTTACAGGGTCAGATGAAAAAACTGTAACCAACTTCAGACTGCTGTCATTTCTAAGCTACTCACCCAACAGCTGTTAAAATTATTCCAGTGACAGCTCATGATATTGTTTACAAGCGTACAAAAGCATTTAGGTGAGAATTTTTCAGAAAAAAAGTTATTTGTGATAGAATTTAAGCGTGATAATGGGATTTCTTTATATTTGGCTGGAAAACCACAAGTGGTTATTGTTAGGGCACTCCAGCATTTAAATGTGAAAAATGGCTCGTGAGCTGATCATATCGCAATATTCCATTCGGCAAATATTGAAAAATGAGCTCAGGGTAAAGCCACCGAAATTCAAAAAAGTGCAAGGACTTACACCGCAAGAAAAAGAAAATAGACTCAAAAGAGCTAAAGAGTTGCTTCACTTGGCCGAAAGTGATGAACTGTCGAATTTGGTTTTCTCCGATGAGAAAACATTCGTTGTCCAGCAGTTTGTAAACAAACAAAATGATCGTATTTACTTGCCAAAGAGGTCAGCTGAAATGTGCATCTTCAGTTGGCCACCAGAGCTCAAGCGCCGGTTCTGGTGGGGGCCGCCATAACAGCCGATAGTAGCTTTCCGCTCGTATTAATCGACTGTGGCACCGGAATAAATATTATCTCTAAAATATTTTGGAGGATGTATTAAAGCCTTGGGAACGCAAACATTTTGGCCGCAGACCTTGGAGATTCCAACAGGACTCTCCACCATCGCACGGAGCACGCGCCACCCAAGAATGGTTACAAACTGTGGTTTCTCGTTTCATTTCCAGCGCACAATGGCCACCATAATCTCCGGATACCAATCCGTTACACTATTGTATCTGGAGTATTTTGGAAAGCAAGGTTGGCACTGAAAAATACCAAAGTGTCGATCACCTCAAGCAAGCGCTTCGCCGGCAATGGACCACAATACCGCAGAGCAACAATCGGGTAGCGTGTGACGGTTTCATTGACCGTTCGAAGGCCAAAATTCGTGCCAAAGTTGACCAATTCGAGAAAATCTTTAGCATTTTTACAGAACACATTTTGCCGCTCCCCACAATTTTAAAACAGGAAGGAAGTACTTTGTATTATAAATATATGTATATGTATTTAATTATGTTTAAATATTGATCACAGCGCCTAAAAGCATACCACAGAAATGCAAATAAATAATTTTATAAAAGAATCATCATGAGTCACTAGATGGCGTTTCCTGCTTAAGCTTAATTTTTTCTTTCTGAAAAAGATCTGAAAAAGTAAAATTGATTGATTCGAACATGGCTTGAAATCTAGCCTCTATCTGATGAACCTACATATGTCTATTGTCTCTTAAACCCAATTGTGCCCCTATAATATTTGGGAGAGCTGAGTCCCTAAATGGCGCTTTTTCTTTAGCCTACTTTTCTTCGTTGTCATTTCGATTCATCTCCTCCCTAATAAACACTGCTCATAATACACAGTAATTGGACTGGAGTGCAACAAACTCTGCTTGTATGATTGTAATTTCCATTTGACTTCATTGTAAATGTAAATGCAAATTAAATATTAAATATATAATTTAATTGTGTGCACAAATTACGGCATGGCATTAATATTTCATTTAATAAAATTACATTTATTATTGCAGTAACTAGGAATAGAATTTATGAGAATGATAGAAAAAATAAGAAAAAAACTGGAAATTATATGGTCATATGGCTAAGGAAGAAACATGTATTTCCACAGAGCAATTAAATATATAGAGTGAAAACAATCAAAAACTTAGGCAATTTTCCAAATATCATCTTTGACAATTATGAGCATTTTGTGGGCATATAAATCACTCCAGAAGACTTGGGCCATATATCTCATACAAAGAATGAACAATTCTTATGTGTTTCCAGATTAAATAGTTTTTTTCTTTCTGAGAAATAATTCGTTTCTTTCTTGCAAACAATTTACACCTCCCTTCCATCTACATTTTAAATATAGAATCCATCCTCCAAGTTCTCCACAAAAAAAAAAAAAAAACGTTGGAATTGTTGAATATTTCCACGCGCCTAAAAGTAGGCAATATTTATTCATCTCCCACCATTCCCAAGGGTAGGCAAAACAAACAAAGCAACATGTTGTTTTCGAATATTCGACAACAATATTCTCTTTAACAACATTCTCTTCTCTTCATCTCTTCACACTCTCTTGGCAAAAATGCTCTTTCCTTATGGGCGCATGCCTAAGATCTCCAGACGTTGGGCAACATGTTGCCAAGTTTTGATGTTTCGAAACATGCCAATGACCGCAAAACATTCCACAACATTACAACAAATTTGCTGTTGTTTGGCCGAAAAAAATCCATAGAAGAGATAATGATAATGGAGATGATGGCGACAATGACGACGAGCATGGCGATGACATCATTCATGGATTTTTACGAGACATTGTCGTGTCGACAACAATGCTTAAAACATGGAATCCTTTCATCTCGCCTTTAACGACAACCACAACAACAACGACAACATCAGCAGCAGTAGTACCAGGCATTTATTATCGTACAATGTTCCATACAGTTTTGTGGCATATGGTAATGAGGTTAAAGTTCATTGTTTGAAAACAGGGGTTTGTTTTTCCAGATAAGCTTCGGAGGAAATTCACATGAGGAGGGCCATCTAAAAATAGTATTTTTTTTATGCAGAAGACAAGGTAGGCCAGTATTTCATGGAAACCGCAAATAGAATGAATGAAGTGCCATTTAATTTTTCTATAAATATTTGAAGGACAAATTGACATAACTGTGTCTCGGTAATGAAATGTGCAAATCAAAACTGTCACTCTCATTTAATCAGTGGCGATAAATTCCTCCAATAATGGTTGGAAATGGAAATGTTCAAACACAATATCAAGCATTTTGGTTATGGCCCTAGAGTCAAATCAATACACACACACAGAATCGAATTAAGAATGAAGCATTCTCAAAATGTTAATGGGAAATAACAAAGACGTAAACTAAGATAACAGCCTAGGAAAGGAAATTGCGAAGTAGACTTCAAAGGTTCAAATAAATAGAAGAAATGACTTTAGTTTTAACCTGAAGGTTAGATTAAACGACATGTTGGAGTCATACGTCAAGTGATTTTTACACATTTAGTTTTGACAAACATTTTCTGTTGCATACTTTCAGGCAAAACGGAAAATGAAAGGAAATACTTTAGATTAAAGTATACATTGTAGTGTATGAGTAGAGCATATAGGATCGTGTAGTATATAGGTTTATATAGCATTAAAGCTAAACACCGTTGATAGCGCCTAAAAGTATGCTACGCAACACATAATTTCTATACCAAGCTCAAAAAATCACAGTTATCTCGCAATTTAAAACACTGTGGACTGTGTGGCGCCCAACGACGACCAATTATTTAGTTTAGCCACTTTCGTCGTTGGGCGGCGTTCGTCTCTTTTCCGCGCTTATTGCTACGATTTTTCTTTCGAATTGTTATAAAACGACACATATGGAATTATTTCCTCTGGAAATAACAGATAATTTACTTGAAAATGTAGCCGAAATTTCCAAATGCCCTGATTCGGGAGGTCCCTTTAAATAGGGTTTAAGCCCAAGTAGTAGACCTATTGCAAGTGAAAATCCAAAATTAAAATTTCAAAATATCAAATTACCGCTACTCTGACTGGGATGTGGCGCTAGGGTCTTCAAACCACCTAACTCGAGCGAATACGTCATTCGGGGCTTATCTCAAAATGTGCAGCGATGATTCAAACTTCCCATATGGGAAATATTCGTTCAACAAGAGAATATTGAAAACTTAGAAATTTATTATATTGAAGGCATTCTTATTGAAAATGATCCTTTGGAAGTGTTTATATCCTCTGGAAGCCTTATTTCTCAAATTACAGGTTTTTTATCGGAAACTGAAGTCTGAAATCTTCGAAACAGTGGATATCATGACCAAATTGGGTCTAGTATCGGCAATTTAAGATATGTCGGTTGGGTTGAGATCTGGTAAAGCCCATTAGATTTGTATTGGAATCAATTTAAATTAAATTGATTGGAAAAGGTTGGAGGCGATGGCCTGTAGTTTACCCCTGCTTGTAATTAATTTGGAATGGGTAGAAAGGTTCGGATTACATCAGACCAGAATATAAGCCGATATTGGCCCATACAATATCCTTCTAATTGCTTAACCTTTACAGAATTTAGATATTAGTTTTGCGCCTAAAATGCTACCATCTTTCAGCAACAGAGGCCGTATTTCCGATACATGAAAGCAGCAATTTTTATGTGGCAAATGTGTTTCATTTTATATTTTCCTGAAATAAAAATCCATCCAGGAATGAAAAAATTCCCAAAATTTACCTCGTACTACAATTTCGGAGTATCTTTACATTGAAAATCTCAACAAAATCCTAGAATAGTATTATTCACTCACACATACGTAACACAATCTCTATTTCGGTACACATATGCAAACACTCAAATAAATTGATAGCTAAGACACAACAGCCTGGAATACAAATAGTCGGATAGTAAGTTGTAACAATACGTTGAGAGGAAGAAGGAGAAGAAGAACGCATGGCATAGTTGAAGTGAAATGGATCATGTGACACAATATGAGAGCTTGAAAATTAAAATGTCCATAGGAAGGTGTGCTGCATGTCGTGCAACAAAGGAATGAATAAATCTGTTTGTCTGACTCCAGTGATTCTGCAGTGAACTTTCTCCACTGACATTGTCATATTGGAGACTCTGCTGACCCTTTCACCTTTAAAAGGACATCATTCTTAGTAAGGCTGTATTTTGATAACGATTTGTGGGCAACAATTAAATCACAGTATTCTCCTTTTTTCCAGACATTTCCAGGAAGACACATGAGAATAGATATAATTTTATTTTCACATTGTTGCTGGGTCACTTCTAGGATTAAACTCCTTTTTTTGTCTTGTCTGGCCAGGGCATTTTCAACATAATACTTATTTTCTACAAAAATGCCAGACTTGGGTTAGCAGGAAATTTTTACATGACAGGAAAAATGCAAAAGGTCTTCTAAATAAAAAAATATGAGTGAAGAACAGAGACAATTATATTTCTCTTCTAACTGGAAGAGGAGAACACACAGATTATAACACATTATCATATCTTTTCTAAGAAAAAAAATATATATCTCCAACCACGAAACATCCTTTGGCCTCCAGCAAACAAAGAATCAGAGTTTTTCTTTTATTCCTACCTTAAAAAAATTCCCTCAAATCATGGCAACGGAATTCTCGAATCCACACAAATGTTTAAATTTGCAAAGGAGATTAGAACAATTTTCCCTGTCATGACAACCTGACCACAAAGCTATGTAAATCCAGGTCCTTAAAACGCTATTCTGCTTTATATTCCATTTTTTCTATCTCTCTCTCTTTCTCTGAAGAGGCCATGGTTTTGAGTTATTCAAAATTTCGTTCGGATTTGCCAAACAAATCGAACATTGAGTGACAAGCCTGCCCCTCCTCCTCCACTTTTATTTTGCCTCTACACTCCCATTCGATAAAGATGACAATAATTTCCGTTGGCCAAAGAAAAAAAACCACATCCCATTTACCAAAAAAAAAAAAAAACATTCAAAGACGATACAAATCTTGGCGATATTGTCAAGTGCCCAAGGAAGTAACAACTACAACAACAACTACAATGCCAAATAACACAACTAAGCCCCGGATATTTGAAAGCAGCAACAACACCAACAACAACTATTACAGGCGTCGATTTGCAACAAGGACTATTTGACTACTCCTCCTTGTCGCTCCTTGTTCGCAAAACGCAAATTAAGATTTATGAGCTACGCCGAAGACAATTGAGGCGAAAGCATTGAAAATTGTTCAAATACTTGAATATATGTATGAGCGAACGAATGAATAGCTCACAATGTGTGTGCGTGTGTGTGTGTGAGTGTATGGCTTACTGGCTGACTTACTTGATAGTGGTGGTGTGTGTGTCTGTGTAGGTTTGTTGGGAATGATAAGAGAGTGGAACGGAGAAATGATTCTATCAATGAAGTGGTGATATAGTGAGTAATAATTATTTCCAGAATGTTTATGGGAAAAATAATTCCGAAAGGACTGCCCTTAACCAGAAACATAAAAAAAGGATCAGCAACTTTCTAATATCGGAGAAAATAGAACACTCCTAAAATAAGTGAAAAGATTCGTTTTGAAGGACTACAAAAATGATCTTCGGAAAACGGTTATAACTGGGAGTAAAGAAGACAGACTCCTGGGATATTTGAAAAGATTCGCTTTCAAGGACTAGAAATTAAACCTTCTGAAAAAAAGGTTCTCCAAAGAAATATGTTCTCAAGAACTGAAAAATGAATATGAAGGAGATTAGAGACAATCTTGTGAGTCTTTTTTGGTTCAATGACTTGAAAATTATATCTAAAAACTTATTTATGGGCTGAAGTATGAATCTATGGAAAAAATGGATATTTAATATAGGAAGATACCCAAATTAGAACCAGTAAAGAAAGACCAAAAGTCGAACAAGGCCGACTTTATGACACTCTACACCATTTGGCATATTTTATAGACCCATCGCCGACGAACCGCTTGCTTGAGGTGATCGACGCTTTGGTATTTTTTACCTTCCTTCTTCCAAAATACTCCAGACACAATATTCCAACGGATTGGTATCCGGAGATTTTGGTGGCCATTGTGCGCTGGAAATGAAGCGAGGAACCTCATTTTGTAACTATTCTTGGGTGACGCGTGCTTAGTGCGATGGTGCTGATTCCTGTTGGAATGTCCAAGGTCTGCGGCCAAAATGTTTGCCTGCCCAAAGCTTTAATACTCCCTCCAGAATATTTTCGCGATAATATTCGGCATTTATCCTGATGCCACGGACGAATAATACGAGCGGAGAGCGACCATCGGCTGTTATGACAGCCCACACCATCACTATGGTCAACGCTTGAGTTCTGGTGGCCAACTGACGGTGCATATTTTCAGCTGACCTCTTTGGCAAGCGCCGATCACACGATCATTTTGTTTGTTTACAACCTGCTGGACAACGAATGTTTTCTCATCGGAGAAAACCAAATTCGGCAGTTCACAGCAACTCTTTAGCTCTTTTGAGTCTATTTTCTTTATGTTGCGGAGTAAGTTCTTTCACTTTCTTGAATTTTAATGGCTTTACCCCGAGCTCATTTTTCAATATTGCGGAATGGACTATTGCGATATGTTTGTTTTTCGGCCACTGCGACGCGGGTTTCGATCAAATCGCTTCTTCAATTTTCGAACCATTTCTGCTGATGTTGCTGTTTTCTTCCGTCCACTTCCTTGACGTCGGGCTATGCTACCAGCATCATGGTAACGATCGATGGTAGTAGACACAAAAGATTTATTCACATTTAAATGCTGGACTGCTCTAACGATAGCCAACTGTGGTTCTCCACCAAAAAAAAAAAAAAAATCACACTAACACGCCTGAATTCCATCACTAATAATGTGTTAAAGCTCATCGGAAAACGTTTCAACTAATCACTCTCAGCTATTAATTTTTATTCCCTTAAATAAACCTCTTTTCTTAAATTGCTCCTAAAAGTATACTACATTTTATATTTATTTTCATTACATCCTAATATATATGTAAATTGTGTTCTATATTTCTCTACTAACATAGATTCAAGCAAATACAGCTCCTCAACACAAACATGGATGTGTCTCTGCATGTGTGCAAGTATGTGTTTGTGCTCTCTACGCCTAAATGATTACAAATGACTTAAATGACTCGTGTTGATATGTCAAATGTGCGGCGGCTACATGCTAAAATTGTCGCATGTCCTTTTGTTCTCGACACTGGAAATTTCCTTTTGAGAATGTTTTTAGTTGGACCAGTCATCCCCCCCCCCATTTCCCCCTTTCCCCCTCATAAACGGCATTTACAATGCGCGACCATGTGCTTGAATGGGACTCGCAGGCCATGTCATTTTTGTTTAGCTGGAGGGAGATCTGTGCCTTTTGAGTGGACATGAAACATGTAAATGGGCTTAGACGGGCTCTTGGTGATGAAGATGAATATATTGCTGACTTCCATATTTAAACAAGTACTTCATCATCAGCAACAGCGGCAGTAGATACTTGGCCATGTTTCTCAAATGCATTTGTCTTGGGAAAGCCGTCCGACTGACTGCCGGACTGACCGTTAGTCGTGTCCATACCTAAAGAATTTGTATTAATTTCATTTTTCTTCATTTTTTTTCATTTGGACAATAGAAAAAATGAAATGAATTTAAATGGTTTCATTAAAAGTCACAATGGCTAGAAAACAACCAAGAAATGTAAGCCTAGAAGGGTAGATGATTATGATAATGACCTCTTCTCCATCAGATGGACTCATAACATTCCAAACGAATGAGCTCACCACAGATATAAAGGATTTTGTGACCATATGTTGCACCAAAAAAATAAGGTCATATGATGATATCTTCCATGATGCTAAGCGCCTTTGTAAAGAGTTTCCTTATAAATTTCAAACTGGTTGTTAAACTAACAACCCTCTGAGGAAGCCATAATTTAGTTCTTCTTTGGCCCACCATTACTGCCATGTATTAATGTATGGAGCTTTTAGGTTAAACTGAAATTATATGTTAGAATTTCATTCCCACTCACTCTTTTTGCACCCGTCTCCAACCCCCCTCCATGGAGCAACAGCATCCCAGTCAACATTGACATTTTTTTTCACAGTCACACAGCGTTGACACTAAAATATACACGAAGATATTTCAACATGTCTATATTTTTCTAGCTTTCTAATCCTCCATCCTCTCCCTGTGTCATACTTCCTCTTCATATTTTCCCCCCTTTTCATAGACACTTTTCTTCTATTCCTTGGGTAAACTGAATGAGGAAATAAAATAAAGGCAACAAGCCAAACATTGAAGACATTGAACAAGTCGAATAAATGTTCTCAAAGGGGGGAGGGGACTTGGGGGATGGCTGACATATCAACCCAGCATGATATACATGTAGCTTACGGTTGTAATTGTGTAACACGAAACCACCATCAGCAACATCCTCACTCCCACCTGCAGTTTGACACATCTTCCAGTTGTAGATATTTCCTTGGCACGTAGCGTGTAGATAAGTGATGTACCTTGGGTATGTTAGCTTTGGTGAATTGTTTGAAAGAATCTGTAATAAAGAAAATTAATAACTAAGATAGGATAACTACTATCATTCAATCTTAAAATAAAAAAATTTACAAATTCCACGTTTATTTGGTCAATGAAAAATATTTTTTAAATTTTGGTATTTGATAAAATTATTGAAAATATTATTCTTTAAGAAGTCCACTTTTATTTGGTCCTTGAAAAAATATTTTTGTTAATCCATGTTTATTTGGTTCTTGAATAAATATTTATTTTAAAAATCCACGTTTATTTGATCCTTGAAAATATATTTTTTAAAAATCCAAGTTTATTTAGTCCTTGAAAAAATATATTTTTTAAAAAATCCATGTTTATTTGTTCCTTAAAAAAATCTTTAAAAATCCAGGTTTATTTGGTCCTCGAAAAAAAATCTTTAAAAAATCCACGTTTATTTGGTCCTTGAAAAAATAAAAACAATCCACGTTTAATTGGTCCCTGAAAAATATTCTTAAAAACTCCATGATTTTTTTTATTAAAAAAAAAAAAAAAATATTCGTTAAAAAAACAACGTATATTTGGTACTTCCAAAAATATTTAAAAAAAAATGACCCGTTTTTTGGTATTTGAAAAAAAAAATATATCTTTTTAAGAAACTACGTTTACTTGGTGCTTGAAAAATTATATTTTATAAAAATCCAAGTTTATTTGGTCCTTGAAAAAATATATTTATTAAAAAAAAATTCCCTTTTTTTTTGATATTTGAAAAAAAATATTCTTTAAAAAAATCCACGTTTATTTAGTCCTTGGAAAATATTCTTTGAGAAACCACGTTTATTTAGTCCTTGCAAAGTATACTTTAAAGAATCCACGTTTATTTAGTCCTTGGAAAATATTTCTTAAAAAATCCACGTTTGTTATAGTCCTTGAAAAAGATATATTTAAAAAAAACCTCAACCATTGTTTTATAACAATATGAAATGAAAATTTCGAATTACAAAAATAATTCTTAAATTACAATCAAAACGTTTTGAATTAAATCTGAAAAAGACGGAGACCCAAAATTATTTTAACGTCCTCACTCAAAAGCCCTCACAGTGCACGCTACAGCCTATTGTATAGCGTGCTTTTACTTCACTTAACACATCCATTTAATAAAGTCAGCTTTCATTTCAATCCACTTATGTGCCACCCTTATGGCATTAAGGATGTGTAAATGAATGTGTCTGTATGTGTGTGTGTGCATGTTTGTGTGACAAATTTAATTTTATATTTTTATCTATGATAATGTGTCAAATAAAACATATTTTCTTCACTGCTGTTGTTGTTTTTCCTGCTCTGCCAAAAAAAAGGAACTGACTAGAAATTCCTCTAATTCATTTTAGAAATTCACATGAGTCTGGGTGAGACATAAATTCCTTCCATCCCCAAACCCCAAACGTCAGTCACAAGGCATTCCAACAAATAACAGCTTTTCAAATTTGACAAGTGAAGCCTGGGGGAGGGGGGATGGAAGGTTGGTTTTTTTTGTCGATGCCATAGGTGGCATATGTATGTGGAGCTGTTGCATGTCGTCCATTGATGGAGTGGAGTGGTGAGGAGAGAAGAGCAACGTTCATCTATAATAAAATTGACAAATTTTCCTAAAATTTTGATAAGATGACGTGGCTGTTTTCCGTTCCTTATGGATGTGTATGTTTTGCCATTCATTCCCTCCTTCTAGCCAGCCATCCATCTATCCATCCATCCATAATCAACTGAAGCTATAATTTTATGCACATCATGTTATTTTCCAGATAAGAAAAATGAATGATCCGAAAGGCCAAAGCAGATAGAGAGACAGACTGACTGACTGAAGGACATAAAGTAATAGACTGACACAGACAGGATTTGATATGAGAGCCTGTGGGGGCTGAGAGAGGAAGAAAATGTAATTTCAATGCAAATCGGTCCATGACATTGCATTACAACATTACAGACAGTGGAAACCATAACTTAGGGGGGCGGGGAGAGTTGTTTGTAAAAAAATCAGAGAGGGTTTCACACTTTTTTCTGGTACAGACCCTAATCCATGCATTCGAAGAAAATTTCAGGGGAAATTGTGTAACTTTTTTTAACAGAATCAATGTAACATATTCTACTGTATTCAATGACAACTGATTGCAGCAATAATCAGGACATTAAGTATGTATTGAATTTATATTATGTGTTTAACCAATCCTGATAAGAAAACGTACATACATACTTGTGCAATGAAGAAAATGGAGGTAATGTGCAAAAGAGGAATTCACAAAATGCTTGTCACTTACATATCGGAAGGAATATAACTTGAAGATTAGAGTAAGTTTTGACAAAGATCATGGAAATGCCGTGGGATACATAGAAATATTGAAAACGTCATTTTTAACAAATGACACAATATCGCTACAGACTTCCAACTTTTCTGAGCTTCATTTAAGCATATGTATAACTATTTTGAAGATAACTTATCAGCTATCCGAACTACAATGAAGCTCCCTAAATGACTATCAAAGAGCTTCGCATGAGCTAATATCTCATCAGATTTGTGGAAATCTGCAAAACCCCACATGGTCTGCTCGGACTTTTAGTAAGCTTCTCATTAGTTTTGCATAACTCTAGAATCTCTTCAATGTTCCTCATATGATTTTCGAGGTCCTCATCGGCCAGTCAGACCCCTATTCGTCATCATATATTCCGGTACCTGTTGAGCTCTCCATCAACTATTCCGGTCTCCCTCTTTATGCTCCTCCTCAGCTTTCGAACGTCATTAGAGCACGTCTTTAGCATTTACCTCTATTGAGCTTTGTTTGCACTTCTTATTATCAATTTGGGCCTCTTTAGAGTTTTTCATTAGCCTCCTTTTGACTTTAATAGAACTCCTCAACAACTATACGGTCCTTGGCCATTCGGACATTTTTTGAACTTCTCATCAACATTTTTGGTATCTTTGAGCTCCGCATCATTGCGACCTCTTTTAAGGTCTGAATCATCTATTGGAACCCTTAAAGTGCTCCTTAACAGCTAATTTGAGCTCTTCGACAGCCATTTGATCCTCTATTGCAGAGTTGGGCCAAATGCAGCCACACGTGCTTTCGTTGAGCTGAATTCTCTCATTGGGGGAACGTTATAATGAGTCTCTCTACCCGACATCGCTCTATTGAACTCCTGAGCTAATATTCTAACCTTCACTGAGGTTCCCATCAGTTGTTCAAACCCTTTTTGGTCTTCTCATCTCCTGTTCGCACCTCTTTAGAGTTCCCATTAGCTTTTGTACCTCTATAGAGTCTCCATTCCTAAGTACCTCTTTCTATAGCTCATATATCTTCCTCTATTACCTCATCAATTGTTTAAACCCTTTTTTTGGTCATCTCATGCTATATTCGCACCTCTTTAGAGTTCCCCATTAGCTTTCTTACCTCTATTGAGTCTCGACTTCTAAGTACAATTTTTTATCCCTCATATATCCTCCTCTATCCTCTCATCAATTGTTCAAACTTTTTTTTGGCCATCTTATGTCCTCTTCACACCTCTTTAGAGTTCCCCATTAGCTTTCGTATCTCTATAGTGTCTCCATTCCTAAGTATCACTTTTTGTAACTTATATATCCTCATCTATCCTCTTATCAATTGTCAAACCCTACCTCTATAGAGCCGCCACTCGCCACAACCTTATTTTATAATATCCTCCTGTAATCTCTATAAACTTTCTCCTACAATTTTTAGACCTCACCTTTTTGACTCTTCCTCTCTCTATCTCTTTGCTTCTTTTTTTCTCTTTAGTATCTCATATATATTTTTCAATATGCGAAAGCTTTCCATCAACAAATTTTTTTAACTCCTCTTAGATCCTCTTGTTATCTCTATAAATCTTCTCCTAAATAGATTCAATTTACCTCAGGCTCCTTCTCTCTTTTTTTCCCTTCTTCCTCTTCTCCTCTTCCTATCTTCTTTTTATCACACTATCTTATTGGCTCCTCATCTTATTCTTCTTTTTGGATCTGTATATTCCATTTTTTTGTTTTTCTCGTTAGTCCTCTCCATTTTCCTCTCCCTCTCTTCTTCTCTTGAGCATCTCATATTAACTTGTGACACACTATTAGAAATTTAGGGTCCTTTTGAACCCATCTAAGATCCAAATGCAATCTATATAGATTATCTCTCAAATTGTTTGGGTCTGTATTAAATATTGTACCTTTTCCTTATTTGAAACGTAATTTTTTGGCTTTTTTACTCTCTTTTCTCACCAACTCTCTCTTTATGTAGCTCTATCTTTCTCTCTTTTCAAGATCTCCAAAAACAACTTGGACTCCACTTTTTCTGTCTCTTTCTCACTCCCCTTGTCTATCAGTCTATTCTTCGCTCAATCACTATATCTCTCTCTCTCTCTCTCTCTCTATCGATGTTTCTCTCAATTTACATCTCTATATCGATATGTACCACACACAAATGAAAATATAGACAACGAAATGCTCTCACCATTTATCTTCGAAAAAAATCGGATCAGCAGATGTCGTCCATATCGTTTCAGGGGTTTGAGTGGGAATTTTGAAGTCACTCAATTCAAAAATGTTAAAAATAACAAAAACTGTAGGATATTTGTAAGCTGAAAATTATTTCATAATAAAAGAAATGTGAAAAGTACGTGATGACATCGAAAAATATGGGAAAATTCCAGTGAAATTCTTGAAAAACGATAAAATGTGTTTTCGAAGTCGAGTGGCTTGAACGCGTAAATCAGCATGTTGACTATGCAAAACATGATGAGAGCCATCTGGAAAAAAAGAGAAAACTAACTTTTCGTTGTCTATATTTTCATTTGTCTATGTATGTACTTCTTGCTGTTCCCAGACTAAAATTTTTGTTTCCAAATTTTTAAGAATTATTTAAATTTCGTAAACGTTTCTCTTAAATTCAAAACTTTTTGTTGTTGCAAAATTGCAACAGGGATACTATGGTACCCCGAACAAACAAGCCAACACGGTTCTTAAGTTCAAAACTTTAAATAAATCACAAAATATTTAATAAATTTCACTTTTAAAATCACAAAAACACTTCCGAATAAAAATAAATGACAAATTTAGCAAATAAAAATAAAATGTTAACAGAAAAACCATTACAAAACTTTCTCACTTACACTTTTCTTTAATGGAAAAGAAAAACAATGACTCTTCAAGAAGCCAACAAACACAACAAAAACGGCAACTATTTACTCTTATCGTCTAGCAGTTGACTCAAAATCTCTAGAATGTTGCTAGGGAAGCTGTAAACTATTGCCATACAACCAAAAAAGGTCATTTGTTATACACCAGAAGAGGAAGACCAGCCAGAAAATCGGAAAAAAAGACGAAGAAACAAATCTTCGAAAGACGAGCATTCCGAGCAGACAAAAAGTTATTTATCTCTCACAAAACGATACAAAACATTTAAGGACGACACAAAGACGAAACAAAAACTCATTTCTGTAATAGTGTTTTTGTTATTGTTTTTGCTTTTGTTGTCTTATAAATAATTGTCATTGTCCTATTTTATGGCAGGAATGAGAAAGAATTTTGGCGCCCGAATGTGGACTAAGCCATGGAGAGGTCACCCGCCTTGTATTGAAATGTAGTAATTGTTGTTTACAATTGTTTATTGTGTCATTGCTAGGGCGATGATTGTCAAATGGATGGCGGCAGCACAATAAAAAGGACATTGACTTGGGAAAAATAAATTGATTTGCAGAATAAATATTTTCACAACCTATCATCAGTTGCCGAAATGAGAATTAAATTCAAATGCCATTCAACACTCTCTCAACAGCTGGCTCGTGTAAAGTATCAGGTGATTTTGAGAAAATAAAATTATCCTGCCATTAATTTTAAGTAAAATATGAATACAAAAGCTTATTTGGAACTTAATCATGGCAGGCATGAGACGCATATGAGGTCCTGCTGCACACTGCTGCACACTACACTTGAATATCCCACTTTAAGCATTACATATTTACAGTTACGCCACAAAACTGTTTGGTCTTCCAGTTAGAAATGACAACAAGTCCAAATATCACATTTTAAAGGATTTTCTAAGCTCCAACAAGGATCAAATACAAAAGGACAGCATATGGGTGTCATTGGCAAATATGTGAGCTTTACAAATACAAGCAAACAAACACAAGCACACACACTCACACATCTTGTGTTACTAATACACACAGGAAACAACAAGTTCGAATGTGTGCAGTTGGAGTTTAATTTTAAAACCAACGAAAATCCTTTGAAAATTATTACAATCCAGTGTTTGCAGGAGCGAACAACCCGACTTATGTCCTGAATATTGAACTTTACTTTTCATCCCCCTTGGAAAAATAGAAGAAAAAAATATCCACAATGTGCTTACCTTTCTTGTGGAAATAGGAAAAATAAGATAACTAAGGCAAAAAAAAAAGTAACTGACTGCCTCTTCAGGCATATGTCTAACAAGGAGATTTAGCTTGTTCTTGCAGCATAACACCAAAGGCCGCAAGCATGCCAGCCTGCCTGCTTGCCTGACTGCCACGAAACATCAAATAATGAGGTTGAGCTTAAGTTTTCTCTCACTTTACGTAGTTTTCCATTTGGCGTTTTTTTTTTTTTTTTTTTGCCCAGAAAATTGAAGTGAAGAGGACTAAATTTTGTTGTAAATTCCCACCATATGGCTACGAGGGGAGGTGTGGCGCATATTGAGAAAATATTTTTTTTTTTCTAATGGAAATCGAATTCTAAGGCAAGAAAAATGATAGTATGTATTTATATTTAAGAGGAAGGATATGAGCTCAAGCTCATAAGGCTGGATGGTCAATTTGTAGAGGTCTCTGAAATTCTATCCCTAGATCAAAAATTACACAGGGCTGATTTTTTCAAAAATTCCACCATGGATTGAGTTACAATCGAAGGCCAAGGCTGACCGGTTAATATGTAGAGGTCTCTAAAATTCTATCCCGAGAACAAAAATTACACAGGGCTAATTTTTTCAAAATATATTCCGAATTCTTTTTTATTTATCAAAAATTCCACCATTGATTGAGTTCCAATCGAAAAATTCCTCATCCAAAAAGGGACTTTTGACACTGACTCTCTCTTTCTCCCTCCCTCTGTCTCTCTCCATCTCTACGTTCATAGAATTTCTCATCAAAATTGTGTCAAGCTTCTGATACTTTCTCTCCGTTTTTCTATCTCTTTTTTTACCCCATGTAAAACCTTATCCGATATAGGATCTGTAACTTCTGGCACTAAGTCAATCTCTCTCTCTGCCTTTAAAAACACTGGTCATATAACTCTTATTTAAAAATAGGACCAATGGCTTCTGACACAGGTCATCCATCTCACTATTCTCTCTCTCTCTCTGTCATTAAGAATTGCTCTCAAAATTAACACCAGACTTCAATCACTGGCTCATTCTACTTCAAAACAGAACCAATGACTTCTGACACTGCCATTTTCGTCTCTCCCTCTCTCTCACTCTCTCTCTCTCTCTGTTTGCATAGCATTCCTTCAACAAATTACGCTTGAGTTCCGACACTTGACCTTGTTTCCTCTTTTTTCTACCTCTCCTCTTTGTTTTCTTTGCCTCCACAGACAACTTTTCCAGATCTGAAGAAAATCGTTAAAAAATATTGTTTGGAAAAGAATTCTAACTAAATTTTCATTATGTTTTCCAGACTATTTACTTCCTTTTCATTCATTGACTATCCATTAATAAGCTTTAATAACAGTTTCAGTTTAAAAAAAGCAAAATTTATTAAAAAATGGAATAAAAACGGAAATTTTAATTTTCTCTTCAAACATCTATTTTTAGCTTTGATATTGACCACTGAGTCTTTCTTTCTTATCTCTTTCTTCGTAAATTCAATTTCATTCTTTTATTTTCCATTCCCAAAATTATTGATTCCCCCCTCTTCACAAATAACAAAAGTTAACTTCAATTGCATTTCACGTTGAACAAAAAATGCAATATGCGCCTCAACATATACTTTAGTTTTTGCATTCAAGTATAAAACTCATAAAACTCGTTTACTCTCCCGTTAAGACTCAATTTTCTATTATACACTTTTTTACAGTTACACAATAGTTTTTTCCGTTCCGTTTTTCTTTTCTTTTTTGTCGAGATTTGTTTTCATTCTTTAGCAGAGTTGGCTTTTTTGTTTCGTTTCTTTGGTTTTTGATGCTGTCCTCAAGATCCATATTCTCTTTAAGCTACAGTGTTGAGGTGTTGGAAAGTCAGTTACACTTTTCTTATGAATTTGCCTGTTTGTGTGTGTGTATGTGTGCGAGTGTGTGTACGTGTATGATGTGGAGTGTAACACAAACTCCCAAATAATGCATATTTTTTGGAACCTTATGTCCCTTGCTAATATTTCTCGTCCTTACACTCCAACTCACACACACACACACACATGCAATCAAAGTTTATTAGCATGTTTCTGGTTGAGAAGAGTAAAAAGATGGCCTGATTTGCCTTGCTTGGCAGCTACTTTTTGAAAAGACCTTTCAACAAGTCCTGGGATCAAATATGTACACACATGTCTGCCCATCCGTCTGTCTTCAAACATTTTCCTCAAATTCTTTCGTCTTTTTTTGCGTTTTCTTCCTAGCGTGCCAGTAACCTTAAGGAATAGTTTTCTGTTTCCTTCATGCATTACTCTTGGCAATTTTCTGGGGAAATTTCCAACTAAAGGTGATTTGCTCCAGTTTTTTGAGTTCCTCGGCATGTTCGCTAATAAAAATGTGTGTTGTGGGGTTTTGGGGATTTGATTTTTTCTATTCGAAAATATTATTCTTAGCATTTCTATTTGTTTTTCTGCCAACCTTCCTTGAAATACCAGCAGTGATTTATTTATTCATTTTTTTCTGTTTGTTTTTGGTTCTTTTGTTTCACTTGATGTGTCGTAGGGGAAATTGGCAATTTTCCTAGGATTTATTAGATGAAATGGGAATATGTTCATTGGCATGTTCGTATTTTTTTTTTTTTTTTTTTTTTTTGTTTCCTTGAAAGAGGGTTTTCTGATTAGCCAAAATCAAGTCGAGAAGTTTTATGTTTATTTTCTTCAATGGAAATATGAGGAACTACGGGATTTGGTTTATGGCCTTTCGTTAAATTTATTTGGATGTATAAGAATTCAACCACAAATTGTTAGAGTTTCAAAGGGAATATGTAAATAATTTGGAAAACAAATAACTGAAGGATAATCTGATAAGAAAAAATAAGGGTTGCCGTGTGGAAGTTTTTCCAAAACAACGAATTGGATTGAAATTGCAGTAATTTAAAATCTTTATCCAAATTTTTTAAAACAAGAAGACACTCCCAAAAATTTGAGGTATAAAAAAGAGTTACAAGGCTAAGGAAATCGAAAAAAAAAAATTTTGATGTAATGTGTGATGTGTAGAATGTGTTCAAAGCAAAGAAGAAAAAAAGAGTCAAACACCAGCAAATGAAAGATTACTCTACAGGGTTGAATTTTCTCGAAATCGAGCGTTTTTTACTTCCTCCTCGAAAATGGAAGATATAATTCTCAAAGCACGGAAGAGTAAACAACAAACACTAGCAACTAAAAGAGTACTCTAAAAGGTTGGATTTTCTCGAATTCGAGCTTATTTTACTCTCCCTCGAAAACTGGCAAAGCTTACTCGCTCTTATTCGAGTGTCCTAAAAAATAGAAATTACTCGATATTTTTTTATACTGACAGGAGCATTACAGTGAAGCATAGAGTAAAAATCGCACGTATTTTGAAACTCTCCCAGCTAATTTTCATTTTCAAATATCTAAAATACCAAATGGGTCCTTTAAAAATATTTAGCTATAACCTTGCTGATACTAAAAAACCGTAATTATAGCTCTTACAGTCCTTTAGCTGTATTTGTCCTTTGTATTTCTCTTATTCAGGGGCCTTCCATCTATAAGAGATCCCAATGTAAGGTCTTCTAAATTATTTTTTTTTTTACTACTTTTTTTGGTTACTATTGGCAACCCTGTTTCCAATATCTTTTTTCTCTTCTCTCAGGAGACATTGTTTGTTAATAATCCAAAAAACATTACCACTTCAATGATAACCAATAGGAAAAAATTATCACATCAAAGGCCTAGTGGAATCGTGGCTTGAATTTGTAAATAATTTATTTTAGAAAAATTACACCTTTTGTGTTCTATCTATCATCCGACACCTTATTCCCGACGCCTTTGATGTAGAAAACTTTTACAACATTGCGATGTTATCTGGGATAAGTGTTAAGATGTGGTATTAACTTAAGTGCTTGAAATTATATTTTCCTACCCACATCACCCGGCAGCCGAGAGCAACAATATTCTACGCCTACGCCATCCTTGTTCTTTCATTCCTCTTCTCACATTTCCCTTGATATTCTGTTTCAAATAATTTACATTTCCCATTGACAAAGGCTAAACTAACAACAGATCTACCCCCTAACCTACCTAACGCCCTGCCAGGGCTCCTCCTCATTATCTGATGACAATATACCTCACACATTACACACATTCAGTAGTCAAGCCAGCCATCCAGCTAGTCAGCCGACAACCAGCCTCCGTAGATAACATCATTTCAACCCATTTCACTTTAATTACCCTCCAAATTAACCTTTCATTAAAAATCTCTGGTGTTTTGTAGGAAATTGATTAAGAAAATTGTGTCACACAGTGTGGCCTGCCAACAATAATCAAGTAGGCTCATTCGGGGTAAAATACAGGGAATGGATAATGAGGGGAGGTGAATGAAAGTGAAATGGATTTAAATGGAAATTGGTTATTTTTGAGGAAAATTAAATGAAAAATGAAAATATTTTTTATAAAGTTATTTAAAATCGGTGATTTAGGGGTGTATACGTAACGACAACAAGTATACGTGAGGTGTCCCAAATTTAAAATAGGAGTCCGATAACTTCGTTACTATAAAATTACTAATTATTTTATTATTTATATGCAAAAAAAAAGTAAATAATAAATTAATTCTGGCATATTCATAATACACGGTAACCTGCTTTAAAAGGACATATTTGGTGTATATTCAAGGGAATTGGCAAATTTAAAACCTCTGCGTCTGGGAAATCCTTTAAACTGAAAATGTACTATTAATTAATTAATATAAAAATAAATGAATAAATAATAATTAATAAATAAATAATAATAATCGAATGAATATTCGATGCTATACTGGTGTCGTATACGTAACATCAACACTAATACGCACCGTGAACCCATAGCAACTATTCATCACTAAGAAAGATATTCTCCCTTCTCTTCATTAATATGTAAATGCCTTATTTACAAAACTACCACTTATTTTTTTATAAAAATATTTTTTTAAAGAGCTCTTTATTACAAAAATGTTTTCTTTATTTTGAACTGTAAAATTACTGTTATTTAACGGATGTCATCGAAACGAAATATACTCAACAAAAAGATCAACAACAACCGATAACTACCACTACCTATGGCCGTTAATCCATGTTCAAAGTGTATTAAAAAGTTGTAGCTCTCTGCACAAAGAGACAGAGCGAGAGAGTGATATAGTGACTGAACGACAAATACAATTATGAATATTTCATCCAAACTGTTCGCTTGCATCAGTGTTCGTATATGTCTGTGTGTTTGTATGAGAGAGCCGGTGTTAGCTTGTAAGTGAGTGAGTAATTTGTGTTTTTGTACAAATATTCAACTTTGTCAAACAAACACAACTTTTAGTTGCATTGTGTTGTTGCTGTCGTTGTTGTTGTTGCAGCGTTTGTTGTCGTTGCTTCTGTTGCATTTAATGGGCAAAAAAATTGCATTCATGCAGAAAAGAGAATATTTGTTCAATAAACTTTAAACAGGGACGGGGAAATATGAGGCAATAAAAGCGCAGAATTTCGAGGTAAACTTCCAAGGGAAAATATTTTTTTTTTCGCGATAGAGATGCGTTTTCCCAAGGATGAATCTTTTTTACGAGATGGAGTGCAAGTCTTTTATTGAGATAATGTGCAAGGAAAATATAAGAATCTGAGGATATTTTCTACAAATCTGCTTTTCGAAAATTTTCTGAGAAAGCAGTTTCTCCAAAAGTGCTCTAAAGGCCTGCAGGACACCACTAAGAGGCTTTCATTTTTAGATGTATTTCTATCTCAAGTAGAGCTACGAGCAAGTTTACTCGAAATCAATCGATAGAACTCCTGGGAGTAGAAACGAGCAATCGAGTCTACTCTATTTTTCTATGTCACTTGAATAAGAGCGAGTATGATTTGTTCGTTTTCGAGTGGGAGTAAAATACGCTGGAAATCGATCAGATTCTACTGCTAATCTTTAGGTTTTCATTACTACCGTTTCTAATTGTGAATATTTTCTCAATTCACACCAGGCACCAAAATAAAACAAAAACAAGTAAAAAAACATTAAGTTCGGCCGGGCCAAACTTTTAATACCCTCCACCCTAGGGTAAAAGAACATTAGAAAAAATGTGGCAAAAAACATTAAAATGCCGAATATCGGGAGGTACCGTTATACAGGGGCTACACCAACACGTGCACCTATAATTACAATGTTTCGCCACACGAGCTAGGACCCATTATGACCCACAAATACCAACTTTTACACAAATCAGTGAAAAAATGTGGCTTAAATCATCAAAATACCGAATATCGGGAGGTACCGTTATATGGAGACTATACCAGAACGTGGACCTATACATGCAATGTTTTGCTACACGCTCAGGGACCCGTTGTGACCTACAAATACCAATTTTCAGACAAATCCGTGAAAAAATGTGGCATAAATCATCAAAATACCGAATATCGGGAGGTACCGTTATATGGGGACTATACCAGAACGTGGACCGATATATCTCATTTTCAATACCAACCATCCTAGGGACAATACACATACTTGTGCCAAATTTCAAAGGTCTACGTCAAATAATGTGGGCTCTATCGTGATTTCAACAGACAGACAGACGGACAGACAGACAGACAGACGGACATCGCTAAATCGTCTTAGAATTTTATGCTGATTATGAATATATATACTTTATGGGGTCTACGACGAATATTTAGAGGTGTTACAAACGGAATGACAAAGTTAATATACCCTCCTACCCATGGTGGAGGGTATAATAAAATAAAAGCGTTGGAGAGTAATGTCGACAATCTGCTTTTGTTGTTTCTGTACAACAATATTCACCAGTTTCTGGCACTTGTACTTAATCTCCCCCAAAATAATAACTGCGACAAAAAATCCATTTATTTTTTCTCTCGATTTCTCTTACTCTATTTCGGACACTTCGAGTCCCACTCTTATTGTTCCAACAAGAACTCTCACAAACGTCAAAAAATCAAATTATTTGTCCTCTCAATTCCACTCTTACTCTATTTCGAGCTCCCAGTATTCCCAGGAGCATTTTTACTCTCTAGTAAAATCGATAAAGTCGAAGATATGATCTAAAGGAGGTACTTCGTTAATCGTAAAAAATGCAGAAGGTAGGAGAAAAATAGGTTGGAGTATTTTCCTTCACATAATATTTTAATGAGTGAATTAGGAAATATCGAAAACTCTCGAATTTTTAAGCCAACGATCTCACCACAATTGATTTTTTTCTCAGACCTACCTCAGATGTATTATATGGACTGGATTTTTAAGCCCATGGAATGCATTTAGGGGGCCCTGCACTGCTCTCAGTCAAATCCCCCCTCATCAAATCTTATTATTGCCAGCCCCTGCCATAGTTGACATGCAAAAAATACATTTCTTTTCATCTGATTTTGTCATAGACTTTTCAACCGTTGTTTCGCTTGTAAAAATAGTTTTTGAAATCCTTCCAAAAAAGAGAAGGAGTGTAGAATGAGGGAAAAATGTTGACTGGAAAATATGTTTTATGTTTTTCTTTTTATTTTCAATTTTTTACCTTTTTTGCCAGTTTGGCTTTTGTTAAAACAAACACAATGGCATGGCTGAATGGGAGGAAACAAAACATTTGTATGCGACACGAATTTCTGCCATAAAAACAAGCTGTTAAGCCCAGGAGAATGACATCAAAAGACTTAATAATTTTTCAAAAAAAAAAAAAAAAATGAGGGGGGCAAACTATTAGGACAGGTATATTTTGAACTTTGAAGCGAAATTCAAAAAGATTTGAGGAGGCATGACTTGAAGAATGAACACTCCAGGCGACTTGATTTCAAATTAATGGAAATGCTTGCACAGATTGTAATGCCTTTAAAATATATTTGTTTATGACACATATCATTAAACTGGTGTCTACTTTTAGGCTTTAACTTAATTTACCTGACAATTTCTGGCCGAAACCTCATTTCCACAATTTATTCATTTGATCGACTCATAAATCGATATTCTAATTACATTTCACCAAGTCATGCATCAATTTATGTCCAAGCATGATTAAGCATGTTTATTAAATTACAAAACAAATAAGTGTGTGCAGTTATGAATGTCTGGCTATTATGCATATGAATGTGTTTTGCTGGTAATCGCCCCCAAAAATGACTCCGACCATTTGAGACTGCTGCTGGGAAACCACAAAGCAACAGATGCCCAAATGAAATTCTCAAATATTTATTAAAAGGCCATGACTCCGTCCAAATGTGAAGAGCGAAAAGGGAAAATCTGTAATAAACAATTTTAAATGGGATATGACATTCTGTAGTTTATTTAATGATGACAAATACATACATACATGCACACATTTATATGCAAATACATATGTATACAGATATGCTTGGGTATGTGTTTATCTATGTGTGGGATTATTTAAACTTGTTTGAGGCATTTGACAATGGCACGCTAAGAAAGTTTGTGCACAGCTGGAGTACTGATAAGACATGTTTGGAGTCATGTTGCCTACTTTTAGGCGAAATTTAAGATTTCATTTTTTATTAAAAAAATATTTTTTATTTGTTTCCACTTCCTCAAAATCTTTTGCATTAACCCCCCACACTTGGATTATTGATAAGAAATATTTCGAGTCCCATTGCCTACTTTCAGGCGAAATTTAAGATTTTATTTTTTTTGTTTAAAAATTGCAATTTCTTTGATTTGCTTCCACTTTCCACAAACTTTTCCATTAACCCTCCACACCTTTGTATTAAATTTCTAATACAAATGCAATACATTCGGGATTTATTATGAATCCCAATTTCATCCACAGCTGTTATTATTTAATTATTCCAAAATTCAAACTCATTAGAGAATATTTATAGAACAAAATGTCAGAGATTTAAATGTCAAATTAATGTTAACAATTTAATGCGGACATTTAAAATATTTAAATTTAGATTAAAGTGGAGAAATTACCGATTTTTTCGTTAAAAGAGGGGAGATGGGATTGTAGCTCTAATGGAAATCATAAGAAAAACTCCCTGAAATTGTTTTTCTTTTTATTTCATTTTCACAAAACTGCAATGTTATCTGTATTTATGGCAAAGCTTCTATTTTATTTGATTACTTTTAGTTAGAAATCTCCCCTCTTCGATGTTTGTCTTTTGATAATAGTTTAGTTTTACTTTGTCAAGCATCATTTCATGGCAATTTTTTCTTTTTCTTTTTTTTTTTTTTTTTTTTTTTGGGTTATTATAACAGCATTTTTCCTCTCTCCCTTCCCTTAGTTTGGTACTTCTCCCGCCTTCGATTATTTCCTATGACTATTGTTGTTGATTTGCTTTTTCCCTCTTGGCTTAAGGAAGCGTGTTTACCTTGCCTGTAAATGGCTAGAGCCTTTTTATAGTTCCCCTGTGGTTTGTCTACCTCCCTCCCGCCTTGGCCATGTTTGCCATCCATTAGCAAAGTAAAAAAGGTAGGCAGGCGGGGGAGTGATAGCAAAAAGTAAACAATTTGCTTGGTAAAAAAAGACGAAGAAGAATAGCACAACATCAGCCAACCACCCTGGCAATTGTCCTCTTTGTTGGTTCACATGGGCCAAATGAGCAACAGTAATGATTGCCATATATTTGCTTTTGGTCCTCTGTCCTGTGTGCCTAGTAGGCATGTGTGGGTGTGTGTGTGTGTGTGTGTTTTGGTGTTTGGTTGGTATCTTTAACTAGATTTTGCTCGTTTGACTACCGGAAGCAGATTTCATTAGATTTGTATTGTTGATCTAAGGTTAATGAGACACTTTTATACAAAGGAACAGAAGTGGTACTTTGGCACCAGGTTTTTTCGTCTCATCTTATTTTTTTCCTTCTTTTTGGCTTTTACCTTGTAATTTTCAGGAGTTTTCAAGGAACAGGATGATGGTGAGGATGGAGAACAGTGTGTCACAGAGGAAAAAATCTCAAAGCAATCAGATATTAAGGAAATACTATTTACCAGGGGGGTAAGGCAGGGAATGTCAGCATAAAATTCTCTGTCGATCTAGTGATGTCCGTCCGTCTGTGGAAATCACTCTAGCTTCCGAACGAAATAAAGTAGGTTGATAAAGTTTTACACAAATGTATATTATGTCTGCAGGACTTTTGATATTGAAAATGGGAGAGGTAGGTCCATGTTTTGGTATAGCCACCATATGATGGTACCTCCCTTTTTTCGGTATTTTGGTGATTTAAGCAACATTATTCACCGAAAATGTTTCAAATTTGGTATTTGAAGTTCGTATTGGATACTACAGTCTATGACAGAAAATTGTCCATGGAGGTCCATGCCTTCGTATAGCCCCCATATAATGGTACCTCCCGATGTTCGGTATTTTGATGACTTTAGCGATAATATTCATCGGAATTGTTTCAAATTTGGTATTTGAAGTTTATAATAGATACTACAGCCTATGGTAGAAAATTGTCCGTGGAGGTCCAAGTCTTCGTATAGCCCTCATATAACGGTACCTCCCGATATTCGGTATATTAATGATTTTAGCGACATTATTCACCGGAATTGTTTCATGTTTGGTACTTGAAGTTCGTAATGGATACTACAGCCTATGAGAGAAAATTGTCTGTGAAGGTCCACTCCTTCATATAGACCCCATATGACGGCACCTCCCGATATTCGGTATTTTGATGATTTTAGCTACATTATTTACCGGAATTGTTTCAAAATTGGTATTTCAAGTTCGTAATGGATACTTCAGCCTGTGACAGAAAATTGCCTATGCAGGTCCAGGTTTTGGTATAGCCCCCATATAATGGTACCTCCCTATTTTCGATATTTTCATGATTTTAGCGACTTTATTCACCGGAATTATTTCAAATTTGGTATTTTAAGTTCTTATTGGATACTACAGCCTAAGAGAGAAAATTGTCTGTGCAGGTTCACACCTTCGTATAGCCCCCATATGACGGCCCCTCCCTATATTCGGTATTTTGATGATTTTAGCGACATTATTCATGGGAATGGCTCCAATCTTCTTCTTGGTGGTGATTAAGGATGGTACGAGCATATGTTAGACGCGATTTCCGAACAGCAGCTAACAGCTGATGCACCATGTGGACTTTGTACGGCAAACATCTTCAAATCTCGTACCAAAATTCGCTGTAAAGACACCAAATCCCAATAGACTCTCCTAAGATAATATTTTTGTTAGCAGAAGGATGTTAGAACCAAATATGGGTAAAGATAATTCAATATCTGACTTTTATGAAGTTAACTTTATCTTAAGACCATATTTTACCTGAACCCGCCTCTTGGTCCATGTCCAGCGTTTTCAATTTTTTTTATTAAATAATTGTATATATTTCAAAGAGACTTGAATGGAAACCCCTTTCCCCTTGTTAACCACTGTACCCTCATTACTTGCATCAGCAGAGATGGCACACCAACGGATGGAGAATAAATTTTGAGGTAATTTGATGTCTAAATTATCCTCTTTACATTTTTTTCTAAATTGTTTGGTTTTCTTTTATGGACGACTTTCGTGCAAACTATAGGAAAGGGAACAAGGTCGTAAAATTTAAATTTTATTTTAATTAAAGGAATAAAATATTTTACTTAAATCCAGTAATCTTTAAATAATAGAGAGGGTGAATAGCAACAACTACCAAGCAGAAGATATTCCTCTAGCTTTATTTTCTTTCACATAATTTTTTCAGCTTCCCTTAATCTTTCTGCAGGCAATGAAATGGAAATGGTTTAAACCATAACCCAAATAGGAAAGCCTTGTCAGAAACAACCAAAGCTTTTAGTTATGTGTGTATATATATTCCATTTTTTCATTTATTTTATTTGTTGGTATATCATTTGGAGCAACCCACACTTGAAATGCAACAATCCAATTGTAGCTCAGCATCCAATTATTATCTTTTTTTAATGTTTTGGATAATTTCCCCAGTAAAACGGAATTTATGGCATGGTTTTGGTTTTTTTTTCTTTTGCCTCAAGGCATATAATTCATTTCCAGTGGCGTGTGGTATGGGGAAGGAGTAATGGGGGGGGGAGTGGTGCTGAATGGAAAAATTCTGGCATTTAAAATTGCACTTCATATACACATAAATTATCAGTTTGGTGGGTTCCATGGTTTGAGTTGCCTGCCAAGCGATAAGAGATGAAAAAATAAATAAAATATCAACAACAAAAAAAATAAAAAAAATGCCCCTGGAGTAGGGCCACTAATAACTATTTCAATTCCATTTTCGATATATATTTTACGATATTTTTCATTTGAACTTGTTTAGAGAGATTAATGCGGCATTAGTTGCAAAAAGTATGCTACACAATAACGCTGCAAGCTTTGGCCATAACATATGCAATGTATCAAAGAAAAAAAAAAACGAAATGAAAAATCAAAGTAAACATCAGCCAGCCATGCATGGAAAAACTATTTCAATCAATATAATATTTTGTTATAACATAACATGTCGAATTAATTAAATGAAAACCATGCAAAACAGCACAGCTTTCCATGAATAAACATGAAAAGTAAGTGTTTTATCTGGATGGCCGTGGGCATCAAATCACACAAAAAAAAATACAAAGCAGAACAGTTTTTTAATGAATTTAAGACAAAAAAATAACATTTTTTTCTTTAGTATAAATCAATGAATACTTGTTTTAATTTAACCCAAAAGTATGCAATTAAAACATGGTATAATGCTTTGTGGGAGCAAACAATGTGGCAAAGTATATCATGAGATGAAGTTATTCTCTTTGCTAAAGAGAGTATGCTATGAGAAAAACTGGCAGATAAAAAATATACAGCTCTCGGTTTTAAAGTTGCAATTACAGATCACAACCACAACATATACAATGGATAGTGTGGTGCTCACTCTCCGATGCATACAACAGTTGTGAGAGTAAATCTCGCTCTCTCAATAAACATGCAATAATCATAGCCTAAATCTAAAACAGGGCTAGCCAAACACTTTACTGTGTATGTTTCACAGACAAGAACATCTCGAGAGTGAGAGGGAGTAACTCTCCCTCTGTGGGTTAACAGTGTCGGAGCAATTTTTTTTTTTTTTTTTTGCGAAATTAAAAACATAAAATCAAGCGACCGGACTTCATATTTCATTGAGAGCTGAAAAAGTACAGTTTGTCTGAAAAGCAAATTTGTTGTTGGTAAACAAGCTAACAGTTCTTGTGGTCAATTTACTGATCAATGGTGAGTTTTATACACAAAACTATAATTGTATGTAGGGTGTGGTGAACTGCCCATGGGCGGAGTGTTGTCTAGCGCTGACTCAAAATGATCGAAAAGGGCCATTCTACACATCATGCTAGAGTCATAAGTCATTTATATTTAGCATTTTTTATAGCATACTTTTTCGTGCTCACAGCAATTTTTAAACAGCGAAGAGACAGAATTTCCTCTTAATTTTAAACATTAACCGTTTTTTTTTTTTTTTGTTCTTTTCAAATAGTCAAATTTATTCCGATTTTTGTTACTCTTATCCGTTCGAAATCTTTTCAATCGAAACTGTCCTAACTGTGCTATCCTAACTTTTCAAATATTCAAAAAAAAAAAAAAAATTACCCAACACAGCAACGTGCGCATGCTAACTTCTTTCCATCTAATTATAGTTTACCGAACATCCTAAAATTATGCAATAAAATTACATTTAAAAAATATGCAAATATTTTCATAACAATATTGGCAAATTGTGCCATGACCCATGACTTAATTCAAACCCTTTCTCTCTCTCTCTGTCTCCCTCCATCAAATTACTTGGGACATTTACATTTTAATTTGTAATTGCCTAAAATTATGCCATAAAAACTCAACACGAAGTCCCTACACGTAAAGCTAAATGTTAAACGTTTAAATTTTTATATGATTTCGGGGACAGGTAAAAGCTCGCCGAGAACAAATCTCTTTGCAGGTGTAAACCAGGCACTTTGGTTATCACGTGAGCAGTTCACTTATGGCACTCTTGGTGTGGCAAATTGCATTTAAAACGAATTTACTGACATGGGACATGGAGAGTTCAATGTTTGGCAGGAAATTCCATAAAGAGAGACCAAAGGGTGTAACATTTTGGGGTGATGGGTTTTGGGGTGAATTTGCCATTTTTAGCTTCTTACATGTCTGGGAGAAATCTTTAGGATCAAGTAAATAATTATCAAGGAAATACCATAAAGTGGATAAAGGGTGTTACATTTTTGGGTGATGGGGTTTGAGTTGAATTTTCTATTTTTAGCTTTTTACATGTCGGGGAGAAATCTGAAAGATCCAATTAATATTTTGAAGAAAATACCATAAAAAGACCAGAGGGTGTTACATTATGGAGTGACGAAGTTTAGGCTGAAATTCCTATTCTTAGGTTCTTACATGTCGGGGAGAAATCTTCAGGTTCCAATTAATATATTCAAGTAACCGATCATTCCCATTGTGATCACCCTTTCTTTTGTTTCACATACCCATAGATTTCTTTTATGGCTTTTGATATGTACAGCCATTATTAGACTGAACATACCCAGTGAGACACTGAAATATCTTTCATGTGCAGGGTTGCCATTTTATGATGGCATTTAATTGGTTTTTATAGTTTCAAATAAATGTAAGAGTGTGTGTGTGTGTGTGAAACACAATGTCATAATCGAATTACCAGACCTTGTATGACAAAACCCAAAACCCTGACAATCACATTAAACTATTTAATTTGCATTATTTAATGGGATTATTTGAATCAACCCAAAGGTGAAATTCCTTTTTTTTTGGAAAATAGATGTCACGGCAATCCTCAAATAACTGAAAATCCCAAAACATTTATAAATTTTTCGGATTTGAATGAGGAATTTAGCAAATTTGTAAAATCGTTACACATGATTTATTGCAGAAATATTGATGATTATAACCAACTATGCCAGCCACCAAACCCCAAGGGACCTTGGCCCTCCCACCCCACCCCACAGTCGTTAGAAACCCTTTTCAAGTGTTTAATCTGTTTTAGTGGTAAACCAATCCAATTGCCGGTCTAAATGTTACGATTTTGGTTTGTTATTTTAGGCCTTGCGAACAAAAAAAATAAACAAAAGGTCAGCGCGGGGGTCAAAGGAGTAAAAGGACGCTGACTGGTTGAGTGAAGAGCATGGCTTTGCTTTTAACTTGGCTAAATGAATTATTGTTATTGCTTTACGGTCGTTGTCACTAATGTTGTTGGTTTTAAGCAATGTTGTTGTCGTCGTTATTGTTGCTGGCAGGCAAGCAAAAGGTTTCGCCGTGGATATATTTAAAACTAAATGGGGAGAAAAACAGAAAAACAAAAGGGTAAGACACTATAAATAAATGCTCCTCCCAAACATAAATAAATAGAGGCATTGTTGTTGTTGTTGCTGTTGGAAAAGCGGTTAAAATTTCTACGGAAATAATGAAGCATCCGACCTACCTACTGCGTAGCTACTAAGTATTTTAATCATGAGTGAGGATGTCTGCGTATGTGTATGCGTGCGTTTAGATCTATCTGTCGGGTTCGCTTGTTTGTTTGCTTTGCCTTGCAGCGAAGTTTATTGTGTGGGAATGAATATAAATAAATATTTATCTTAAATTGTGGTGAAAGGAGGGCGAATCGGAACTATCACCGTGATTTAAAAAGGTGCTTAATTGTGATTTTCAGAATAATTGAAGGCTGTTTATGTATGTCGAAAGAAAAAAGAATGGAAAAGAAAAACTCTATTCAACAAACTTTTTATAGCATACTTTGGGGAGCATTGAAAATTGGTAAACTCAAACGTAGCTCTATTTATGTAGACTATATTATACTTTACTATACTATACTATACTATACTATACTATACTATACTATACTATACTATACTATACTATACTATACTATACTATACAGGGTGAGATAAATAAAAATGCAACCAACTTCAGGCTGCTGTCATTTCTAAGCCACGCGACCAACAGCTGTTAAAATTATTCCAGTGACAGCTTATTATATGGTTTAAAAGCGTCCGAAAGCATTTTGGTGACAATTTTCCAGAAGAAAAGTTATTCGTGATGGAATTCAAGCGTGATAGTGTGATTTCTTTATATTTGGCTGGAAAACCACAAGTGGCTATCGTTAGAGCACTCCAGCATTTAAATGTGAATAAATCGTTTATGTCTCCTATCATCGCTCGTTACCGTGACATTGGTAGCGTAGCCCGACGTCAGAGAAGTGGACGGAAGAAAACAGCAACATCAGCAGAAATTGTTCGAAAATTAAAGAAGCGACTTGATCGAAAACCGCATCGCAGTATCCGAAAAATATCTCGTGAGCTAAACATAACGCAATATTCCATTCAGCAAATATTTTAAAAATTAACTCGGGGTAAAGTCAATGAAATTCCAAAAAGTGCAAGAACTTACACCGCAACAGAAAGAAAATAGACTCAAAAGAGCTAAAGAGTTGCTTCGCTTGGCCAAAATTTGGTTTTCTCCGATGAGAAAACATTCGTTGTCCAGCAGTTGGAAAACAAACAAAATGATCGTGCTTACTTGCCAAAGTGTTCAACTGAAATGTGCACCTTCGTTTGGCCACCAGAACTCAAGCGCCGGCCATGGAGATGGTGAGGGTCGCCATAACAGCCGATGGTCACTCTCCGCTCGTTCTAATTGACCGTGGCATCAAAATAAATGCTGAATATTATCGCGAAAATATTCCGGAGGGTATATTAAAGCCTTGGGCACGCAAACATTTTGGCCGCAGACCGTGGACATTCCAACAGGACTCAGCACCATCGCAATCAGCACGCGCCACCCAAATGAGGTTCCTCGCTTCACTTCCAGCGCACAATGGCCACCAAAATCTCCGGATGCCAATCCGTTGGACTATTGTATCTGAAGTATTTTGGGAAGCAAGGTTGGCACTAAAAAATACCAAAGTGTCGATCACCTCAAGCAAGCACTTGACCGGGAATGGGCCAAAATTCCGCAGACCAACATTCGGGCAGCGTGTGACGGTTTCATTGGCCGTTTGAAGGCAAAAGGTGACCAGTTCGAACAAATCTAAACTTTTTCCAAAATTTGATGCTATTTCCTACATATTTTGCTTTCATTCAATATAATTTAAAAAAAATGTAAAAATTATGGCGTTTCACTTTGCAGCTGTTTTTTTTTTCTCACCCTGTACTCTAACATCAAAAGATATATGGTTTATTCTGAGAATTATAGCGAAATATTGAATAGAATATTTCTAATATAATATTTCCGAAACAAAATCACCTCTTCCACCACTGTCCCAGCCAAGTAAGCAATATTTTGCAGTACAATTTTCCCCTCCAGCATGCACGCACACAAAGAACAACATCCATCCACACCAAAAACAAACGCCATGCCATCAAGAAACGAAAAAAAAAATAAACAAAACTACAAAACGATGTGCGATATGAGACTATGAGACGATATATATAATGACGCAACTTAAACGACGTGGAAATATTATTATTACGTTATTATCATGTCTGCACTCAACAACCCTCCACTCCCTCCTTTCACTTCATTGTCGAACGAAAGCAATAGCATCCTTGCCAGCCAGTGGAGCATAAACATAATGTGCTGTTCACCATCCATTGTTGGGTTGGTGTGATGCTCTCAACGAACTCCAGGCATGTGCATGTATGGGTGTGGGTGTGTGTGTTTGCTGGTGAATTACAACACGGACCGTATGTGTGCCGGGCGAGTTAATCCTTTCGTTTTGCCTTTCCCTGTTCAAGGTAATAAAACTGACTGACTCTGAGAGGTGGGTGCTGGCTGCATGGGTGCACTGCCAGGGTGTCTGTCTGTCTCTCTGTCTGCTTATAATAACAATAAATTTCTATCAACACTCAACTAACAATTTAACCCCCAAACCGACTGTTGGCTGTCGAAGTTGTGTGTTTTGCGTTTTGTTCCCACTGAAGATTCATTTTATCACACAGTTTTTTTTTAATTCCGCTACTAAATAGCAAGCGGAAAAAGTGCCAAGTATCACATGTGTGTATCCTTGGGGTCATAAATAAAATGTTGCACCTCGAATGGGCTTTTCGTTGGTGGGTGATTTTGAATCAATAAGTGTATTTTTCTGTCTGTATTTTCGGAACTCTTATGAAGTTAGAAAATTATAATGGCTCTAATTTAAGGTTAGTTTACACATTATTTTATGGTTATATGTAAAAAAGGGTCCGTCAGCGAGCCTGTTTGTGAGCGATCGATGATGCAAAAATTTCATACCAAAAGTTCATCGAGAGAGAGAGAGAGAGAGAGAGGGGGAATCGCTCTCATTTGTCATGTGTATGAGAAAAGTAATTACATAAGTATTGGTTGTCGATCTGCGCTGTAAAGCAGGTCCGGGCAGAGAGTTGCACATTTATGATCTCCCTATTTTGTTACTCTCAGATTACATTGGTTCTAAATGGCCCCGAGTGTGAAAGTGGAGAATATTACGCTCTTTGTCAGACGGCGTGCCTGCCTGTAAGATATGATTCTGTGATTTATATTTCGCATTTTCAAAGCACACCTTCATAAAAATTGTGGGGAGCGCCAAAAAGTATGCTCTAAAAATTCTAAACATAGAGGTGAAAAATTCACACTACATTAGGGCTCGGCAACCAATTACTTTCACCAACACATACGCGTTCTCTCGATGATCATTGTGTGTAAAATCGGTTGCTCTGTCTGTGTTATTTGTTATCTCTCTTCGTTTTGTTATGAGCTGCTCGCTGCCTATACCCGCCTCACGTACGACTTTAACATGATGTGTAAACTAGCCCTTACTCAATTTATAAAGCTACACATTTATTCTTACTGAAATCTAGACAAGGAAAACTACTGCACTGACAGACAGGAGACTGCCGAGATACCATTTTTTCCAACAAAAATAGCAGTTCCATTTCCAAAGAAGTTGATTAAGGTATCTTCATTTTTTTAATTTTTCCACTTTGATTTTTTCCAAATTAGTTGCACTCAAATCTCATTTTTTTTTTACAAATTCCCGAGAAGAGATGAATTTTCCCTTTAAACATGACCATTTCTATTTATTTTATTTTATCCCAAACCAAGTTCCCTTGAAATACTAACCCAATATGAGTTCTGTAACTGGCAGAGCTGGTTGAGCCTAGAAATACATATTCCTCTTCGTCCCCAATTGTACTGAAAATTATGCTACACACTTAAACTGCCCTTGGCTTTATGTCTTTTGTATGGAAATTACAAACTTTCGAACCACTTTCCTCGAATGCCGAACAACAAGAAGATGAAGAATTGATTGAAATATAAAACTTTTTCCAAGCAAATGGAGGTTGAAATTTCGCAAAAATATTAAACAGACAACACTTGAAAACTAAACTAAGAATAAAATATTTCTAGAATATTACACACGCGCCATTACACAAAACTCCTAAAATTATGCACAAGTTTTTTTTCGTATTCATGGCATTCTTTTTTTGCAAAAAAAGAAAAAACTTAACACCCACACGCCCACACACCAAAGTTCAAGTTTGGCAAATAAACCTTCGGCACACGGATGACACCCACTCCCAGTGCCCTCAACATAACTTGCTTTTTAAACAGTTGGTGTTGAATATCCAACTTTTTCTGTTGTTGTTGTTGTTTTTTGTTGTTAAATTGCAGCAATACATGGACTAAACGCTTGGCATAGTTCTCTGCCTCTGTCTCTTCTTCTTCTTCTTCGTTTTGTGCATGGAAAAATACAAAAACTTTAAATATGCCACAATGCCTATGGCAAAATCACTTAAGCTTTATCCTCTAAACAACAACAGCAG